>NC_080648.1:16630483-16947905 GCF_027579445.1 Ammospiza nelsoni
TTCCTTCTCTTCTGGACCACTGCTTTTCTGGCATGTGAGGCACCAACTGACTGTGGGTGTAACTTGTCTGCCTGGATAATTGTTTGATAATAAATAACAGATCAAAGGGAGATATTTCTCTGGATGCTCAGAGCCTCTCTGAGGGCATTAGCGACAGGAGGTAAACTCAGATAGGGCATTAGCAGTTGCAATATTAAAAAAACACCCCAAAAGAAATCCTCAGAAGGTGACAGGCTGAGAAAACTGGATTTATTCAGGCAATTCACATTCCGATGCAATTTTATCTTCTGCAGTGCTGTGGAGGTGGTAAGATTGCCCAGCTCTGCTAATGGGGCTTGCATGACATCTTACACACTTAGAGTCTATTCCTTAGGCAGCGCTGCATAATAAGGGTCTAATTATTATTATGATTACACTTGGCATTTTTAATAACAGCAGTAATTGGGTGATGTTGACGGCCTCATTTTAGGATCCTGGATTTGGCCTGGAGCTGCAGTCATTAAGGGCTGGCTGAGGGAAGAATAACGTATCACGAGATGCATTTCACATCCCAGCTGGTGCCAGGCTGCAGGGGAGGGAATGCTGACGGTGTCCTGGGCCCTGGGAGGGGTCTGTGCCTCCTGACAGAGTCCTCAGGCCTGGCTGACGCAGGGAGATTGCTCATGGAAGCACGCTCAGGTCACTGGGAAAAGCTCATTAAAGTGGATTTCACTTTGATCAGCTCCTTACAACCACACTGTGGTGATAACATCAAATGAAACTCTGCTGTACCATAATGGGATTTAAAATGGAGAAGGGCGTGGGTGGCTATTACAGAGCAATGTGACCCAATGGTTTAAGGCCTGGCTTAGGCTTTGCAAGGCGCAGCTCTGTGACCACGTTTCTCTTCACAGAGAAAAGCAAGGCACAATTCTTCCCAAGAAAGAGAGAGGAAAAACAATTCTTATCTTATTTGCTGTGCCTGTGTTTGTGCCAAAGTAGAATGCAATATGGAGATTGTTTATCCACAGTGATGGTGTTTTGTTTCCTTGGCCTGTCAGGGCCAGGTGTGTGTGTGTGTGTGGGGACTGTAGGGTGACAGTCACGAGATTCTGGACAGTGTGTGCAGGGGGGTTGAGTGCTTGGCAGATTCAGTTTAGATTCAATGCAATATAGTGTAATATAGTATAATAAAATAATTAATTTGCCTTCTGATAAGATGGAGTCAGATGCATCATTCTCTCCCCCTCATCGGGAGCAAAAATATCCACTATACAGCTCTAAGTTGTCGTAGCTGAGACAGAAACAATCCAAAGCAACACACTCAATTTTCAGGAGGCTTCAAACTGTTTTTATTCTAGCATGGATGCTTTTTATACATTCTTACAAAGCTCACAAATTTGCACTTTACTCATTGGTCACAAGAGACAAACAAAGTGTTCACTGAACAGGCAGTTGCAGCTTTCTCTTATTTCTTTCTTGGTTTCTATATCAACAACCTTGGTAGAGAATTCTTTCAGGGGTAAACATGGGTTATCAAACTTCTATCTGGCTCACAGAAGTGGCTGTAAAACCTCTTCCACACAAAGTCCCAGGAATCAGGCTGGGTATCCCAACAAGCCACGGAGGCTGTGATTTTGGCAGGGAATCTCAGCAGATGCAAAGGTTGCCCTGAGAAAAGCACACACTCGTGAGCAGTTGACTGCAGGCAGATGGGATGGAAGTGGTACTTTGGGGTGAGCATATGCTTTACACACTCATGGAACGAGAACAGGTTGCCAAACCAAAGCCTAAGAAAGGAGCTGTGGTGGCTCTCTAATCCTAGAAGATGTTTAATGAAATTAAAAGGTGACTGCTCTTCTCTCTATCTTCGTCTCTTGCAGTTTGTCAGTCACATCTCCAAGTGAATTTTGAAGTTTTACAAATGTAACAGAGATGCAAAAATCTGGGGGAGAGATCAGTGGGAGGTACAAGTCAATGTCTAAGGAAAAAAAGGAGAAGGAGAAGGAGAAGGAGAAGGAGAAGGAGAAGGAGAAGAAGAAGGAAAAGGAAAAGGAAAAGGAAAAGGAAAAGGAAAAGGAAAAGGAAAAGGAAAAGGAAAAGGAAAAGGAAAAGGAAAAGGAAAAGGAAAAGGAAAAGGAAAAGGAAAAGGAAAAGGAAAAGGAGAAAAAGAAAAAATACCCAGATTGGACTCCCAGCTCTCCAAAACTGCTTTTGGAATAAATGAGGAGGAAACAGGGGCTAGGACCATATTCAGGCAGTGTCATCCAGGAATCTCCAAGGGTTTAGGAATGCAGCAGCGCTGAACACACACTGAGGCACGTGCTCAAATTGGGTCAGTGTTAATGAAAAGCCAAAACCCGACCTGCTTGGAAGCACCAATGCTTCAGGGTGTGTTCCTGAGCTCCAATCCACAGCTATTATCAAGCCCAGATGTCTCCATCCTCCAGCAAATTCCCTTAGTTAGGAAAAATTCCACCAGAGGCCACTGTTGTTAAATAGTTGAGGGAATTTTAGCCTGTGCAAGGCTAAAAATCCCCATTCTTTGAGGTTTCAGGGTGTTCTTTCCCCACCTGCTCATTTTGAGAAAGCAGGTAGGTTATTTCTGAAATACACATGTATTTCTCCCTCTTTTCCACCAGATTCCACCAGATAACAATCAGGATTTCTCAGGAAGCACGGCACACCCTGGAAAACCACTGTATCTTGGCACAGAAATTTGTAAAAATTGCAGAGATATGTGAAAATAATTCCATAAAGAAAAGGAGGATAACAGGCAACTTATACTTGATTTCTCCACAAATTTAACAACTCTTATTTGAACAAAATCTCTAAAATAAGAAGATGCCATACAATGCATAATCTCACTAAAACAGAGTTCTCTTATTCCCCATCTCCAAGATGATTCAGTCATCTTGGGCATTAAAGAAAAATCTCATCATAATTTGCTTTTGTAAACACGCTGGAGCCTACACGATGATTTATGGTATAGAAATACCATTAATATAAAACCACCTCCATCAAAATTCATTCATTTTCACCTTTATGGAGAGTAATCTTCCAGGGGTGACTGAGGGCTTGCAATTTGTCTATTAAAATTCCCACCTTAAAATGAATGTCACTCACATGGACCTGCTCAGCCTGATTAGGTACCAGGACTTGAGGAAACAAGGTGTCAATGAAATATTTAACTCTTGAATAAAAATAATATTTTTTGCCAGGAAAGTGGGACTGCCACGGAGTTTGCCCAAGCATGAATTTGAGTCTGGAAATGGGCATGGGGAAAGGGGATTTTTCTCCCTAACATGAAGCAGTTCTGGTGCAAGAAGGAGCTTATTCTGGAAATATTTAGGATCACACAAAGCAGTATCAGTGATTAGTTCTACAGCCTAAAATCAAGTTACTGTTGTTTTCCCCACCTGTTTTAAATCTGAAGCCTTCTGATGACAATTTAGACACCAGGATTTATTTAAAGAAGAAAGCTGGGTTTGCTCTGGGGTATTAAACAAAGCTCTATAAATGCAGATGGAGAGCTGCGAGTTTGGAAGGGAGGGATTTAATTTAACACAGAGCCTGATAAAGATGTAAAGCCTGTGTGTTTCCACAAGCCAACAAATTGATATTGACTGGTCTAACACATCGAGGACCTTGGAATTCTGCAGGATGCAGAATGTTTAATGCTGCAAAGAGCTGGCAGCTCCTCTGCCATCCTAACAAACGGCCCCGGACAGTCTGATGGAACAGTTTGCATTACAGAGCTCAATTTCCCATCTGCTGCTGATGAAATCACTCTCTCCAACTGCTTCCCTGCTATTTGACTCAGGATATTCCTTCTTGGCCAGGCAGCAGCTTCTCTCCAGTCATCAATAAGCATTTTAATTAACAAAATAAAATCCTAAATGCGAATTGAATTTTGTCGGCAGCTCCAACTCCTGCCAGAGCCCGAGATCCCGGTCAGGGGTGCAGAGCAGCACTAGAGGGCATTCGAGGCTCACAGGCAACACCAAATATTCCCTCTCCATAGTTCTGGTGTGGCTTTTTTTCCTGGAAAAGGTGAACAGTTGAGCAGTGACGTGTGTCTGAGCCCGGGCTCTGCATGGATGGGCAGTGGGATGGTGGCACTGCTGCCACCAAATGCTTCACCTCCCTCCTTGCTGGGAATAAAGCTGTTGCGTTTCTCATGCAGAAAAACAGAGAAATTGGGTTTTTTAGAGTATTTTCAGCTCAAGAACAAACTCCCAGTCTGTGTCTGGGTGGGTTTATCCCAGTGATTGGCGCTGCTGGGAGCTGTGGTTGCTCCATCCCAGCCTGGTGTGATGGTTTGGGGGTTTGGGGGTCAGCCCTTGCTCACCCCATCCCATCAACTGCAGCCACCCTGACCAAGGGGTTCCTCAGCAGGGCTGGCTCCAGACACTGCCCTAATAAAGATATAAAAATAAAAATAAAAATAATAATAATAATAGGAATCAGTACATGATCTTCAGGCCCTCCAATGTATGAATCTCTGATGAAATTGTAGTAAATCCTCCTGTAATATTCTCAGGGCCACCTTAGTTAAATATTTGCTTAGTGCAGCAGATAACCCTTGTAAAATGGAGTGATCTGTCAAAAGGAAATAAATGTGATTTCCCCCTCCTCCAGCCACGCAGCTGCCTGTGCTCCAGCACATGCTTTGAGCACAGAAAGTGCTGTGCAGCATTTAAAATTTCTGCATATATTTTGGGTTTAAGCCCAGCCCTGTGGCTGTGAATTCACAGCATCTTCCCCCAATGCACACACACATGAACACAGCCCTGATTTGCATCACATCTGCCTGTCAGAGGGTTTTCTTTGGTAATTGTAGAGAATCCTCCTCTGTTGGCTCTGCCCAGAATGAAAAGAGGGGCTCTTTGCATTCCCTGGAGTGCTCGTTCTGTGCAAGTGTTCCAGTCCATCCCATCCCCAACCAGCATTTGGGAGGGAACAACACACTGGAATTCAAAATGCCTGAATATTAATGGAGTTGTGGTGCAATCTGAGAAAGCAGCAGCCAGCCCCAGCACAGATCAGTGCTGCTCACCTGGTGAGAGCTGAGCCCTGCAGCCCAAATGTGTGAGACTTCCTGCAGCTACAGACTCCTTCAAGAGCTGGAATTTGAGAAAACCACTCTCAGCAAAGAGGATTTATTCTGCTCCAGCACGAGACAGGGTGGCAGCCACCTGTCTTGCTCCAGGGAATAGTTCCTACAGCCAGAGCTGAGCCTATACACAGATTATCTGTTCATTTCTCACAGTTTTATTGGCAGTTGGTTGATCTTTCTATATATCTAATGCATCTAATGCATGTTGGCATTTTTTATTCTATGCACAGGGTTCACACAGATGGCCCAGAACTCCCAGAAATTCCTCGAGCTGATCAGATTTTCAGATGCAGTTCTTTAATGATCACTGAGTGGATCATGCTGAGCATGAGGCCTGTACCCCATGTGAGCTGTGCGTTCTGTGCATTCACTGATGTGGTTCAGAGCCCTTGGTGCAGAGATCTCATCTCTCTGCTTGCAGATCTCCTCCTGCAAGAGGTTCTACCCTTGTCTTTAAATAAGATTTAATGCTTGAATTGCATGACCCACAAATCAAGCTAAGCCTGATGTATTCCCAAGTTGGAAGAATCTTGTGTCAGCTGAGTATTATTTTCAGGGTCTGTGGGAAGGAATTGGTGACCAGCACTCTGAAAATAATCACATTTCCCATTACACTGGGCTAGGAGCACACTTCCAGTCAATTACCACACCCCAGCTGAGCAGTGGAAATCTGTAGTAATGAGCAGTGCTTCCTCAAACCACACCAACTCCCTCACCTGTGATGATCTGACTGTGTCCTAAAGCACCTAATTTAAAAGTTATGAGGGCCCCACGTGGAATCTAATGCACTGGATGTGCTACAGCAAACAAAAATCCCATATTCCTTTAGAGCCTGCAGCCTGATGCCTTTCCTTATCCATCTGCCTAAACTTCCCTGCTCTCCCCAGCAATGCAAAGCCTCATTCTGCTGGGCTGGAGGTGTCTCTGCAGCATCTCTCAGCATCTCTGATGAGCTCCCCTGGCACTTCCCGCAGCAAAATCAGGCATTAATCCCAGTGCTGCAGCCAAGTTCCAACCCAGGTCATTCCCAGCAGTTTAATTCCCCCCAGTGGCTTCGTTTGTGCATGTCCTGAGGGATGCATGGCTGAGTGTTTCTCTCTCCTGGCACAGGACAACCTGTTTGGTTTGTAATGGGGATTTATGGGTTGTCCTGAGCAGTTATTTGTGTCCAGAGTTACAAAACAAAGACATTTTTGTTCCAGCTGATTTCCACAGTGGAGAGGGGTTAAGTTTATGGTGGAGGCTGCAGTGGAGATGGCTGGGTTTGAGCACAGCTGCTTCTTGCTCAAGAAAGGACAATGCTCAGTTCAAGCATCCTGGCTGGATGGATGCTGCAGTGGGCTCCAGAGTCACCTCAGGAGACTCAGGAAAAAGTTGACACCTTCTTTTCTCCCCTGTTATTCCCTGATTTGCTCCTGATGAATACCTACCTCTGCTTTTTTTAGTTTGGTTTTGGTTTTTCTTTTCCCTAAAAGCTGGGAAACAACTGCTTGGTTAAATGAGAAATGCCCCTTTTCCAGCAGAGGAAACTGGAACAGCCTAATGATGCAGGATGAAAGAGCAGCCTCAGCATCAAACAAAACATGGGCCTTTCTTACCCTCAGTCCCTTTGGGAAGTCACTCCCCAGGGCCAGCACAGAGAGACTTCACAGCCTATTTCTGCTGCCAGAAAACGAACACCCCAATAGTTGACATCATTTGCACTCTGGAAAGCAAATGCTGTTGTTCAGAAGTGCAGAACAAGTAAAAATGACTGAGTCAGCTGTGGCAGTGAATCAAACCCTGTCTCACAGGTATTTTGTAGGAGCACTCATTTTGAAGTGTTTTCCCAGCAGAGCTGCTTCTCAAACCCATCCTGCTGTTCAGAGTTCCCTCTCCCAGATGAATAAGGAGAGGGGAATTGCTGCTCCTGTGCTTGGGAATGAGCTTGGATATTCCCTGTCCGCACCATTAAAGGCAGAGCTGGTGAGCTCTGGTGCTGCTGGAAGGCATCAATTGCATCACCCCCTTTTCATGATTCCTCTGAAGGATGGGTTTGCCTCCTCCTGCACATTGCAGAGCTGTGAAGTGCAGGAGCTGCAGACTTCAGAGACTTTCCATGCCCATCACAGGTTCTGTGCGTGCCTTATTGCGCTTATTAACGTCTATCACCAGCCCATATGGAAGAGCAGCTACACCAGTCCTCTTAGATCATCACTCAGAGATTAGAAGTGAGTAAAAAACTGCAAAGCATCCCCCATAAATATTCATTGGAATCGTTTATAATGCAGTCACTCTGAAGACAGCCAGGCATCATGGCTGGAGGTGCTGGATCGATTTTCTCCCACAGATATCAGGATTAAAACTGCTCCCTGAACCAGGCAAGGGATTTCTTTCGGAGAGGAAGTTCATGTGGAGCCAATCAGTCCTGTCTCTGATGAATTGAGCCTTTCAGGAAGTGCTGAATCACAAACTCAAAGGTGTTCCTGGAGATCTGCTTGATTTTATAGCTTATTTTCCTTTGGAGCATTACTCATACCCACTTCAGAATTTCTTATCACACCTGGGGGAGACAGGCACTTAGAAAGAGCTGGAAACACGGAAGGTTGGTCATTCGCTTTGGATTTGGGAGAGGATTGAGGTGAAATCAGGTCTTTGAATGATTCAGTGAGTGGGCCAAGGAGTTGAACAGGACCCCATCCTTGTTTGAGCACTGACTTTAGCAAAAGAAAATTCTCCTTTTTTCCAGCTCTGTTCTCACATCTATTCTGAGCTCAGACATATCCTCAATAAATTAATGATAATTAATAATTCTAAAGACAATAGAAAGACTAAAAAGCCACTTTGGTGATGTAAACTGGACATGTACAGCAGTTTGCTCAGTGATCTTACTCCCCACGCAGTAGCTGCCCTCTCCAAAAATTCCTTTTAATGCAGGCAGCAATAGAGGACAAGGCAATGAAAACAGTGAAAATACCCAAGCACCCTGCAGGATTTTTAACAAGCTGTACCCTTTGAATATTTTATTTTTCCAGCATCACCTGTAACCCTGGCTGGAGAGGGGACTGGGAAGGGGCTGGATATGCACCCCTAAGCTCGGTGAGATGGGGGATTGGATGGGTGGGATGGGGACACAGGGGGACAGGGGCATTGGATGGGTGGGATGGGGACACAGGGGGACAGGGGGACAGGGGGACAGCTCAGTGCAGGATGCAGCAGGCATCTCTCACCATCTGCTGGTGCTGTCCCTGCCCCAGCAGGGCTCCCCTCCCTCCCAGCTCAGCGTCTGTTGTCACCCACCCCCCGGGTGACAGCCGAACTGTGCCTGACAGCAGAGATGTTTTGTTCCCCACCTCCTCCACAAGCCCTTCCCTTTGTCCTCTTTTCAGCAGTGCTGGCTCCTGCCAGCAGATTATGCTGACAATTTCGTGTGGCAAGGAAATTAGAAATGCACCGGCGTTCCTCGCACGAGCAGAGCCACGGCTTGAATGGGAGCATTAATTCAGATTAAAGCTGAATCACTCAACAATTCATCTTTATTTTCAGTGTGTGTGTGTGTGTGTGTGTGTGCTGTGTGTACGACAGGGAGGTTATTGTCTCAGGTCTCTGATATGACCTGCCTGATTAATGGAGTGACACAGCCTGCCAATATCATTCCTACAACTAAATCAGTGTCACCTGCAGGTCCCCAAGGAGAGGGAATGTGCTCCAGAAAGTCTAAGGAAGAAGCAAAGCTGATTTCCAGGCTCCTAAACTGGCTGTTCCTCAAGCAAGCTCTGCTTCCTGAGCTCCAGGAATATCCTGGAGCATCCCCATGCCAGCAAACCAACAAGTGAAGGGCAGGATTTCAGTTGTCTGCAGGGATGTTGCCTTTCCCACTCTCACATCACTTCCAGCTCCCACTGTTTTCCCTCCATGAGGTAGAACTATTGTGAAAGCCATGGAAAAGAATTATAGGGTTTAATTTCTAAAGCTTTATGGGATCCTGGTGTAGAAAAGGAAAAAAAAAAGAAAAAAGCCATATGGAAAGAACAGCTGCCAAGTAAAATCTCACCCTGAATGGAGAATATATGAAATTTCCTGGCATGGGTGAAAATGAAGTGTCAGAGGTTGGAGTTTGGAAAGGCCAGAAGGGAGCAACCCTTAAAAAAGGCATAAAATTTTCTCTTTCTAAATTCTTCCAGAGGGTGGCTGTTGATGAGGGCAGAAGGGCTCTGAGGTTCCCAAGGTCCAAGTGACCTGCAGTGACATGGGATGAGGAACAGCCCCACAGTGTCCTCTGCAATATGTGACAGTGCCAGTGCCACCCAGCCAGGAGCAACAACTGAGAGAAACAGCAAAACCAGCCCTTCAAACTCATTACTCAGAACGACAAAATTCCAACACAAGCTCAGATTTTCTATTCCAAAATGTTGTGTTTCCTTTGCTGTTCCATTGGCACCCTGCAGAGTCCCACCAAAGTCAGCAGCAACAACAGAAGAATTACACTCAGTGTGCCAGGTTGGTTTTAGAAAGCAGCATAATTAGAAATAAATTAATAAGATCAGCTGGGGGGACACCGCATGTTGTCCATGTGTCATTGAGAGGAACAATCACATGGTCCTGCAGGCAGCAGCCAGGCAGAGAAAACCAGGGTGATGGGAAGGCAAGGACACACCAGAAAAGGCAGCACCCAGGGGAAACAACAGAAAATCCATCTGTGTGCTGCCTGTTGGAGTCCACCTGGAAGATTGGCTTCTGTAATGTGAGGCTCAGCTTCTTTCTTCCAAGTAAATGAAGTTTCTCCAGCAGAATGCCAGCTGCAGTCAGGGCAGCACTAAATCCCTCTGCCCTGAGTGCTCTTTCTGACATTTGTTCCTTCCACGTTTTCAAGGGCAGGTTCAAGGAAGACTGATCCTTTCCCTAGCCCACCTTCCCAGCTTTCTGAGGCTGTTCCTACCCAAGGATTTAGCATTTATCCACAGAACTCTTCCCTTGCACTAATTTCTCTACTGATTTTTAGAGTGGCTGAATGTGGCATCCACAAAATGAGTTCTGCACTTCAGAGATGTCCTGTGCCAGAAAAAAACCACTGCCCCCCATTTGTTTCAAAATATTTTGGGCCTGTTTGGTGGGAGACCTGCAGCTTGCTGCATATTGAGAAGGAAAGAAGCCTCATTCCCTGTTTAGCCCCTCGATGAGGGAGCTGGTTTGGGCTTTCACTGCCTTTCTGTGTGTGCTTTTTCGTGTTCCTCTCCATCTCAGGGGAACCCAAGCTATGCACAGCTTTCAAGGAGCCTGAACAGTGCTTAATTACATTTCCTGCTATGTTCTCTTGCCTAATAATTTCTAAAATTCTCTGTACCTTCTGACTCATTCCCACCGAGCCTTGAGCTATTGTTTCCATAGCGCTGTTCAAAGCAAGCCTCAAATCTCTCCCCTGAATGCTAATAGCTAATCTACAGCTCATCACTGTGGAGGTTGTAATTAATGTTGTTTTTTCACAGTGGTCATTATCCTGCATTTCTTAATATGTGGATTTCATCTTCTGTTTTATCCCTCACTCTCTTAGAACCACGAGAAGCTTCTGCAGGTCCTTCATTTTAGCTTTTTCTGCCCTGAACAAACTCATTTTGCCAGGAAATGGAATTGTCCCAGCTCTTTGCATGTTTTTTGTGAAGCCTGACTGACAGCCCTGGGCTCTGCAGGGTGAGACCACTGTTCTGAGCTTTTACCCACTCAATACATCACTAAAGGACCTTCTCTCTCATCCCTTCAGCTTATTTTTCTTAAGAACCTTTAGGGAGAGAACTTATTAAAAGCTCTTGAGAACCCCAGATTACTGCAGCCACCAGACCACCCTTGTGGCCACTCTGATTTCTCAGGAAATATTTTGTGAGGCACAGCTTTTCTCTGCAAAGCCCTGTTCTTTCCTGTGTTGCCATCCTTATTCCAATCTTTTAATTCTGTTCATTAGTACAACTTTCGTCCTTTGCACCCTAAAGTCCTGCAACTTTCCAGACTCCCCTTCAGCCTTTAAAAAATCATTGGATCCATTGCAACCTTTGCCTTCTCTGTGCTGAGGATGATGAATACCTCAGATTTTCACCCTCCCCATTATCAGCAATTTCAGATCTGAGTTCCATTAGAACCCAGGAGTGAAGCCCATCTGCTCCTGGCAATTTGTTCTTTTTCATCTCTCTGATTCATCCCCAGACCCTTCCACAGCAGTTGAGCTTTATTCTGCCTTGTCCCTCCCTCAGAAAGGCTCTGCTGAGGAGCCCTGCCCAAACCCCAGAGCTGGGAGCACTGGGGTCCATAATTAATCTTCCCAATTAATCTTCCACCACTCTTCCCTGCCCTCCAGACTCCCAGAAGGCTCCTGATGTCCTCAGGGCAGTTTGTATTATTATTGTATTATTATTTTAATGCATTCAGCAAGCTGGTCTTCCAAATCTAGCTGAGATTTGCCACGTGCCATGTCTGCTTTTTGCTTTCTTGGGAGTGGTTGCTGTTTTTCCACTTTTCCTCACACAGCTTCCAGTTTTCCTGGAAGTTTCCTCACACAGTTTCCAGTTTTCCTTCCATTACCTTTCCTGAGGTAATGTGAACCCACAGAGTGGTTGAACTCATTTTATACCACAAAAAATTATAAAATTCAGGTGAATGTGTGACTTTTTCAGGGCTTTACCAAAGTTCACACTGCTTTAACAAAGCTGGGGCAGTCAGAGATGCTGCTGATTGTGAGTGTCCAGGGCACCTTGCACCCTTTGGAGCAGGAACCTGGAATTTGGTGTGTGGTGGATGAAAACCATCCATGAGGAGTGAACACTCTCCAAAAAGGGCATCAGGATGGGGGTAATTAATGCTCTGATGGTGGGAGCTTTATCTCTGCCTGAATTGCAGCTGGGAACTGCTGGGGACAGGGATGGATGGACAGAGCTGATGGGAAGCACAGCCAAGCAGGGAATGTGAGGATGAAAAACTGCCAGAGGTCCTTTCTGCACATCCCCAGGGTGATTAAAAAAAAACCAACTTCTTCTCTCAGTCCTGTTCAAGTCTGCCATTATGCAGAAATCCTTTTATGTACCATTAAAATTCAGCCAGTTCTGCTCAAAGCAGAGCTGCCCTTTAACGGGATCTATCAATACTCCAAAAGGACAGGAGCTGAAATGAATATAATTTCTAACAGAAATCATTATAATTCTAAACAAAGAAATCTTTTTAAGTACAGAAAGAGCAGGATAGACAGAGGGAAAAATGGAGAAAAATGTAATTACATTTGTAAAAACTCTGCTGTTAGGGAACTGGTACAGCTAGAGTTCATCTTTTGTCCTTGAATTAAAAAGGTGGGCATGGCCAATCTACAAAACTAAAGCTTCCTTTACCTTGCAGTTATGCAAAATATTCCTTCATATTTCAAGGTGCCCTTTTGATTTGGGGAGGGGGGATGTGTATGTGATTTAAAAATAAATACATTTCAATCCTTTCTCAAAGTCTAACCTTTCAGAACATGCCCAAAAGTCAGTGGGGAGAAGAGCACTCTGAAACAAGCATGGAAAACAAGGAGAAAAGAGCAACATGCCACTTAAATGTTGGAACAAAATAAATTCTTTCCAGCCATTTCCTTAAATTAATGGTGGAGGGCTGATGCTGTTGTTTAGAAGAATTAAGGAGCTGGCATTTTGTGAATAATGAGATGCTCATTACTGGTGGCAGGAAAATGTCCTTACACATCTCAGTCTTCGCATCCTGTTCTGTCATCCTCCTGTGAAATGCTGTGCTCCAGTCTTGGGGCTCCTTTGGGAATCCCCAGCTTTAATCCAGGGTCTCTCCTGCCTGCAGAGCTGCTGCTGCCAAAGACTCCCAGGGCAGCTCTGGAGTCACCCAAAGCAGGGTGATCTGAGCACCAAGCTGACTTTGGAGGGGATGTGCCAGGAGGGCAAACCCAGCTCCTCCCTGTGCTCCCATGGCAGGGAAATATGGGAATGGGATTTATGGTGCAAATACAACCCCAGCTCCAGGAAGGAGGGCAGGATTTCCATATTTTACTCCCATGCCTGAATTTAGTTGATTTAAGGCTACCCAAACCCAGCTTTATCCAGCTTGGGTGTGCATTTTCTGTATGAAAACCACAAAACTCTCCCAAACTTCCAAACCTCCGTCATGCAGGCAAAGGGACTGCAACACAGAGCAGAGATAATGCACAAATGCCCTCTGTGACTTGCTGGGAGCATTTAATGTGGCATTAATAAACCTGACTGTTGGGAAAGGAGGCAGAAACTTCCCAAAGCTGTTGGCCAGCCCTTTATTCTAAGCCCACCTCAGAGAAACCATCCCTGGCTGTGCTATTTGGTGACAAGGGCTGTGAGATCAGCCTGGCCTATTGTCTCCTCTTCCACCTGAGTTTAGTTGTTATTTACTAGAGCATAAAACAGCCAAATTATGCCATGGCAGAGGAGTAGAAAATATTTCAGTGATAGGTTTCCTGCAGCTAATTTTATCCAAATAAGAGCTGTGCTGTGCCTGACCACACACTGCACAGCAGCAGTGCCAGGATGGAAGTGGAGGTTACCTTGTTCCAAGTGAAAAACCATCATCATCCACTCCAAAATGTGAGCAGATAATGAGCAGCTCTGAAGTGGATAATTTGACTTTATTCAGAGGTGGCTCAGCACCAGATAATACCTGATCCAGATCTCTTTCTAATTAATCTAAACCCTACTCCTGGTCTAATTTCACGTGCTGGTTGTTGAGGTGACCTCAGATGGGCCAGGGGCAGAAGAACTGGGATGAAAGACAGCATTGCCACTCATTAATTTCAGGCTTCTGACTTAAACCTTCATTTTTCCCTCCATGAGGTTTTCGTGAGCATTTTTCATATGGAGAGGCTGATTAAAAAAAAAAGAATTGTGTGCGAGTGATTGTGGAAAAAAGGTTTTAACAAAATTTCATGGCACGCCTTAAACAGGAAAGAACAAAGACTCTGGTGCCCATTGCACACAGATGAAATTTATAAACCAATAAGACTAATTTAATTCCCAAAAAAATCAATGCTGGGAAATGCTACCAAAGCACCACTTCTTGGCTTTCCATTTGTTTGTGGGCATGTTTCTGGAATAATAAAGACAAGTCATTACTCAGACCCTGCTTGGTGGCTACAGAGGCACTGAAAGCCATGGGCTGCTTTCCTCTGGCAGCAATAAAAATGTTTCTCACTCAGAAGTTGCCATCAAGATGAGATGCCCCTAAGAACTGAAAACTTTGGGCCTTCTGGGTGGGATCTGCAAAAAATATCCATCATGGATGTAATTCAGTCATCAAAAATCAGTGGGAGGCTCAGCAAAGACGGCAGAGTCATGTCAGCCCTCAGGGCTGGGCAGGAACCCCAATTTATTTGGTACTTAAATGAAATTTTACAGCATGAAAACAGAGCAGGATCCCTCCAACATCTCTGGCTGTATTGATCTTTCAGAAATATCCCCCAAGGCTCTCTGCAGCAGCCAGGCACAACTCAGCCTGGAGGTTTTGTGGAGCTTAGAAATTCAGCCTAAGACTTGCAAAAAAATCCTTTCACTGGGTGCTGAAAATCCACCTGAAAACAGGGGGTGGTTTTGCTTCATTTGGGGTGGTTTAAAAGCATCCAAGCCCTCATTTAGGGAAACTTCATGAAACCAAACTCAGATTGTCTTTGGTGTAATTCTCTCCTTTTTGCTTTGCTCCCTCCAGTGTCCCGTGCCAATGCCATTATCCTGATTTCTGCATTTTGCAGGCATTAACCCCTCTCAGTTTATCACAGCAGCATTTTGAATGGTTCTTTTGCACATAGCTAAAGATTGAGCAAGGTAAACTCTTTCTTATGGACAGCAGGACTTACGACTGGCACATTATTTTTTAACATAAACCTTCTCAGGTCTTGGGTGTACCTTATTCACACAAAAAATAATCTGAGGAAACAAAAAGATATTTTGGGGTGTTACTCAAACATACAAATCTCCATAATAAATGTTGGTTTCCTCTGTTACACCTTCTTCCACCAAGATGAAAGTTTTGAACGGTGTGCAAGAATCTAAATAGATTTGGGAAGAACAGGGCCAGGAGCTGGACTGGGTGATCTTTGTGGGTCCCTTCCAACTTGGCAATTTCTGTGATTCAAGCACTGGTTTCTCTTTAGGAAATAGAACAATTTCTCAGCTCCAGCTGCTATTCCTGACTTCAGCCAGACCAGTCATGGAAACCTCCCTCATCCTGGGAGCTCTGTGCCATGGCAGCACAAAATCCTGACCAGAGCAAGCAACTGCATCCTTTGTGAAAGAAATCTGGAGTCACATCTCCCACACCTTCCTGGAGCCAGGGTGGGAGCTCCAATGAAAGAGAACTGGAGTCACATCTCCCACACCTTCCTGGAGTCAGGATGGGAGCTCCAGTGAAAGAGAACTGGAGTCACATCTCCCACACCTTCCTGGAGCTCCCTGCTCCTGGTGGAGCATTTCCATGGAAGTCACACAGCCAGAGGGCACGGGGGGAGTTGTACTGCTGCCAAAGAATTGCAGTGTGGCTGTTTAACATTTGCAGCACATCAGCAGCAGCATTTGGAGGGGCAGCCTGGAGCTCTGGAGCTGTCAGGGCAGATAATGGCCAAGCACTCTGCTGGCTAATAATAACACTGGGCCCTGCTGCTCCCTGTGCCAGTGCAAACTCCACAGGTCTCTTTCCCTGCTTTTCCCCCTCTCTGCAGCTGTTGGTGTTGCATTTTGCAAGGGACATCTCCAGCAGATCCAGCAGTGACCTTCAGAAGGCACAATTCCTACAGCAGCCACTGATCAGAGCTTCACCAGCATGAGGCACGGGGCCAAAAAAACAACGCAAAACCACCGCAAAACCATCCCAAAACGGGACCCAGAGCTGAGCTGGCCCCTGGTGAGTGGCTGGGGGTGCCTGTCACACCTCAGACATCTCATGGTGCCAAGGTAGTCCTGGTCCATCCTTGTGTTCCAGCTCTTTTCCTGGGCACACCCACGGGCTCTGAACAGAGCCATGAAGGGAGATGGTGGGAAAAATACTGCATTAAGGCACCAAATTTTACCTTTCTTGGAGGGTTTATTTCTCCTGCCAGCTGCAAAAAATGGTTTAAGGATCCAAAAGAGGAATGGGCATGGCCCTGAGGCTGCCAGAGCTCCAGGAGGGTTTGGAGCCACTCCAGGGATGCCCAGGTTGGGATTTCGGGTTTGGACTGGGTGATCCCTGTGGGTCCCTTCCAGCTCAGGTTATTCCATGATTCTATGAATGCTCAGAAGGAAAGGGTTTGGTGTCACCCTGCTGTGCCAGGGGTGAATTATCAGTGGAACTTCTCACTCTGAAAGAAAAAAAAAGAGAAAAAAGCATCAAGTTCAACAGAGCAAGCAAACAGCTCAGCCTCCACTGAACACTGTGAGGAGAAAATCTTGTGTGAACAGCTGTCCTGTGGCATTATCCAAGCTGCAGCTGACTCATGGGGAATGTGGCCTCTCTATTTTATTTGGAGACACCTTCAGTGCTGGAGAAGAAAGAGTGTAAAAGCCATAAAGCACTGTGCCCAATTAAAACCACTTTCAAAACCTCAGCAAAATGTAAACATGCTCAGCACTGTAAATCAAAAGAGAAAAAAAAAATGCTTATTTTTTTAAAAACCACCTTTTTTAACTTCACTCACCTTGATCCAAACGCAGCATGAGGATTTTATTGTGCCTTAACCATGCCTGAAAGCATGGAAAATTACAATTCAGACACCAGTCACATCCTGTAGCTAAAAACCCAGGGAGATCTGAGTGAAGTAGTAGAGAACCCAACAGCACAGGGCTAAAGGAGATAAATCAACTCAAGGACATGTGTTCAAGCTGCTGTGAAGTGAAATGGGTTTCATCTCAATCTGAAAGCTCAGACTATAGAGGTACAGCAAGGAGGGAATAGCAGGGCTGAGTGTGAAACACCCCTGAGGGAAACCTGGCTTGGGGCAGCTGAAGGTGAGCAGCATCCCTCAGCATTTACTGGGACACACAAAGCAGAGGATGGGCTTTGGACCTTGGTTAGCATAAGAGATTTGATAACAGGATGCCTTGGAAATAGCAAGCAGAACTTTGAGGATTAAGTCAAGATTGCAAGAAGATTAAATCAGACGGATTTACCAGAAAAAGAAAATTGCATCAAACTCTGCAAGCCAGAGGTGCTGTAAAATGCAGAGGTTTGTTTATGTGGTGATTAACCCAATCACTGTAGTAAAACATTATTAGCCTTCCTAAAATACTACATAAGCATTTGTATCCCACAATAAATTTGGATTCTTTGACCACCTCACCCAGTCCCTGTGTCTCTCTCTTCAGCACCAATAATAATTCACCTGAAAAAGGGCCTGGCTTTGTGCCACTGCAGCCCGGGTCCAGTTCATGGTAAATTAGGACATTTCCAGCATCCATTAGGTCCAAGTGTTGGAAAACTGGAGGATTCAGTAGAAATATGAGGTTTTCCCTCGGCCTAGGGTGTGGAGAGAGGGAGGAATAAATGACAGATGCAGCAGTGATCTGGGGACACCAGGAATGCCCTGGGTCATTTCCTTCTCCATCTGTTTTTGTCCCAAGTACCGATGTGGTTCAGGTCTCCTGCAAGGGCACAGGCACTGAGCCAAACTTTTGGAAGTGCCCCCAAAACCTGGGGAAATGCTCCCAAAACCAGCTGGTGGTTTTCCCTCTCCATTTCCTAGGAGGCCAGAATGGGAGATTGTGGTGTCAAGTGTTTCCTCATTTGCACCAAGGCTCTCCAGCAGCATGGAACTTAAGGAAGCAATTCTGGCAGATAAACAAAGAGTTAATGATTAATTAATTGTGGCTCATGATATCTGAGTCCTCCCACTGCCCAGGCTTTGAAATTTCAGCTGGGAAACCAACATTACTGCTACCACAGGCCCTGCAAATCACACTTTATCAAGCTTCATCTTTCTGATCAAACCCATCTTGCAATTACAAAAGAAAAAACCAAAACCACCCTTCATCCAAATCCCCAAATACTGCCCATCAATTTAAGTCCCATTCCTGTATTTTCCCTGATCACAGAACTTAATTTATGCCCAGGACTTCATGTTTGATTTTGATCAAGTCCCTTACCTTCTCAGGAGGGAAATTCATCTGCCCTAACTCCAGCTATCCAAACCCAGCTGTCTGCTCCTGGCTTGCTGTAGAGGCTCCCAGGGTTGTCAGACTCTCAGAGCTCCCCAGAGGATGCTTCATCTTCTCCTGGCAGAGGGGCCCAGGTCTCTGCCTTGCTGATCATCAATCTTGGATCTGTGCTCTGCTGCTTGCCCAGCAGGACACATCTGATCCAGATCAGGAGTGATTTATGCTGGCCCAGAGCACAGATAAGCTCAGAGCCAGCAGAGCAGGGCAGCTCTGAAATGAGAGTAACTCTCCTTCATTCTCCTGCCTGCTCTGTACATTTGCATCTCAATCCTGCAAGTATTTATCCATGTTTAATTGTGGGCAGGTTCATGAAAATAAGCAAAGCACCGATTTTCTGCAGGATTGGGGCCCAGGATTGCAAACTTTCAGGTGAAGGGCTGTTCTTGTGCAACAAGCACTGTGTGGTTCCAGCTGAGCCTTCCAGGCCCCAAAATATTAAATCAGGGTCACCAAGTTCAGCACCAGCTGACCATCAAACCTCTTCCTGCAGCTGGGATGAAGGAATTGGTTCTGCTTACAAAGGTGCCCTCAGCTTCCTGAATTTTCCTCCACAGACTGAAATGAATTCAGCACAGCCTCCCCTCAGTGGTCCAAACTTGCAATCAAATGCTGGGTTTTATCAGGGGGATGCTTGCCAAAGCACACAGCAGAATGCCTCTCTGATCCACACAGGAGGATCAGCCAGACCCAGGGCATGTGGCAAGGAGGAACTTCTCAGAAGCATTTGGGCTTGGAAACCATCCCCAGGCAATTAAAGCCTGCATGAACCCGAGTTTTTCTCCTGCTTGTTTGCAGAGTTAAAACATTCCCTTAAAAAGGAAACAAAACCAAATAGGCCTCAGCAGCTTAATGAGGATTTTATTATCCTACCTCTTATTTACTGGTATGGAAATGCTCAGCTCGTGCTGTTAAATAGCAGCCTGTTTCTTTTCCCATTTTCTTGGGCTTTTAGCTAATCAGCTTGAAAATGCACTTGCCATTAATCTGATAACCACCATTTCCTCCAGCAATGCTCAAACCCTGGCGTTCAGGTTAATGTTGTTTGAAGATGAGGGCTGATTCATTTGTTGCATCTTTTTAATTATGAAAGGCAATTTAGGTATAATTATCCCATTTTCTGAACTTAAGATGAGTTCACTGTTCACCCTGGCCAACTCTCAGCCCAGTTCTCTGCACCAGCCTCTTCCCAGTTTCGATGATTAAGTGACCAGATTGCTTTGGACTTGGATTTTTTGGTTCCTTTCACGGAAAACCCCAGGAGCCCAAAACATTTGAATGCCCTGTGTGTGCACAAACCCCCACAGGAGGATGGGCACATCCCAGTGCAAAAACAAATGTCAGAAATCAGTTTGTTGGCAAAACATTGGGAAATGTCTGCCTGTAGCCATCTGAGAGCACGGATGATTCCCATCAGGGTGTTCAGGTGCATTTGTGGACTGCAGTGGAGCTGCCTGCTCTCAGGGAACAGCAGGGTCTGTCTGGAGCTCTGGTTTGTTCTCCAAGTCCAGACAGCTCCTTTTGGGGTAAACAGGAGCTGTTTCTAACATGAAACACTGATGTGTTCCCCAGGCAGCCTCAAAGATGGGGGGAGAAAATATGCTTGAGGTGCACACCATTTCCAGTCATTCCTGGTGAATGATTTTCAGGGGGCATCCCAGTCAAAAGGAGTCTCAGATTGCCTACAAGGTGTGCAAAAAAAAGAAAAAAGGGATTAAAGACTTTCTGGCAGTCAGGTCTGTCCTCAGCACATCACCCTGACAGAATTGTAGATGCCACAAGTTGCCTGGGAGGGCAGCTCTTTGTTCTGGGCTGGCTCCTCTGTCAGATCAGCTTCTCTGGATGTTTAAAGAGAACAAAATACAAACTCTGAGCAGACAGAAATGAGCTGGTGAATTGCAGAGGCTGCAATGCCTGGTGCTCTGCAGGGCTTGATTGGATTTGTTCTCCTGATGTCCCCTCTGGTGACAAAGGAGGAGACCAGAAAATGAATCCTCAGCTCCAGAGCAGCCTGGGAATGACAGGGACAGGATCAGCCAAGGAAACTGCTGAGGCCTCTGCTGCCAGGGCAGGCTGGGCACCTAGCACTGAAAACTGCCCTCCAAAATTGCAATTTCCACAGAATCATGGACATCCCATGGGATCTGCAGGGACATCTTTAGCCCACTCTTCACAAAATACACTTTTGTCCCCAGCTGCCATCAGCATGGCTGGGTTCTAAAAAGTCATCAAATCACATAATACATGGGGACAGTCAGCTTGCTCTTACCTGCATTTTAAAGCAAATTTCTCGTCCTTAAATAATCTACACATGTTAATTAGAGGCTAGTAAAGTAGCTTAAATGGTGTGAAATTAGAGTGAATTATTCATGTCATTTCTTAGCTGCAGTGGTTGCAGATAATGTTTGTGTTTGGAGGTAAAAAAAAAGACTTAAATAATGAGAAGATGGAAATTCTTATTAATTTGTTTGCTCAGGAATAGAAGCTTTTTTTTTTCTGGTGAACAGGGCTTCAGTTTAGAAGAGCCCTTCAGCTGAGAAACAAACAGCCACTCATTAGGGCAGAACATGTTGACCAATCCTTAATCACTGAGTGGCCTCAAACCACTTCCACAGATAACAGGGAGGCAAAAATAGCCTTTTGCAGACTACACAGCCCATCTCCTCTGCCCGTGGCAAAATGTTCCCTGCAGCAGGAAAAGTAATTTAGAGGAACATTACAAGTTTACCATTTTTTAAGAAGCCTTTCTGCAGGAGAGGAACAGATGGGTCCATTTGTCCTTGGGAGCAGAGGCCACGGTGGGTGATGCTCCTTGGACACAAACCTGCACCAGTGGCCTGGGATTTATTTTATTCCCTCTGAGAACAGCTCCACACTTGGATCTTTCCCTCTCCCAACCTGGGGATGCACCAGTAGATGAAAGGCAGAATTTAAAAATACCAGTTTAGCAGGTTCTGACTCGGAGCAACTTTGCTAAAGCAAAATTAATAAGACTTAGATAGAAAGCTAATTAGCAGAAAGGCAATTAAGCTATCCCAACAGGAGCCATCTTCAGTGCCTCAGCTGGAACGTGCTGTTCTCTCCCACCAGGTAGAGCGGCTCCAGTGTCATCCAAAGTGTTCAGCTAAAGAAAGCACAACCTCATTTATCTGTTTGAAAACAAATTTAAAACCCAACAGGGAAAATATATCAAGAAAACGAACAGAGAGGAGTAGAAATTCAGTAATAAGAGCTGAAGGAACACAACAAAGAGGCTGCATCTGCATTTGTCTACACGGGCCCAACAGTGGCACTTGATGGCACCTGAAGATGCTTTAAATCTCTTTACCCACCTACAAGGAAATCACCTTCTTCTAAATGTCAGAGATGGCATTCACTGCTTTTATAATTTATATGTGCCTGCAGGCTGGATCCCAGAAGAGCCTCCTTGCTTTCCCTCATCCCCAAGCTTTCATGCAGGGAGAGATTTCAGCCTGCTGAAGGCTCAGCAGAACAAACACAGGAGACAGAGTAAGAAGGGATGCACAGTGATCCCACAGAGCTTTTCCAAAATGCAGGGAAATGCAGGAGCTGTGTAAAAAAGCACCTGGGGATATGAAATTTGAGTGCAAGCACCAGCCCAGGGCCGTAACTCAGCCACGCTCACTTGGAACATGGAGCAGCCCCCACTTTTCATTAAAGGCTTGAATTCCTTTGCATTTCTGCAGGACAGAAGTTTATTTAGCGGGGCATTGCTCCAGAGTAGATGGCATATGGGGAGTTCACAGGCTGGTGTAGCCCATAATAATCTGTTCATGTTCCTGTCTCCAAAGTCAATGGCAAACACAGCAACAGCCCCAGTTTCAACTCCCAGTTTAGTGCCCTACTCACTAGACCACAAAATTGTTTTTTATATAGACGGACACATAAAGATATGGATGGATGGCTCAAAGCCTGCTTTTATTGCCATATGGACACCTAAAAATTAGCATGTTAAAATGCAAAGTATTTTATCTGCTGCATATTAATGAATTCCAATCTCCTACAATGAGGCAATAATGAAATGACCTATAAAAGCAGTTAACATCAGTGGAAGTGAGATCAAACAGAGCTTTGCTGCTAAAAACCCTCCTCTGACTACAGAGGAGCCCACATCTCATCAGAAATTGCCTGCCCTTTACAGCACAGCCATCTCAAATATGTTTGAACCATTCCTGGGGTCAAATATCCAACAGAATGCTGTCCATCCCCCAAAAATCCTTGGTACCTTTTATCCCCTCATCCTGCAAAACTCCTGCACCTTCAGTGGAGACCTCCAGCTCTGTCAGATTGTGGGGTTGAAACATTTTGTCATTTGGAGATTCTGAATTGCATCCAAGGATGGAGTTGGTGACCCAGTGGTGTTTTGGAGGAGAAAACGGAGAGGTTTCTGGAGTGGAGCCCTGTTTGCTTCAGAGCTTGGGCTCTGGCTGGTGGAGCTGGTTCAGACCTGGCCCCTCTGTGTCTGTGGATTGACATCCTCAAGGAATTCATCTTAAATACCCACAGAGGGTCCTTTTTCTCCCCACCATGCTGAGATTGGTGAGTTCCCTTTGGGTTTGGGTGTTCTTACACCACCAAGGCACACCCTGCATTGCAGATATTCCTTGGGACAGCAAGGGAAGCAGAGAAGCTGCAAAGCCCCAGCAGGAGGGATGGAACATATGCCTCCAACAACATGAAACACTCTGGGTCAAGCTCTCAGCAGGAGAACTCCCACAGATTCCCAGAAACCACAAACATGATCTTCACGCCTTGCCAGGCGCTCCAAATACGTGATCCTCTGGGGGGGGAATAACTTCACATTTGCCTTATCCCCGTTTTCCCTCTGTTTATTTCAGCTGATCAGTGAGACACACATGGCAGAGAATGTCCCTCTCATGTTTTAAGTCCTTGTCTAAGGACATGAAGAGTGGCCAAAAAACCTGGTGGGTGCTTGGAGAACCAGCAGTGCAGGACACACAAGGCTGTCGCTCCAATTGCAGATGAAATGTTTGGATGTCTGGAAACCTCAAGGATGGAGCAACCCTAAGCTGGAGAGGGTTACACCAAGTTTTTGAAACTTTGAAATCGATTTCCCTGGAAATTTGGATCCATCAGAATCTCCAGTGAAATTAAAAGCCCATAGGATTCTGCTAAAAGGGAAGATTGCAGGCGAGTCCAAAAACACTGACTACTTTCCCCCCCTAATTAATATAATTCTTTTCTTCTTCAAAGTGTCAGGCTATTTCATTACAAACTCAAGCAGGGGACACTTTGATCTAAAGAATAAGGTGGTTCAGATACCTGCTAATTAGCAGCTGTCCTTACAGATTTTGGCAATGAGTTTGATGGAAAATTGTATTATAATCTGTCCTGCCTTACGCTGTGCTTAGGATGGGAACAGCACAGAGCATTTATTTGACAGGATGGGATGGATCATCATGATGTGGACATAAGGGTTGTACATTTTGAAACAAACAAACAAACAATTAGAGGTATGAAAGGGAAAATTAAAAAAAAAAACAATTTGTAATAATGGGTTGGCCACCTAGAAGGAAGATCTTGCCATGACCAAGAATAACACTTTTAAACACAGCATTTAAAAATAATGTCATTAATAATATTAATGGGGAATGCAGCAAATTTTCATGCAATTTTGTTAACTTTTTTTTGCTGGCAGCAAAACATTTTTGGGAGGGTTTGATGCAGGGACTCGCACCCTTGCTGACATAAGGAGGGGTTTCTGTTGTATGAAAATCCCTTGAAGGGAAACACCTGCCTTCCAGCCCTGCCCCACAGCACTTTTTAAGCCAGCCAGGTAGGCTAGGCCAGGGGATGAAGGTCTCAGGAGCTGCTGCACCACAAGGTCTTCTCAGCTGTCTGGAGGCACCTGGAGAGAAAAAGGTACTGCTGAGGGCATTGGGGTGAAAAGATTGTGGGGTTGAAATGTTTTGTCTTTTAGAGACTCTGAATTGCATCAAAGTATGGAATTGGTGACCCAGTGGTGTTTTGGAGGGGCATTGGGGTGAGAAGATTGTGGGGCTGAAATGTTTTGTCTTTTGGAGACTCTGAATTGCTTTAAAGGATGGAATTTGTGACCCAGTGGTGTTTTGGAGAGGCATTGGAGTGAAGAGATTGTGGGGTTGAAATATTTTGTCTTTTGGAGACTCTGACTTGAACCCAAGGATGGAATTGGTAATGCAGTGGTGCCTTGAAGGGGCATTGGGATGAGAAGGTTGTAGGGCTGAAATATTTTGTCTTTTGAAAACTCTGAATTGAATTCAATGATGGAATTGAGTACCCTGTGGTGCCTTGGAGGGGCATTGGGCTGAAAAGATTGTGGGGCTGAAATGTTTTCTTGTTTGGAGACTCTGAATTGCATCAAAGTACAGAATTGGTGACCCGGTGGTGTCTTGGAGGGGAATTGGGATGAGGAGATTGTGGGGTTGAAATATTTTATCTTTTGGAGACTCTGACTTGAATCCAAGGATGGAATTGGTGATGCAGTGGTGCCTTGGAGGGGCATTGGGGTGAGGAGACTGTGGGATTGAAGCATTTTGTCTGTTGGAGACTGAATTGCATCCAAGGATGGAGTTGGTGACCCAGTGGTGTTTTGGAGGAGAAAAGGCAGAGGTTTCTGGAGTGGAGCCCTGTTTGCTTCAGAGCTTGGGCTCTGGCTGGTGGAGCAGTTGTGCCTTTGGTCCTGCAGTGCCTCATCCCCAGTGCTGCTGAGCAGTTTCTGTCCTTGGGGTGCTGGGATGGAGGCTGAGCTCTGCCAGGGCTCTGGCATCCATCAAAACCCAGAGCTGAAATGCAGCATTCTGCTTTTCCTGGCCTGTAGCCTTGAGTAGGACGTTGTGGTTTTCTCCTTTCATTTC
The DNA here is from genome assembly GCF_027579445.1 of Ammospiza nelsoni. NCBI lineage: Eukaryota > Metazoa > Chordata > Aves > Passeriformes > Passerellidae > Ammospiza > Ammospiza nelsoni. The sequence goes on from NC_080648.1 coordinate 16,655,623, forward strand.
GCTCTTGATGAGAAATCCATCCCAGCATGTTATTTTATGTATTAAAAATATGCTTTAAACGCCTAGCACTGGTTCTAGCAGTTGTCTGCAGTATTTTTGTTTTAAGATGCTTAAAGTATGAATAATGAGGACAGAAGGAGTGGGTCAGGGGATCAGGCATTACATATCCAGAAGAAACAGGAAGGAATAGCATTTGGAAAACAAAATTATTTCCTTGATTGAACTCTTGACATGGATGGGAATTAACTTTGCCAAACCCAGATGGTGCTGCAAGGAACAGTGAAGTTAATTCTTCCTCTTGCTGAAGTGCAGTGTAACCTATTTGTCCTTTCTCTCTCCTCGTTATGTGGTGATGAGATCAAAGCTGACATCTGGCTGCAGTTTTGCTGAAACTGGGCAAGTGATACTCTCTGCTGAATTCATAAAGAGAAAATATATTTGGAAAGGGAAAAGCTACTGGGGCTGCCTCCCAAAAGTTTGAGTGTTCAGCAAGTATCTGGTGTGCTGTAATATCTGCTGCTGCTTTGTGCTCAAAGGTAATGGATTAAACATTAATGTGATGAACCAAATTTATCATCTCAGCCTTGTTGCTGCATTAATCTACAGGGCCATTTTCACACTGCTGTGGTGTTTACATCTGTGAAAAGGGATTATAAAGCACCATTGTGGTTCAGAGCCTGGTGAGGATGGAGGTCCTGCTCCTCTCCAGCGCAGGCTGACCCGTGGCACTTTTCATTCTTGGGGCTGCAGCTCAGTGTGTGTCTGTCCCTTTAATGGATGGGTTGTGCCCAGCTGTGTTAAACACCACTTAAAAATGTGTCAAAGGAAGAGAATCAAGTGCACAGTGGACCAGAACAACTTCTAAAATATGCTATCCTTTTTTAAAATTATTCTTTTTGCATCCTCCAAGTGACATGAAGGGGCCTTGCTCTGCGCAGAGCCCAGGGCTGGCAGGAGCTGCTTCCCCATGTGCTGTACAGAACAAAGCTCTGATTTGTCCCTTTCAGTCCATTTAATTTTCATAGCTGCACTTTTAAATTCTGTGTCCAAATACAAGGTGACAGTGGCTCCTAGGAACTGAGCAAGCAGCATATTTCTGAATTTTAACTACATGGTGGTCAATACTACTTTGGGATGTACCATGCCCTCTGTGAGGGAGGCATTTAGAGAAGTGAAATTCACATTTTTCCAGCTTTTGAGCAGCACTTTCCTTCCAGTGGCATCTTGTGACTGTAAAGGCTGTGGGTATTTAGTGTTCCCTGGAGTTCCAACATGAAAAGTGAAATATTTTGGCCCTCCCTGTGTCACTTGAGATGGCTGAGAAATGCTCTGTACCTGCAATGACAGATTTAATGTTATCACAATTTCTACATAAATTTAATTTACCTTTGAAAAATGGGTGCCGCACAGTAAGTTTCAGATGTGCTGATATTAAACATGAAGGGGTTAAAATATCATTTAAGAGCCGTCTGAATGCTTTGTCCCCATCACACTGAAGTTGTCCATAAGTCCTCACATAATACAAGTGAGTCCCCTGAATTCAGAGAAGGCAATTCCTGGGAGGAGGCTGGAAAATGCCTCCCCCTGCCCTTGTGCTGTGTAAAAGGAGCTGCAGGGATGGAGACTGTCCTGGGTAAACCTTTGTATTTATAAATAAATTAAGTCTGTATGTGGATGGCACAAAATCCTTCACAGGCCTCTCCCACTGAAGCACATTCTTCTCTCTGCCTCCCTGGCAGCAATAAACAGCTGTAGCAATTCTTTTACCTTTAAATGTATTCACTCAGAATTTACACCTCTTCCCAGGACAGAATATCCCAAATCTGGGATGTTTTGTGACCACAAGATCACTTTCCTATTGTGTCTCTGTCCTTCTTACACCTGAATTCACAACTTTATTCTTTCCTGTTGCCTGTGAGTGATTTCAAATCCTCTGTTCAAGTCTCTTAAAAGAGCTCAGTGAATTTGTCAGCTGCCTTGGAGTGTGTGCAGATGATACCAGACAAATCTCTCTTGCTAGACAGCCTCAAGCTGAATTTAACACTTAATCTAGGTCTGCAGCATGTGGAATATCTGTCTCCCCAGTGGGGCTGGATCTCCAGGCTGGGCTCTAGAGATCCCTGAGGTTTGGGAGGATGGAAAGTTTTGGCTTAAAGCTCTGCCTCTGATATTAAAAGTGAAATAATTTTGGGAGGAAATAGAGGGGCCCAAGGAATTTAGGAAGTTCTTTTCTTCCTCAGCACTTGAAAGCCTCTTTGGCTTCTCTTGGCTTGTTTTCACAAGATCTTGTGATCCACTGCAAAGAGAAGTGTTCCTTCAGTCCTTTAAAAAAAAGCTGTTTGAAGACATAAAAGCCAAGTTTGAAAAGCTTTGTTTGCTCAATTTTCTGAATTAAGAAGTGCATTGTGTTTGGCTCAGCTGTGCTCAGGGAATTGATGATGGGGATTTGCTTCCTCTGTATGTGAGACCTCCCCATGGATGGGGAATCTGCTGGGGAATTGGGGATGGAGCTGCCAACTGTTGTGGGATCCCTGAGTGGGGACAGCTCCTGAACCTTCCTCAGACAAAGGGAATTAAGATATTCAGTGTTTACCTGTGGAAAAGCTGCTTTGTGAGAAGCTCCTGAAGGTCATGCCTGTCCTGCTGAGAGCTCTCTTCACTCTCTGCAAGCACCTTGTGCACTCTCAATTAATTGCCCATTAACTTGGAACCACAATGCTGCCTTATTAATTATGGATTACCCTGAAAACCTCTTTAAACCATGGCTGGGTTTGGGTCAAGTCCTTCCTTTCTGGCCCTGAGGTAACTCCACCACTGACTCAGGTGCTTCTCTTGGCTTTTATTTGTTTAAGAGAGATCAGAAACTCTCAAATCCCAGTGCCTGAGGATCACCTGAAAAGCTGTTTGCTGTGATTTACTTGGATTCAGTTTGAGTCAAAACAACCCAGGAGCTTTCTGAGGCTTTAGGGTGTGCCTGGGGATCAATATTGAAATGATGGAGCTCCTTTGCATTGTGCAGTCATAAGGAAATCTCGCAGGAGGAGCTCTCCCTGTTTCTTACAGCTGGTTTGGTGCACAGAGCAAAATTTTCCATCAGGCACATAAGATCCACAGGATCATTTAAGAACAAAGGGTAAATAAAATAATAACCAAAAATAAACTTAGAACATGCCACCTTGTTATTTGTCCTTTAATGTTTTCAAAGCATTTGCATTTCAAAACACACTAATCTGTCCACTTTGATTTATTTTTATTGAAATACAAATCAAACTCCAAGCCCAAGGGAAGGGGGATTTTTTAAGTTATTTTTTTTAGCCTATGGCAGCAAAACAATTTTAATTTCTTTTAAATGCATTCTGCTGTCCTTTGTTCTTGCTCAGGCAAAACAGATGTGGATTTCAGGGGGTTTTGCTCAATCAGGGGGTGACTGAGGGCTGCAGGAGCAGATTTGGGGTGTGTTTGTAGCTGCACTTGAGGAGAACCTCAATGATCATCAATGGTTCCATCAAAACATCTCTGAGAACTTCAGAAGAACATCAGTGACCACCCCTGACCAGCAGGAACCAACCCTGACCGTGTATAATTGATCTGTATACAATATATATATAATATATACCATATATAATGACCTGTACATCTCCCAGGTGCTGAGGCAAGGTCCAGGAGCTGCCCTGATTCTGTGATTCCATGGGAAATTCCATGGGAAATTCAGAGGGGAAAATAAGAAAATATTTACTCTTCCTTAAGGCTCCTGTAGGAGGGGGAGGATCACAGTGTGTGATTAACCTGCTGTGGTTAATGGAATTTTGTCCTCCTGGATGAAATTCTCCCTTGTCAGGCACATCCCAGGGATTTGCTGTTGTCCAATTCCTTCCAAGAGGCTCCTTCTGTAGTAAAAAAATGGAAGAATTTTGCATGAAAACTTCCTGAGGTCCTTCAAGCAAATATTGCATCCAGCTCTGGGCTGGTTTGCAGTGTGACACAGGGGGTGAAATGGAAAATTCATTTTTTCAGATTATTCCCATTATTTGAGGCAAAGAAAAAACCCCAATGCCTTTTAAATATCCTTTAAATATTTCACTGCTTCTTTCCTGGGAGCCAGAAGCTTTCCTTAAATCACACTGGACCCAGGCAGGCAGAGAACACCACAGAGCTCACGGCCACTGTGGGCATTTCTTATTCCTGGGGATTGATCCCACCCATGGGTTAGAGCCAGAAGATGCAATACATGCAAAAGCAATTTATTCCATTTGCTAGAAGAGTTATTTTCCCAAATTGTTGATCCCTCCATCTTTTCTTGCCTGTCTTCACCTCACTTCTCTGAATATCTGAGACGTGAGCTGAGAGGAAAAATCTCTTTCCCCACCATCACATTCTCTGCATGTGAAAAACATGGAACAATTTCCAGCTCAATTCATATTTTTAGCACAAAGTGGGATGATAATTCAGTTCTCTCCAGCTAGGGATGGAAGGAGAATCAGGTAATTGCTTAATTAGGAATTAAGGAATTGGAATTTAGGGAATTAGCCTAAAGACTTTATTTTTGCCTGTTGGAGTCTGGTGTTTCTTGTTACCATCCTTAATTCTTTCCTAATGCCTTGTCCCATGACAAAACACCTGGTACAAAGAGCAGAATTCCAAATCTGTCTGAAGGTGTGCTCAATGGTGAGTGGGGGGATGAAAGCAGCACAAAGTTTTTGCTGTGTTGCCCTTCAAATTGCTTCCAAAAGGAAAAGGCAGGGACATGCCAGGCCACGTTTCCATGTGAAAATTCAAAATTTGGAATGTGTGCAGAGCTTGGGCTTCGCTGTCTGTGTGTGCCCCTGTGATGGTGTGCTGTGCAGGGCACAGCAGGGATGTGCAGGCAGGATTAGCAGCCAGGGCACATGATCTGAGAGGAGGAATGACAGAAAATCTGAGTGGAAATTTACAGCTGCAGCTGGAGACACTTGAACTGTATCAGAATAGCCTCAATAATGCTGCTCCTCTGGAAGATGCTGCAAAGGAATAACCCATTTCTTTGTTCTAATGAATAATGGAAGAGGCACTCCAACGCTACTAATTAGGAAAGATTTAATTCTGGTAGCTTTTATTAAGGAATATTAATAAGCAGCATCTTGAGCAGCATTGCAGCAGGGTGGAGATGTGCAGAGGAGCTTTGAATGCAGGGCTCTGCCAAAGAGAAAGGTGGGAGAACTCTTCATATTCTTTATGAGTAACCGCTCTGGCTCAATTCCCCAGCTGTGGTGAGAGGTTCTGGAGATCTAATCCAAGCAGAAGGGGCTCCTGCACCTTGATTTCCCAAGGATCTGAGCTCCCACCACCCTCAGTGCCTGTGCAGGGCTTGTGCTTGAGCTGAACTCTCCAGCTGCTCTCTTGGGGTGCCCAAAGGGCCCCAGGCAGCTCCTGCCAGGCAGGGTGTGACTGGATAGAAACAGGCAGAGGTGACAGCTGGGACCTGTTCCACCAGCACTGAGGGATGTGCTGCAGCACCAGTCGCTGCACAAATTTCCCTTCCTGCTGCTCCTCAGTGCAGGAAAGGTCATGGGAGGTGTCAGTGAGGCTGTGGTGATCCCTTCTGTTTGTGTGGGCACACTCCTCTGGAAAGCAATGCTTGTTCACCAAGCTGCTATGAGATAAAACAGGGTCGCTTGAACTGTTCCCCCTGGAAAGTGTGGTTGCAACAGACCTCTTGAGTCTTTTATTTATTTTTTTTTTAATTCTAATTACTCTTAAATATTTTTTTTCAGGCCTGGTTTGAGCCCAGGTTCAGCTCTGAGGATGACATTTGTGATTCCCAGAGTTTTGTTTGTGCCAGGGACTCGACATGTGTGAGCATCTGCAATGGATGGGTCTCTGGGTTATTAACTTATTAGACTGGTTATTAAAGAAGCTTTTCTATTCTTCATGGGTCATTCTAGGACCCATTTGAAAGGTCTCTGCAGGAGTAAACTAGGTCAGGTTTAGACATTGTGCAGTTTTGGGGCAAATCACTTTTAATTGTGCCCACGATCAGCAGCGGGCAGACCACTCGTCTCAAGAGTCTCCAGTAAATTCAATTGACTGGAGATGCTCAGTTTTGCTGGTGAACTGAGGAAGGATGTGAAGACTTGACTTTTACAATGACATTAAGTGACAGTGACTGCTTGCAGCAACCTCAGTGCTGCTGGATGTAGTTTGAATGGACTCAGAAAATGTCTTTGAAATATATTGCAAACAAGACCTTGCAAGGCTGGAGCAAGCCAGGCAGAGCCCAGATTCCTCCTTTTTTTTTTTTTTTTTTTTTTTTTCCATCCTTTCTGTTTCTTTTTTTCCCCACAGGCATGGGCACAACATTAATTTGGAATATATTACATGTAATGTGTGCTGGCATTTTGGAGCCATTCTGCAAATGCTGCTGAGGGATTTCATCTTTCCTCTGCTAGGTACTCACATCCTGTAAATCCTGAGGAGGACACCAGGCTGACTGTAGGGATGGAGCAGCTCTGCTGGGAGAGTTGGGATTGTTCAGCCTGGAAAAGAAAATAAAAGAGTTTGGGGTGACCTCATTGTGGCTTTCCAGCACCTGAAGGAGCCAGCAAGAAAGATGGGGAGATATTTTTTTATAAGAATTTGGAGTGACAGCACAAGGGGGAATGGCTTTGCACTGACAGAGTTGGTTTAGATGAAATATTGGGAAGAAATTGTTCCCTGTGAGGGTGGGCAGGCCCTGGATCCCTGGCAGTGCCCAAGGCCAGGCTGGACAGGGTTGGAGCAACCTGGGACAGTGGAAGGTGTCCCTGCCATGGCAGGGGTGGAACGAGATGAGCTTTGAGGTCCCTTCCAACCCAAACTCTTCTTTGGTTCTACTTCTCACAGCCCTTGTATCTACATTTAAATCTCAGATGTCTGAGAAGACAAAGCTCCTCCAAGTTAAAGCCATTTTGACAAAATGTGCAGTTTTTATGCCTGACTTTGAATGAATCATTGGCTGGGAGATGCTGCTTTGAGTGAATGCCCACCACATGCCCTCAGCTGGTGAATCCCTCCATGAAGTGCCCTGTGCCACCCTTTCCTGCATCTCCACTTGGTAGCAGCATGTTCAGCACAGGAAAATTCCACTAACACTTAAAATGCTGCTGTGCAAGCCATGCTAGAGTTTGAGGGGGGGAAAAACAAGGTTTAGATCTGCAGAGCAAGCAACTCCACTTCCTAATTATGCCCACTGAGGCTTCAGAGGAGGAAGATTTTCAGGGGAGTTTCACGGACCCTGCCAGCTCTGCCTCCCTCACTGGTGCCCCAGCACAATTTGGAGGGGGTGCATTTGGAAGACAGGACAGTGGAATAACTTTTTCCTGTTCTAGGCAGATAAATTCCACATGCCTGGGGGTCTTGTTGAGATTCTTGATGCATTTGACCCTTCTAAGATACCTGCAGTGAGATAATGCCGGCGTGAGCGCCACCAGGCCTTGGGGAGTTTGCAGGGAGCTGTTTGGACTCTGCTGCATTGGCTGCTCTGACTGCAGCTGAGACTTTTTAACTGAGTTTAAATTTCCCAGAAATAGGTGGGGAGGTGACCCTTAACTGCCCTTTCCAAGGGGAATTGCCTTCCCCTTAGAAAAATGTGTGTTTTCCTAAAAAGAACACCAACAGCAGAGCACCTCTTGGTGCACATCATAGATCAGGCTAAACCCCTGAGCTCTGCAGGTACTGGAAAATGCTTTTGGAGGGAGCTTTTAATGTCCAGAGATGGATTCATGAGCTCTGACAGCTCATTAGGTCCAATATTGGGTTTCCTCAAAGCTATCACTGGTGAGGAGTCTCCTGTGGACCTGTTCAGCTTAATCAAACACACACTTCCCAAGCAGGCCAGATGTGCCTGCCCTCCCCAGTCAGCCTGTGCATGTCTGAAATGAGGCAGATGAGTCCCTGCCCTGCATCCATCCTGCCTCTCACTTGCTGCTGTTAATAACTTGGCAGCAAGGTGCCCTTGGTTCCACTTATCCTGCATTTATAAATAAATATTTGCTGTGTCGGTGACTCAGCCCCATTGATCTGAGGTAGTTATCTGAGGTTTGAATTGATTTCTTATCCCTGGCCAGTAAATGTTTTCCTAAGATGTGCCAATTGTCTACTGCTTAGGAAGCTCATCAAAATGTCAGGCTTAGTTTGAGTCCTGGCCAGATGACAGGAATTACACCCAGTCCCAGGTTCTGAGGGAGACCCAGGGAGGTGCAGGCATGAAAATATCCAAACCTCATCTAGGTTTAAAAGATATCCCACCTGATAAAGTTCTCTTTGTTCCCAGGTCCTCCTGGCCAGAGTCTTTTGTTGTGCCTGAGCAACTTAAGATAATTGATTTCATTGTAAATGGGCTGGAGATGTTTCTCTGATGGAGATTGCACTTCTGTGCTGTTCACTTACTGTAAACTGAACAAAAAGAAAATGTTTATATACAGAAATGGAGGGAGGGAAGTTTGTGATTGCTGTGTCTTTTCTTTTCATTGCAAGCCCTAATCTCCCTGAATAGCTGCCTATCACTCAGCTATCAAGTTTAATGATGAAGAGAGGAATGGAAATGTGGTTTTGGCTGGGCTCCTCATCCAAATGCTGTGATCTCTGTCACCAAGACTGACAAAGCTGGTGGGGCTGGGGTTTATTTATGCAGGTTGTTCTGGGGACAGGCTTCTCCTGATGCTGCATCCCTGGAGACACTTGTCACTGCTGCTCAGGGACAGGGGCTGCTGTGCTCTGGGGTGCTCTGACGTGCTGTCCATCTTGTCAGCTTCAATATTCCTCCCCAATCAGCTCTGTGTGGGACTTGTGCTGTCTGTCTGTCCATGGGATGTGCTGGGGTCTCTCTGAGTGGAGAGGTGTGTGACGGTGCTCACAGGGGTTCTTGGATGAGGAAGAGATGAGGATCTGACTCCATGTTTCAGAAGGCTGATTTATTATTTTATGATATATATTACATTAAAACTGTGCTAAAAGAATAGAAGAAAAGGTTTCATCAGAAGGCTGGCTAAGAATAGAATAGCAAAGAATGATAACAAAGGTTTGTGGCTCAGCTCTCTGTCTGAGCAAGCCAGGCTGTGATTGGCCATTAATTAGAAACAACCACATGAGACCAACCACAGATGCACCTGTTGCATTCCACAGCAGCAGATAATCAATGTTTGCATTTTGTTCCTGAGGCCTCCCAGCTTCTCTGGAGGAAAAATCTTAAGGAAAGGATTTTCCATAAAAGTTGTCTGTGACAGAGGTGGCTGCTCTCAAGCAGAAGTTGGCGCTGGAGCCACTGATATTATTCTAAAGCCTGGTACCATTTCCAGATCACCATCTCAGCCCAGGAGGTCACCCAGGAGGGGTTGGCATCTCCCTGTTTCAGGATCACTGGGTTTAAAAAATAGCAGAGATCCAGGGAACCTGAGGGTGCATAAATAATCAAACAAGGGCAAGTCAGTCACCCTGGAAGAGACTCCACTGAGCAAAGGAGTTGGTTTGAAAGGCTGGGCTTCAAAATACCTCTGGAAAATGATTTCTCATTTTAGAGGAGCAGCATTTAATGGCAGCATAGCCTATTTCTGCTCACAGTCACTGCCAGAGCTGCTCAGCCCATCCAGGCACTGCAGGGGCTGTCCACAGCTGAGCAGATGGACAATGTCCAGCCCACAGGACATAAAGATTGGCTAAAGAACAGTTCTCTCCTGCCAGAAGGGATTCTTTGGGTCTAAAGCAAAAAGGGATTTTCTGGTTAATGTAACATTAAGTGACTTATATATTAAAATTTCAAACTTGCTCAATAGTATTTCAATACATCTGTACCCACACTAATACTCAGGTTTAAAGAGCCAATTTTAGTGGTTGCTCTGCTCCACACTTTCTTCCTCCCTGCCTCTTGCAGAGTATTTTAAATAATACAAATCAACATTCAGCTTGAAAACCTTAAAATACTTGCCAGGGGAATTTCAAATAAGTGCATGGAAGGATATAGAAAGTAGGATCAATTTAACTGGAAAATGCATTACCCATGTAAGTCCTAAATAACTGCTGAGTGTGAAAAGGCCAATAAAAACAAACAAATCAATAGAATTAATTAACTGGGAGGCAGTGTGGTCTAACAGAGAGACCACAAGGATGGGAGTGAATCCCCTGGCGCTTTCAGCCTGCACTCCAGCACTCAGTAAGTAGGTATTTAGCCTTCAGTCTCTTTTTTAAGCTATCTGAAGGGTTTGGGTGTTCACATCAATAGGACTCAGATCCTGAGCTGCCTCCCCTTTGTGTGCCTGCACCACACATGGAAGCACCACTTAATCATTGTGCTCAAGGCAGGGAGTGAAAAAATCAAAGATCTCAAGGGCTGAGGGTTTGAATTGCTCTGGGGAAGGCAGTGACAAGCCCTCTCCTCCCCATTAAACAGGTGCAGGATGTAGTTCAGTCTGCAGCTCTGCTGAATTAATGATCTTCAAAACGGCTCTGCCTTGGTTCACAGCTCCCACCAAGAAATGCTGGGGAATCCTGGTACCCTGTAGGGCTCAGTGCACACAATTCTTGTGAAAGCCCTTCTTGGATGGAGCCTGCTCTGTGGTTCAGCTCCCTGAATGTGGCCAGTTCCCATAAGGTTGGCAAGGCAGTCCTGAATTCATTAAAAGCCCTCCCAAAACCCATCCAGCATCAGTTGCATCCCAGGCACGGCTGTGCTCCTGCAGAGGGCACCCAGCTGAAGTGGCACCAGAGCTGGGATAAATACTGCTGCGCACATACCTGTGGTGTTATGGCAGGAGTTTTTTTCCATGAAACTGCTGGATTTTCACTGGTTTCTAAGGCTTTAGGCATGAGCTAACAGTGAGTTCAAAGCAGGACCTGTAGGTGTGGTTGGCTTGAGAAGCAGAGCAGTGAAAATCTCATCTCCTCAGCCCTGCCCCATGGTGTGATGGTGTTCATGGGGGTCTCACGTTGAGGGACGAGATGAGGATCTGACTCTGTTTCAGAAGGCTTGATTTGTTATTTTATGATATATATTACATTAAAACTATACTAAAAGAATAGAAGAAAGGATTTCATCAGAAGGCTAGCTAAGAATAGAATAAGAAAGAATGAATAACAAAAGCTTGTGGCTTGGACAGAGTCTGAGCCAACTGACTGTGATTGGCCATTAATTAGAAACAACCACATGAGCCAATCACAGATGCACCTGTTGCATTCCACAGCAGCAGATAACCATTGTTTACATTTTGTTCCTGAGGCCTCTCAGCTTCTCAGCAGGAAAAATCCTAAGGAAAGGATTTTTCATAAAAGATATCTGCGACACCATGGATCTCTGTCCTTCCCTCTCCAGCAGTAAATCCATTTCCCAAGAGCTGCATCCTTCAGGCTGTTTATTCAGCTCAGCTCAAAATGCAATTTCCCCTGGGCTGGGATCTCAGGTCAGGTTCTGACTCTGCTGGGCAAACCCCAGGTGCTGGAATTTCTTCTAATGCATCCCAAAGAGCAGCTCTGGAGCCAAGGGCTGGCACAGGCTGGGGCTGAGCCCAGCAGACAGAGCTGGCAGTAGATTCCTCCTAATTAATCACCCCAAGCCACCCCATCTACAGAACAAATTCTGTGTCTGTGACACTCCTTTGACATCATGGATATTTTTACCTGTCAGCCCTTTGCACTTTGATAAATAATCCATAATCAGCTCCTCAAGCTGGACCCCAATGGGCTGATTTATTTCTGCAAAGCAGCTTCACATTTCATCTCTGCCTTAGCCTGCCTTTTTATTTTTGCCTAGAAAATAAACACAGACCTCTTTCCCCAGCAGAACAAACCTAGAGCAGCTCAGGGATGATACCCAGAAGATCACACTGGGCTCTGCACTCAGGGAAATAATTTTGGCAAAGTTTCTTTTTTCCTAAACAGGCCAGGCATGCTCGCAGCTCCTCCAGTTTCCTTCTGGAACTGCAGTGACACTTTGCATTTCCTGCCCTGCCCCAGCCCCTGTGTGAGCTGAAGCACAGGCAAATGCATTTTGATAAAAACCTCGGTGCTCTCAGCCAGAGATCAAAGGTAAATTTGCTCGGAGGCTGAATCTGGAGTCCTGAAAAAGAACTGTATTAGCATCAACAATGGGATTAATTAGTCTCTGCTTGAAACCTTTCAAACACAAACACACAGCCTGGCTGTTGGGCAGTGTGCAGTGCAATTTCAGCTTTCCTCACCCCTTCCCAAGCCTGCACCCCTCTGCAAAAGGGGCTCTGTGTTCATCCCAGGCTGTTGTGAGTGAGGTGCAGCGGGCTGGGCTGGCTGTGCAGGCACAGATAACGGAGCAGCCTTTCCACAGGCTCCTTTCAGGCTTTTGTGGAGAGCAGAGATAAGAGCTGAGCAACCCTTGGTGGGGAATCTGTGGCAGGCAGGGCTGGAGCGTGCTGGGCTGTCAGCAGAGGGGCTCCACAGCAGCCCAGGTTCTCCAGGCAGCTCTGCTCCCTTTGGGCTCTCTCCCAAATGAAATTTCTTCAGGAATCTTACTTTATGCATGTCATTCATCTGCAGGCTGCAGCAATTCTCTGCAAGAGCTGCTGAACTAGAAATTCTCTGTTTTATACACAAAATGTCAGCTCAGCCCCGTATCTGTGTGAAGCCAGTTTTCCCTCTAATTTTTCTGGGGTTTGTGATGAAAACTTATTAAAGGAACATTCCCTCCTCAGTGCTCTCCAGTGCTTGATCCTTGCATGCATGAGGCAGGAGCTCCACACCCAAGTTTTACACATTCCCACACCGGTGAATGGCAGGAAATAGAAAATGAACCCCTTGGTGTGTGCAGGGCCCAGTATGAGCTGAGTCAGGTTTGTGTCTGGGTCTGCAATATTGAGAATTTTCTGTATTTAAAATTAGCTTTATCCAGGCAGTGAAGTTAAGGGACAGGCAGAATTAGGGATTATTTCTTGGTGGAAGGAGTGGGGAGAGGGCACTGGGATATGGGAGCTGCCTGTCCTACCATTAAAAATTATTTAAAAACATGTTTTGCCTTCCCCCCTCAAAATAACCTTCCTGTGAGCCCCATGCATTGTGCAGAGGAGCAGCACAATCTCAGAGACATCTGCTCAGGTTTCAGCTTCAAATCACAAATAAAATCCCCTTTTCATGTCCTCCTGGTACCTGTGTGTGCTCCAGAAACGAAGCAGGTGACTTCCAGCCTATGCCTGCACAAGGGGAGGGCAGGTGTGATAACATTTGTTAAATGCTGGCAGAGCTGCTGTTATTTACTTGCTGTAGACCCTTAGCATGGATAAATACTTTTCTATTGCTTGCTTGTGGAGGATAATACTGCAGCTTTTCCTTTAGTTGTTTTTATGCAACCCAAAAGACCTCAATATCTTGAATATCTTATATTTCAATGACCTCAATATCTTTCACACCTCTTTCCCTTTGCTGTTGGGGGCTTTATCAGAGCAGAAGCAAAAGCTTTGTTTTCAGAGAAACTGCTGAAGAGACAAAGGAAATTACCAGCTAAAGACAAAATCCAGAATTTTGGAGCTTCATAAAGACAGGAGGGCAGTGAAATGCATTCCTAAAGGTTACAGCAGGGGCATTAAAGGAAACACAAACTGATTGCTGAATATTACTCTTCCACTTGACATCAAAATCTGTGTATGAGAAGTGAGGTAACTTCAGCATCAGTGCCCATGTGAAGCACAATTGCTGTGGCTGAGTCTTTCACTTGCTGCACTTGGAAGCTTTTATAATTTACAAGCGCCTTTCATGGAGAGTGACCACATCCATTCTCTCCCTGCTTCCATCCAGCCTCCCAGACTGAGGTGAGAGCAGAAATTTGTGAGGAATTAAGATCTGCATCCTGGCCTTGAGCCAGCTTGGGCCTGGCAGGGGGTTTATTTCAGTCAGGAGAAAGGAGTAAATCCTGGGCAGTAACAGAGCTGTCAAATCCAAGCTGCTTCTCTTATTTGTCCTGCTTTGTTCAAAGATCCTTCCTTTGTCTCAGCTCTGAACTTGGTCTTGCAACACTTAAATATGAATTTCCTTGGCTTAAGAAGGGAGATGTAAATCTGTGCTACGCAAACAAGTTTATTCCCTTTAGATAAACCACTTCAATTCATCCTTAAGTGTTTTGTTTAATGAACCCTGATCACTTTGCAAAAGATTCCTGAGCATATTTGGGAGAGCCAAAAATAAATCCAAGGTGTCTGGGTTCTTGACAGTATCTCCCAGCAGGTCCTGCTGCTCTGTGAGGTCACTTTAGAGGCAGCGCTGTGTGTTCCTGGCTCTCTCTGGCTTTACAGTCTGTGTGTTTAATGACTGGCCACGGAATTAGAGATGTCATCAGTTCAGCAAAGGCTGTTCTGCACCTCATAAAATACCAGCCTCCTGCCCTGAGTGTTTTGTGCAGAGTGATTTGCATGGTAGCAGTAACCTTGCAGCCCTGGGTGCAAAGAAAGCAGAGAGGCAGCGAAATGTGCCTGGAACAGCTCTGCAGCTCTTTGCCCTTGCTGCTCAGATGCACATGAGCTGCTTGGAGAGCCAGGTGTCACCCAGGTGCCCCAGTGCTGAGATCTGCCCTAGAGAGACTTCATGTGCCCAATAAAGCGATTTTAAAGGATTTGGGCTAATTACATTTTAATGACTTAGCATGGAAAGGTCATCTCTCAGCATGGCGGTGTGATGGTGTTCACAGGGGTCTGAGGATGAGGGAAGAGATGAAAATGTTGACTCCATGTTTCAGAAGGCTTACTTATTGTTTTATTATATATATTACATTAAAACTATACTAAAAGAATAGAAGAAAAGGTTTCATCAGAAGGCTAGCTAAGAATAGGAAGGAAAGAATGACAAAGGTTTGTGGCTTGGACACTGTGTCTAAGCTAGCTGGGCTGTGATTGGCAATTAATTACAAACAACTCAATGAGACCATCCCAGTTGCACCTGTTGCATTCCACAGCAGCAGATAACCATTGTATACATTTTGGTTCTGAGGCCTCTCAGCTTCTCAGGAGGAAAAAATCCTAAGAAAAAGATTTTTCATGAAAAGATATCTGTGACGTGGCAGGGCTCACAAACTTGAGGAAAATGCCTTGTGCAGCCCAGCTGGGGATGAACTCGTGCAGAAGGACCCACAGCCAAGTTCTGGGAGCTGAGGAACACCTTGGCTCCTCTGCAGAGGAGAACAGGGCTGCTCACTCTGCACTGAACTCATCTCCATCCCAGGGGAGCCCTTTCATCCTGCCAGGAGTTCAAAGTGCCTTTAGATCCAGGAGGAAGCAAATGAAGAGATGTAAAGGATGCAGGTGCTGTGGCTCAAAGGGCAGGCTCTGAGCTCTGGCAGGGAGATTTGGGATGACAGGGACTGGGCAGGAACTGTCTGTGCCTGGATTAGTTCAGTTTGCTCTTTGATCCTGACCCAGCACTTGCAGGATCTCCCCTGTGAGGATGGATGAGAGCAGCAGCATCTCAGCTATGAGACAAATTTAAACTGAACCTGGGGGAGAGTTTCAGGCGAGAGCCCTGCTGGAAATGTGCCCACAGTGGGACCTGAGTGCTGCCCACAACAGGGGGGTCTCAGAGGACCTGGAATGAGTGAGGATTTGATCAATCTCTGCTAATGATGCACTTTTGGGCTCAGCTGCCCTGTCCTGGCAGAGCTGTGCCAGTCCCAGCTCCAGTGAGGCTCTGAGTGTCCCGCTGACATTCCCTGGTGCTCCTGAAATCTGCATGGGAGCTGCCTGGTGCCGTGGCAATATTGGTGTGCTTGTTGCTCCTGCAAAGGGACGCAGGATTCCTGGTTTCTGGCATTATTTAAGGGCTGGTCCAATCGCCAGGACCCTCAGTCCAGCCCAGCCCCTGGAGCTCAGGGTGCTAAGTGTGTCCCAGTCTGGCTGTCCCATCAAACTTCTTTAGAAAGCAACACTATTTGCATAGTTTTTTGAAAAAAAGTGGTTAATGGGAGTGACAGATACTTATTACTTCTCCTTTCAAACTCAGGACTAATTGTCTTCTGTCCCTAGTAAGCAATTTAAAGAAATGCTGGTGTAGGAAGAATTAGATAATGAAGCTCTTTTCATCTGACACTTACATATAATTTACTTTTAAATCAACTCCCCTGGGAGGTGGCACAAGCTGTGACAGTGCAGAGAATATTTTAATGGTTTTGGCAAGGAGTCAAAGCAGCAAACTTTGTTTTAATCCCAGGATGCCAGTGGCTAATATTTCTAAACAACAGGGGGTTCAGGGGGTGGGGATGTTAAATGTGATGTTGCAAACTGAGGTCACTGTGATCAAAAGGACCTGGTGGGGACAGATTTGTACGTTTTAAACACCTGCTTATTACGTTCTTTCAGTGGTGTTAATAAAAAAAAAATATCACTGTGGAGAAGGTGTAGGAAGAGCTGGGTATGGCTTGGCTCCATCCCAGCTTTAGGGGAAAAGAAAATAGTTTCCTTCAACATATCAATACATGTTATTTCTTTGCCATATTCCTCTTCTGAACAAATATTCTCACAGAGTCCATGGTCCTTTGTGTGTCTGCTTAGGGATTTCAGTGTGGCTGTAGATATTAAACAGTGAAGGGAGGAATTCCCATGCCTGGAAGTGTCCAAGGCCAGGCTGGAGAGGCTTTGGACAACCTGGGATAGTGGAATGAGATATCTTTAAAGCCTTTTCCAGCCCATTCTGTGATTCTCATTCTAATATGAAAGCACCACTTCATCTGCCTTTACAGATACATTAAATATTTATCTCAGGTTATGACATTTGAGTGTTGTCCACATGAACTGGAGCAGCAATTGCTGCCCCTCAGCTGCAGCAGCAACAATTCTCAGTTTGAGATGATTCTCTGCTGTGTGCACACAGAGGGGATGGAGGAGCTGCACCTCAGTGCAGGCTCTAAAGAGAACACACACATGCTGCAAAAGCCCTTTTGTCTCTGCCCAAAGGTATTTCTGGTCAGTTCCAGATGTTAAAATTTCCTGCTGGTGCAGCCCAAGCAATGGGAGTTCATCTCCAAAGCTGCACAATGTGCTCAGGGCTCCAGCAAGGCTCCTAAATCAGCCTAATTTCATTCAAGTCTTACTCCACAGCTGCTCTTAAATTGAGTCCCTGAAGAGAATGTGGGTTTGGAGGCATAAGAGGGCAGAACAGAGAATGTTTCTTTAATTGTTTTTATCCACCACTCAGAGTCACTGGAGTAGAGGAGTAATTAGGGAATTGTGGTGTATTTCAGTAAAAGCACCACTTCCCTCTCCTTTCCTGTGGAAACCATATTTCAGAGTTTGTCACATTTATAAGCCCTGGGAAGAACCTCATATGCAATAATCCCAACCTGATCATATCTTAATGAAGCCCTTTCTGCAGAGATTTATGGTGACTGAAGAAGGCAGTTGTAAATAAGCTGCGTGGCACCAGGGCTGCACTCTGTGACTTTTCTGACTGGAGCCCCTTTTGCAGCTGGCATGGGAATAATTGGGGTTTTCTCTGCTGCTCCTCAGGAGGTGAAGTTCCCAGTGCAATAAGTGGAATTGTTTTGGGATCCCTAAACACATGAGCTGCAATTCCAGCAGGGAAGCAATTCCAGCACCCCCTTGGAGGAACACCCTGAGCCAGGACTCAGGGAATGGGAGGGAGAACAACCCAGAACCTGGTGAATTCTGTGTACAATCACTGGGGCTCAAAGCAGGGAGCTGGTATCTCCAAAGTGGGTGTTGTGGGAGGGCAAAAATTCTGCCAGGAGTTTGGATTCTCCAGCATGTTCAGCTTAAATCAGGCAAAAAATTTACACTGCATTGACTGGGGAAAAAAACCATTTTCATTTATCAATCTCAGCTTTGGATGAGCCTTCTGTGTCCAATATCCTCACCTAGAGGGGCACAACTGCAGGGATGGAGGAGTGAGTGCAGAGCAGGAAACCTGGGGGTGATGCAGCACCCAGGGACTGCCAGTGACCTCAGGATCCCCAGCATGGGGAGGAATGCAGCCATGAGTAAACAGATTTAACCACAAATTCAGCTCCCTGCAGCTCTCCTTGCAGAACAGATGCTCTGTGTGCGTTGCCCAAGGCAGCCTGAGCATGGGGATGGGGTTTTACCTCCCTGTTTAATGTGCTCTGGAGGAATCTCAGCACCCAAACTGGTGTGGAAGGGCCACCTCACGTGGAAGGATGGTTGGTGATCCCTCAGAGCACTGAAATCAAATCCCAGGAAGGGAATGCCCAAGAGGGTTGGGATGTCTCCATTCAGAGGTGCTGCCCAGCCACACTCCTGACTTTTAGCTATTTTCTTCTATTTCTGGGGAAGCAAGGAGAAAAAAACTCCTCCATTGTTTTTCCTCCAGCAAATACCAGTTACATCCAAAAGCTGAGAGCATCAACTTCTTGCATCACCACTTAACTTGGTGAAAACAGGGTTTTTTTCTAGAATTAGCCTCAGTTTCCTTCACTGCTGCCTCCAGCATCAAGCAGATTGGGCAGAGCTGCCACACAAATGCCTTTTATCTTTGCTGTGTGTTGCTCTTTGCCTGTTGGACTGGTGCTGTTGAAAAAAACTGAGCTGTTTATCTTTCACTTGGTAAGAATTAGTGGTTTTTCTGCTCTCAGGCTGCACAAGGAGTATTTTCTGCAGGCTACCCTGGGCTGAGCTGCGCAGGATCAGTGTGTGGCACTGATAAATCCTCTATCTGTGCCTCCCCATCTGTTCCCTGCTCCTCAGGCTGCGTTTCCAGCTCGGTGTTTGAAATTCACTGCGTGGAGTTTGCTTGTGAGCAGACTTCAGATCTCAGCTCTGCTGCTTGAGTGGGATTCAGGAAATGAGGACAGTGCAGGAAATAAAGATGATCTCTCCTGTTGAAGGATTTGATACCACAGAAGGTCACCAAACGTGTCCAGTGGCACCAGGCCTGACTTTTCTTTATTTATACCAATCCTGTGCCAATGTAAAGCTGTTGCTGGAGCCTCTTGAGGAAGAACCCAGGGCACTCACAAGGTGTTAAATAGTGGGATATAACCTGTAAACTGTGTGCAGGGCTGGAGGGATGCTCCTCTGGGAGTTCTGTTGCACTGGCACAGTCTGGAGTGGGGGACTCATAGAAATTCCCTCATTTCCCCCAGAAAAACCCCTGAGAAAAAGGTTTGCAAAAACCAGCTCACTCTGAAACCCTGCTGCTTGTTCCAGAGCTGCCCTGGTGCTGCTCACCCTTCCTTTGTGGCTGTTCCTCTCAGTCCTGATGCAAAGTCAATGCCAATTTTCCTGTTGACTGATGAGGGCTTTATATCAGCATTTAATTGATTCAAAAGCTCTTTTCCTAAAGCGTTCCTAAACACGTTCTTAGATACACCTGATAATTCAATCATGTTCTCAGAACTCCTCATGGAGATGCCTCAAACTTCAAGGAACATCCAGCCAGAAATTTAAGGTTTCAGCTGTTCCAGTCTCCTCCATTTCCTACCATGCAGCAACTGCACATTGATGTGAGGGTTTGTTCTGCTTTTTGGTGCTGAATGCACCAACCCTGGTTATATTTGTCATGGGATGTGCAGATCAACAAAATAAGAGGGTGAAACCTTTGCTAGCCTTAATATTAGTCTGTCTGGTCAGTAAAAGTGTGTGCAGACTTTTCTCATTATTTTTTCTTTGTAATATAGTTACAGATCACAAACCCAAATTTTTTAAGGTGTATCAGCTTTCACTTCTGCTCCTAAAAATATTAAATTAGCATCATAATTTTATGAAAATTTATTTTACATTTTTCCCAAATCAATACACCTTTGCAGCCAAGTTTTATTTTCAGGTCATAAGCAAAGAGTAGCTGCAAAGCTGATGCATTTAGTGATGCTCAGGGGTTTTGATAAGCTGGTGCATTTTTGGAGGGAGTGAAATCCTGAAAACCCTGAAGTGACTTCTTTCTGTCAAGCAATATTTGAGATTCAAGATCTTGCAATGGAACCAAGAGTTTTGATGGAATATTTTAACTTAATAGGTATTTATAGGCAGAAAAAAGGTGCTGTGCAAGCCCTCATTGAATAATTACATAGATATTTTCTTACCATTAGGTTGCCCTGTACAAATATACCACTTCCGTTATTTAAAACCTTTTTAATGGTGGTTAATCCTTCAGCCTTTGGTTTGGTGAGCAAATGCCATTTTAAAAACCCTCATGGAAAGGAGAGGGAAAAGCGAGGCAGCCAAGGGGAAGGAAAAATAATAAAGTGTCAGGGTAGTGTGAGAAATGCCCTGGGGAGGTGGCAAACATTTCTGCAATTAGTGGTGTGAAAATGGTAGATTTGTTAGCAGTCTCCATGCATTATTAATAGCAGCAGAAACAAGAGCTGCCCACTGTTCTGTCTCCTGATAGGGATGCTTTTCTTATTTTTACCTTGTTTTGCCTCCCAGCTGGTCACTTTATCTGACACACTGGCTCTGTTTCAAGCCTGGCTGGGAAACTCGTCCTGGGCTCTCACTCTGAGCATCAGCAATTTCCTTTCCTCCCCTGCCAAGCCCTTGGCAGCCGTGGCTGAGAGGAGCCAGCCCTGCCCAGCCCAGATAAGCTGATCCCTGCCAGGCCTGGCCTCAGGTGCTGCTGAAGCCTTCAGTTTGAGCTTCCATGTTTCCAGACTCGGTGCTGTGTTAGTTTATAACTCTGAATTTCATATAGAGTGTCAGCAAGTTCTGCTCCCAGCTCAGTCCCACAGAACAATCCTTTCCCAGCCCCAGAACCAGGTACACCGCTGCAGCTTCAGCGGTGCCTCTGGAGGAAGAGCTCAAAGCACTCACAAGGGTGTTAAATAGTGGAATAAATAGTGGAAGCATTGCTTCAGGGAGTAGCTGGTGAGGAAATACCCTGCTGAATTTCCAGGAGGCAACAGCAAGGAGCCGTCTCTGGGCTCCTTTCATTAATGAAGATCTGTCCAGTGATCACCTGCAGAGCTTCAGCCCAGTCCTGCCTCTGGAAAATGCCCCTGGTGCCATGGGAGGCTCTGTCCCTGTGGGGCTGCCCAGCTCTCAGCAGATGCAGGGAGAGAGGAGATGTGAAATTCGGGTTTACCAAAAGATGGGGCGCCCAAAAAACTACCAAACAACAAATCAAGCAATAACCTGCAAAATAAAACCACAATACAACAGGAGGCTCTGTCCCTGTGGAGCTCCCAGCTCTCAGCAGATACACTGGGAGGCAGGACATGTGAAATTCCATTTACCAAAAGATGGGGCTGTCGCCCTCCTTGCCCTTCCTGAGCCCCACAGGGCTCAGGGCCCTGACTGCCCTCCCTCCCTGCCAAAATCCCCCCCATTTTCAAGCTGCCAGGGTTCAGGAGCTCTTCTGCTCAAAGATAAATGTGGGCAGGCAAGCCAGGACTAGGCCTGGAGAGCCTCCTGGATGTAGGTCTTGAAATTCTGATTTACTCAAGCAGGAGGGGAAGCATCCTTTGAGCATGTTTGCTCAGAAACAGCACATAACAAAAAATAATTACGTCAGTTCAGCTCGAAGAGGATCTGTAATTTGCCTCCAGCTTGGTCTTTAAAGTAAGGACTAGTTTGTTTTGTTAGGTGAAAATTGCTGTCAGAATCACCCTGTACAATTAGAGCTATATTTCTACCCAAAATCGTCTTTTCTTGATTAGTCCCAAAGGCAGATTTTTCCTCTGAGGTCCTTCACAGCTCTTCACTGGAAAATGCACTGAGATGTGAGACAGGCCAATGGTTCCTTTTCTTCATTCACAAGGACCCTTCCACACAATTGATTGGTTTTTTTCCCAGAGAGAAATAAATGTTCCTTGTCACAGTCCAGCTCCTCCACCCTCAAAGCCCTCAGCAGTTGTGAAAACCTCTCCAGATTTGTGCTGTAGTTGGGTAGATTTGCCTTTTCCCTGTGTAATGTGATTTATCTGGCCCGAGCAGAGATTGACAAAACTGCTGCGTGGAAGAGGGAACTGTTCTTTATCACTGCTTTTGCAATATAGATTTTACAAGCTGACAACGGGGTTTAATCTCTGAATAAGCAAAGTTAAGTTGCAAACAAGTGCAGTTCATCTTAGTTCATCGGCCTGGGGGGAAATGCAGCATGGGCAGGATGTGTTACAACAAACAGCAAAGGAACAGCTGAATTTCCAGGGCTGGTACATTTCTAATTCATTGCTGAGACACTGCAGCCCTTGAAGGCAAACACAAAATAAAACCTTGAAAGATCAGGCCTGGAGTCAGGCCTGCAGCTCCTGTTGGTGTGATGGTGTTCACAGGGGTTCTTGGATGAGGGAGGAGATGAGGATCTGACTCCATGTTTCAGAAGGCTGATGTATTATTTTATGATATATATTACATTAAAACTATACTAAAAGAATAGAAGAAAAGGTTTCAGCAGAAGGCTGGCTAAGAATAGAAAGGAATAATAACAAAGGTTTGTGGCTCGGCTCTCTGTCCGAGCCAGCTGGGCTGTGATTGGCCATTAATTACAAACATCCAACATGGATCAATCACAGATGCACCTGTTGCATTCCACAGCAGCAGATAATCAATGTTTGCATTTTGTTCCTGAGGCCTCTCAGATTCTCAGGAGGAAAAAATCCTAAGGAAAGGATATTTCATAAAAGAAGTCTGCGACGTTTTGGGGTGGGAATGAGGAATTTAAGCTGCTCCCAAAATCCCAGCAGCTCCTGTGCTGTGTGTTGAGCTGCTGACAGGAAAATGCTGGGGCTGTGTTTGCACTGAGCTGTTCCTGCTCTGCTGATGTCCCTTCTGCACCCAAGGCCACTCAGAGCACAGATCCTGTGTTTCCCTGCTGGCTGCAAACTCCATCCCTGCCCTGGCATGGGCGAAGATGGGCTGAAAAGCTGATGTCAGCCTCAATTCTGTGTATCCTGGAGGCTCACACTGGTTTAAGACAGACCTTTCACAGCACTGGGGTGACTTTTGGATCCCAGCCTGCAGGGAGAAGGGGTCAGCAGGAGTTTTACAAGGAATAATTCATTTAAACGAGCGCTGCCGAGGTTCACGGGCACAGAACTTGAAATATTCTGCTCTTTGCAAAGTTCACATCATTCTTCCTGTGCTGTTCCTAAGCAAATCTAACAGAGCTCATCTTCCTAAAAATAAACCAGCAGATGCAGCCCAATATGTCTGAGCTCCTCTAAAATACACACTGAGCAGGCAGTATCTGGGAGGAGAGGGGAAAACATGCCTTGAAATTGTTTGTGGCTATCTGAGCATGTAAAATCTGAGAGGCTTTGAACCTTCCCATGCAAGGCTTGATCCAGGATGATCCTTTCTGTGGATGGGCTTGAATCATAAATGTCTGTACAAGCAATAAATGTGCTGTTTGCAGAAGCAATCAGTTTGGGGGGATATTCATGCTTCTTTTTCATTTTTATCTGGGAGATTTAATCGTGTCCACTGGTAGATAAGTGAGGGGAGATGATTTTTTAACTGCTGTGAAATGTCAGGAAGCAAAGACAGCATTAAAAGTCTCATTGAATGGTTCCAGGTGTGGTGTTGAACAAGAGCTGGGCATGGCTGACTAAAAGGACAAAAAATTGAACTCCCAAGTGTGGACAGTAAATTAAAAAAGGGGATTCTGGACTGGGAATTGGGTGTTGTGTGTGCAGCCCAGGCAGCCTCAGGGCACTTGAGGACGTGGTGTGGTCTCAGGTAGAAATGTGAAGTGCCCTCACACTGAGCCTCAAGGAAGGAGCTCAGGAAAATGAATCTGACCTGCTGGGACACACAATAAAGGCAGATAAACACTTAAGGAGGAAAATATATTAAACTGCCCCCCCACTTCAGCAGCATCTGTTGATAGCAAGAGCACTATATCTGGTGCAAATGTAATAAGCTACAAGATTAAATGTGTATCATCCTTGCACTGTGAGGCAGGCTGAGATTGCTGCCAGGCTACAGCAGAGAGATTTGCACAAGCACATGAGCAAAAGCAATGTTGTCTGGGCTTCAAGCTCAATTTCTGCTATTCAGCCACATAAAATCATCTAAATCCCATCTTGCAGCTGACAGGCAGCAGGGCAAGGTCAGTTAATCACAGAGGGAGGAAAACACAAGGGTTCCTCTGGTTTCCAGGGCTCAGGAAGAGGAGCAGCTCTGCCAGGAGCTGCTGGTTCTTCTCCTCTATGCCAGTGATAAAAGCAGCTCCATGTGGGTGTCCATGTGGGAGGAAAGCACAGGAGGGTCCATGGGGAGGTTCTGCCAGGATTTTCTCTGCTTGCAGCCAGGGCAGCAGTTTTTGTGACTCATTGTAGGGTCCTGAACTGCAATTGAGACCTGAACCGTGTTAAAGAAGGCAAATTTTTGTCTAGGAGGAAAAAGACAGCAATCCAGGCAGTTTGGGCAGAGAATTTTTAGAAGGAAGAGGAAAGGTCAGGGATAAAAAAAGATTAAGAGATCTGTAAGATGGAAAAGCCTGGGGGAGTGTGGGGGGCAGAACAGGGATAATGGAAACATGTATTCACCTAAAATTTGCATTGTTGAATCTGATAATCACACAGGGCTGGGGAGAGTCTGAAATTATGACATAATCCATCCTTGTGCCTCAGAGCAGGATTAGTTCCACCTCTGCAGGGCTCTGTGTGCCTGTTGCTGAAGGTCATTCAGCACAGAATCCTCCACAGCCTCTGCTGGAATCCTTCTCTGCAGCTTTACCAAACACTGAAAGCTTTTCCTAAAGCCTGACCCTCAACATCCTGCAGGAATCTGAGCTAATTCTTGTCCTGGCCAGCACAAATACAAATGCACTCTCAATTCCTTTGTCATTGCAGCTCCCATCAATATTTGAAGCCTGTAATATTAATTTTTTTTCTTTCTGCACAATAATCTGCTCAAGATCAGCTTTTCCCAGCCTTTAGGCTTTGTTTGCCTCTGCACTCTCTCCACTTGATCCTTATTTTTTATCTGGGGTCTCTGTAGCTCCACTCACCCCAGGAATGGGAGGGTGGAGGCAGAAAGAGCTCAAGGCTCAGTCCAGCTATGGAAATCATTACTATCTGTCTGGAATCACTTTTGAACAACTCAAATAATGAAAACTCTGCCTGAACAAGCCATGGGCAAAGTGTTCCTGGGCATCACTGAGTGCAAACAGCTTTTACAACACGAGGTAGCAAATGTGAAGGGTGGATTTGGGCATATTGGCTGCCTCCGAAAAACAAAACCAAAAAAACCCAAACTAAACCAACAGAACACAAAAAACCCTAAAAAACAAAGCAAAACAAAAAAACCCAAACAAACAAAAAAAACCAAAAAACCACACATAAAAAAAAAGACACAAAAAACCAATAAACCCAAAAAAACCAAAAAAAAACCCCCAAACAAACAAAAAAATCACCAAAAAGCCACAAAAATCCCCCAAAAAACAAAAAAAACACCCCCAAAACCACCAAAAAACCCCCAAACCCCCCACATTTTCCGCTGTGTTGTTGGTAATTTATTCTGAAATAGTGGCAAGAGGTGCTGTGAGCTGAGTCAGGGCTGGTGGGAACTGGGAGAGGATTCCCCATGCAGCCCCAGGGCATCTCTGGGATCAGCACTGCTGTTCCAGACCTTTCCCAGGATGGAAAGAAAGGAGCAGCAATTGGACAGGACAGGATTCACACCCTTGTTTGATGGCAGCAGAAAGCTCTGTTAAAATCAAATACCAGGACTCCAGGAAAACAAAACAAAGGTGAAATGCCCAAAGCTGCTGCTCCACAAAGCAAACAGGCAGGATTTAAATGGCTCTGCTCGGGCTGAGAGAGAATAATGGCAAGAAAGAATTAAGGGTTAAGAAAGAAAGGGGCAAAGAAGCCTTTTATGTAGGAATTAGAGGTTTAACCCAGTAAATCTCCCTCTTTCTCTTATTTCTGGGATAAAAATAAGAGCACTTGGAAAGCTTAAGGGCTAGATTTGATAAGACAGCCGTGAGTGTGAGGATGCTCAGACACAACTGGGGACTGGAGAAATCCCTAAGCTGCTTTTTCTGAGGAGAAATAAAGAAAATTACCACTTTGGAAGTCTTATGATATGTCTGCATTTTTAGCTGACTGCAGTTTTATAAAACAGCCTCACAGTGGGATTTGTTTACTTAAATTCAGCCAAATCTTTCACTGGCAGGAGCAGGAATTGAGGCCTTGGGTGTGCATTTGTCATGCAGCTGCTTTCTGTGGGCAGCACCTGGGAGAAAGGGGAATTTACCAGGCCCAAATTTGTGTCAGTAACCCCTGGGAGTGCTTCCCTCTCCTCATCACCCCTGTGGGGAATCACTGAGAGGAACCAGGTGTCCTAAAAATGAGTGAGAGTTCCCAAAACTCATCTGTGCTCTGGCTCTGGAGTCTTTTTCTACCTAAAAACCATGTTGGTTAAAGTCATGGTGGGCAAACATTAATGACAAATTCAGTGCCCCCATTGGGGAGGTTGTGGCTCTCAGGACAGTTGAGTCAGTCCTGGGAGAGGTGTGGGTCACTCACCTCATCTGATCCAGGCTGATCGAATCCTTGGGAGCTGCAAAATGCTCTGAATCTTCCTGCTAAAAAAAAATCCCAGAATTCATTCTTTCCTGGAACAGGGAAAAGAATAGATTTTCTTCCAGGAATGGATTTATTTTTGCCTTTTAGTTGCAATGTAACTTCAGCAGCTGTTCAAATCTGAATGGTTCTGAACTCTTTTTGTTATTGCACTTAAGAAGTCACTATCAGCCATCATCAATCAATCATATTAATTAATTAATTTTAATTCAATAACTGATATAGAGATAAAAAGAGAGGATTCTTTTGGTAAAAAGGCCTGTCTTCCTCAGCACCTTCCCAAAAGGAAAATAATAATGGAAGGAGTGAGGATACTGAAGGATACCTGATAAAACAGGATTTATTATCAAAACCTGCACTACTATTTCCATATGCAACATTGATGTAACAGACTGTTAAATATTAGATCATTAAAGCAATCATGAGAGAATCAGAGGCCATTCTGCAAAAGCATAACCCAAGCAAAGAAAAATTCCTTGCACCAATGTTTGTGTAAACAGCACCTACTTAAAAATTAAATAGTGTACTATATAAATATATTAAATTCATATAGACCCCTGCATCTCTGAGTAAATCCAACCACAGAGTGGAAATACCTGCATTTGGCACTACCCACATGGAACAGCATCCAGCTTTGGCTCTTATTTTTCCCCTTTTTCCTTTTCCCTTTTTTCCTTTTCCCTTTTTTCCTTTCTTTTCCCTTTTTTCCTTTCTTTTCCCTTTTTTCCTTTCTTTTCCCTTTTTTCCTTTCTTTTCCTTTTTTCCTTTTCCTTTTTTTCATTTTCCTTTTTTTCCTTTTCATTTTCCCTTCCTCCCCAAACTTACCCATCTGATAATTTATCACCCATTTTAGTGTATTTAGTGACAGAACCAGAGCACACAGCCTCAAGCTGCACCAAGGGAAACACAGGTTGGATATCAGGAAAAAGTTTTTTACAGAAAGGGTGATGAAGTTCTGGAATGGCTGCCCGGGGAGGTGGTGGAGTGCCCATCCCTGTGTGTGTTTAACAAAGCCTGGATGTGGCACTGGGTGCCAGGGTTCAGTTGAGGTGCTGGGGCTGGGTTAGACTGGGTGATCTTGGAGCTCTCTTCCAATTCTGTGAATTCTGTCCTCTCCTCATCTCTGACCCAGCTCAAGGAGCAGATCCTGCTCTGGGCAGTGTTCAGAGGCTGTTGTCTCTTTGCTCCCACTCCTCCCCTTACCCACACTTGTTGTTCCTGCAGCAGGCCTTGAGAAAAGCTTTATTTCAGTCCCCAAAATGATAAACAAGCCTCCTGCTGCCTTCTCCTCTTGGATTTTCCAGATTTACTGTGCTGGCACATCATTGTTAGCTCTCCCTGCTAGAAGCCATTCCTCAAGCTGGTAAATCCACCTGCAGGTAGCTCTGTCACCCAAGAAGATGACAAGGATATGAATGTGACAAAACTTTGGGCTATGAAAGCTAGATGGGAACAAAATTAGCCTGAAAATCTGTCAGACATGAGGGGAAAATATAGAAGTTTGTATCTCAGTCCCTAAAATAATTTCCTGGTAATGAGCTGCACGGGTCAGGACGAGTGCGAGCAACGAGGTTCATTTGCACAGATTGCATGAAAGGTAAGCTCAGACCCTGCAGTCTGAGTCAGGGGAACAAGTAATTGAACTAAAAATAGTTCACTAAGTCTGCCAAAGGTACTCTGTGGTTGCTATGCAGCTGAATGGCAAGTGGAAGTGAGCAGGACATTTTAATATCAACTGCTCTTTTATCCTGCAAGGACTCCTGGAAATGAGGGTGATGAAATGCAAGTTTCACTGTCTTCCTCCTTGCTGCTGCTGCTGCTGAGCAGCACAGAAAGGCACAGAAACCACTGCCAGTGCCAGCAGAATGATTGCCTGGATACATTTAGGGTGGAGAATACATTTAGGGTGGATTTTGGGAAAGGTTCTTCCCCCAGAGGGTGCTGGCACTGCCCAGGGATGGGCACAGCCTGAGGCTGCCAGAGCTCCAGGAGGGTTTGGACACCACTCCAGGGATGCACAGGGTGGGATTTTGGGGGGTCTGTGCAGGGGCAGGGGCTGGGATGATCCCTGTGGGTCCCTTCCAGCTCAGGATATTCCAGAATTACTTTCACAGAATTTTTAATGTGTTCTTAGGACAGGCAAGAGGAGCATCAGAGTGATGTGTCCTCAGAAAAAATGAAAATGGTGAGGGAGAGAAGTTGCTGTTCTTGGATCACAGAGAGGAGCAGAGAAGGAATAAAGGGAAATCTGTGGAGATAAAGAAGTTTTTGGGAGACAGGAGGGTCTGAGATAACGGGAACTACAGGCTAAATAAGCAACAAAATTTAGTCTCCAGCAATAAAAAGGAGAAATGAAGAGGGACTGAGGAAGGGTGAGAGACAAATGAAAGTGCAAAATGAAGCCAGAAAACAAAACAAAGATTGAGTCAGGCAGTGTGGGTGTGCACGCAGGTGTCTGTTTGCAAGCACAAATATAGAACAGGAAGATGATGATCAAATAAAAAAGAAGAGATACAAAACCTGGCAAACATTCTAAAGCTGGAGGGATAAAAAAGATTGAAATAAGAAAGCAAGAGGAGGAAGCTGTAAATTAAAGGATAAATGGGGAGGGAGGAACAGCAATTGAAGTATTACAACAGTTTCAGCATTTTTGTGAGCTCTGGCGACAAAGGAGAGGCAAAGCTCTAAAATCTGGAGTTTTAGGACAATACTTGGAGGGTTGTTTGTGTGTGAGAGGCATAGAGGGACCTCCCTGGGATAGGAAATGTGGCTTGGGGGCATCCTGTGGCCCTGCTGGCTCTCAGGGCTCAGCCCTCCTCACTCAGGCTGGCTCTGCCTGCAGAAGGCTCCTGGCAGGATGAACGTGCTGGTCCCCCCTGGCCAGGTGCTCTGGGGCATCTGTGGGTGCTGGAAACCTTGATTGATTGTCTCATGTGAGGGTTCAGCATGAGGAGATTTGTTTGGATCTGCACTCAGCTCCTTGTGTTTGCACTTCACAGTCACACTGGAATGAATTCATGGCACTTCCCAGGTGTGTGGATGGAGAGGGCACCCAGAGCTTTCCCCTTTGCAGAACATCCCAGCAAACTCCTGGGGTGGCACAGAAGTGCCTGGCATGGACAGGGAGTGCTTGCAAGGCTGCAGGGACTTAAATCTCATCTTTATCTGTGGTTCAAGGGGTAAATTGAGGCAGACAGCACCTCTCTGCGGTGAGAGGGCACAGCCACCCCTGCTCCATGCCCTGGTCCCCTCGTGGGGCAGCTGAGTGTGATGCAGCCTCAGTGGGGCTGGGCAGGGAGCACAGGAGCAGCTGCCTGAGCTCCTCTGCCTCCCCCAGCATCATCCCCTCAGCCCCAGCCCAGCCCAATCCATCCTTCTGGGCTGCTGCTCCGAGTCAGAGGTGGGATCTCCTGGTGCCCCCACTCCTCAGGAGCTGACAGGCACAGCAGCTCCCTGGGTGACTCTCAGCTGCCTTGGCAGCACTCAGGCACAATACAGATTGTGACACAGGCCGTCCCTTCACAGAGCACTGAGCTCAACCTCCCCGCAGTCTATTCCACATCCTGTCTCCACAGAATGCCTGGAGACAGCAGAAATCATCCCAGGAAGCTTCCTCATGTGCCCAGCTCTGCCTCAGAGCACCTGAATGAACCCAGCCTGGCTGGCGCCTCCTGCTGCCTCCCCGTGCCAGGGCTGGGAGGGAAGGACACACGAATGGCTGCAGAAAATGAGCAAGCAGCCCAGCAGAACCCTTGCCAGGCCTTGTCTCTGTCACCTGGGTGTTGGCAGCACAGGGATGTGCTGCAGAGCAGGTCACGGAAATGATCCAGGCTGGAAATAACCTGCCAGGAAATAAAATCACTGCTCCTGCTTGTTTTCAGCACTGTGGGGTTCTGAGGAGGAGTTTCTTGCTGGGCTTGGGGGATTCAGGCCTGGTTGCTGCAGTGGCCCCATCACAGAACTGAATGAAGTGCCCTCCTGATGGTCCTCAGGATGTGAGAGGGTGACTCACCCCAGCCTCACTGATTCCAGTTCTCAGACTGATCTGGGTAAAAACTGCCCTGGTTTTCTCTCAGTGCCAGAAAATCAGCATCTCCTTCCATCCTTCTTGGTCCCTGGCCTTGCTCATGAAGCCAGGGTCCTGCCAAAGCAAACCCAGTCCCCCCAGAGCACAATTTCCAGCAGTAAATTGTCCTGGCCAGCCTCATCCCGCATTGTCACATCCCACCTGTAATTTCAGGGCTTTACAGAGTTCTTCTTTATTTCTCTTCATGAAATGCCCTGAAAGAAAATCCATATCCTGCCTTCCACCCAGCAGATCCTGCATTTCAATGGAGAATTAAGTGATTCATGTCATCTCTACTGAGTCTGAAACACAGGGGGGACGTGTCTGACACAATAAATCAAACTGTGGGCCATCCATAAGATGTCCAGAGGGATTTTTAAACATTAGATCTCCTTTGGCACCTCCATTGCTCAGGTATCTTTGATCATCCTCCCAAGAAATCCTGCAGCATTAGGCAGATAAACAACTTAGAAACTGGAACTGTTCTCTAATTTCTACCACCTGAATTTCCAGCATTTTCTGATGCTCTTTGTGATGTTTGTGGGGTTGGCTGGAAGAGAAAGCAGAGGAAGAAAAGGAGACACCACCCCTCTGCCCTAAGCAATGCTTTGATTTAAATTCATGCCTCCCTAATAGTGCACAATACAGAATAGGTAGGAAATAAGGTCCTTGCAGGAGGTGGATAATTGTGGTTCTCTTAGGGGAAAAAAAAAAAAAAAAAACCAAGGAAAAAAAAAGCTTAAGTGATGGATGGCTGAGTGCTATGAATGCAAATACCAGGCTGTAATTTATGGAAGTTAATAGCAACAAAATGTTAGTAAGATGGTTAGAAAACAACGAGAGCAGCAATGTCTGATGGAGTTTAGATATTCATCAAACAAATGGGAGTCCTTAGTGGGAAGTGTCACACAAGAAGGATGGCTGAGCTCATGCAAGGTGCAAGGTAAAAGCCATCACCAGCCTCTGATTCAATGCTCATGCCAAGCCCCCACCCCCAGCACCCATAAACCAATTTATTTTGTCATCTTTCAATGTTCCACCCCACGAGCTGCTTTGGGGCAACTTGCTTATTTACCACGTGCAAAAGGAGGGTGACATTTTAATCCTGTGGTTTAATCCAGCTGTGATTAAAGCTCCTGGCTTTAATGGTAGGAAACTCTGGGAAATGGAGTTTACATGGTCACCTTCAGAGTATTTTCTGCCAATTCACTCCCAGACTGTTCCTGGAATTCTGTTCCCATCCTGACACTGCTAATGGCAGCAAAGAGTTTTGCTGGGGATTTTTCTGACAGAGGAAAAGCTTTGTGTTTTCCACTGAGTATTGATGAGCGTGGCTTTGAAGCACTCCCGAGGTGTGGAGTTTAGATCCAGAAGAGTTCAGATGCTTATCTAAACTGACTTTAAATTGACTGCATCACTCACTTGCCTCCCTGCAAGCAGAGAAGGGATGAACACAGTCAGGGGTTGCAGAGGGGGGGAAAACATGACCCAGGAAATTTTTTTCCAAGGTCGAAAGAGAGTAGATTTGTCTGGTTCTCTTTTTCTACCTCCCACTTTAAAATTTTTGAGGGAGGGCAGCTGGTGTCAGCCAGATCCTTTCAGACTTCCCAGCGTGCTGTAACTAGGCAGCATCCACTTCAATGTGGATGATAATTGCAGGTCCTGGGCTGCAAACTGACGTCAGCTCCTCAGAGGAGGATGCTGACTGCTTAATGAACATCACTAGACACTGTTTAGCTCCTGCTCAGAAAAAGAAAACTCAAAAAAATTACTTTCAGGGAGCAGTCAGCACCCATTATCTTCTTTCTGATGATAATTTAGAGATGTTTCTCCCAGCATTTGAGAAAAAGAGTGCACTTCCAGAGCAGCAGCTTCAAGTTTGATTATGTGGCAGAGAGAAAAAGGTGACGTAGAAATATAATTAGATGGTCCTTTGCTAGGAGAAAATTAATTTCTGCTGTATGCAGGGACCCTTTACATCCTCTGTGCCATCCTGTTTATAATTCCATGTGCAAAGCTCAGGTGTATCCCCTCTTCATGCTGCTCTTTTCTCTTCATTTAATGTTTTTAGAGTGATGGAGTGCTCAGGCAAGCTGGGATGGGAAGTTGTTTCCTTTTTCTTGGCAGCACGAAGAAAAATTGGAATTGCTGTGGGATCCATTTCTAAGGTCCTGCTGTTGCAGCCTCATTACTGAGGACATTTGCACGTGCAAATCTAGAGTTAATTTTTTATAAACCCCCAAATCAGTGGGAACAGGACAGGAGGGCACTGCTGTTCAGGTTTTGCACATTCCTGCATCCTTGGGTTGTCTTCATCCCAATGGGCTGCTCCTGCCTCTTTGGAGCCTTCTTATGGTGCCAGGGAAGCACAGAGGGCAGGAAATTAAGGAGAATTCACCTCTCCAACCTGGGCTGTGCTGATCAGGGTGCAGCTCTGCAGAACTGTTGTACCTGGGGATGGATTTGTTCCGTTGACTTTCCTGCACGATGAAAGTTTATCCCAAAGAAAGGATGAACTTTCTTTGAGGTCTTGCTGGGGGAATTAATTTAAATTTTATCCTTGAAGGGTGAGGAAGAGATTTTTTGGAAACCAGAACAGACCAGAGAAAATAAAGGGCTGGAAATAAGAACACTTAACAGCGTTATGGAATCAAGCTTTGTTTTCATTATTGTGCCATGCAGCAAAATGCATTTCCCAGCGTTCTTCAGAGCACTCCAGTAATTTGTCTTAATTAGCATGATTTAGGTGGCTGCTTCCAGCCTTTGGAATTTAGCACAAGGTTAATGTACATAAACGTGTGATGGCACAGGGAGAAACCAGAGCTGTCGTGAAGATGAAGTGCTCCAGCAGCCTGGAATGCACCAGGAATTGGCTGAGTAGGCACTCTCAGTTCTGCCACCGAGGCAAAACCACCAAAACACCCTGAACTGCAGATGTGTGACTCCCAGGAGCAGCAAAGTGGGGGTCAGGAGTCCCTCTGGAAATGCTTTTTCTGGTATATTTGAATGGAGGCTGATTTGTTTTTAAGGTTGTGCTTCCTTTAAACCTGCAGGGTTTTCTGTGTCTGAGTTATCTTCATTGTGTGGAGCTGGGCAAGCTCAAAGCTACCTGTGAAAACCAGACTCTTGGAAGGGGCAGTGGGTATGGGAATGTGTGACCTCACCTGGCAGGGATTTTAGGGACTTTTGCTCTGTATGAGACTGAGTTGTCCCTCTCAGTTTCAGCCCTGTCAGCCTTGTGTGTGTGAGCACCTCTCCCAAAGGGCTCTTGCAGATCTTTGCACTGGTTTGATGTGGTTTAGTCTCCATCCAGACCCCTCTGCCTGGGCCTACAAATCCCTCCTTTCTCCCTCTCTTTTTTCCAGCAAAATCTGGAGGATCCTGGAGATTTGGGAGCTTTTGCACTTCCCGTTGTGTTGTAATGCCCTGGAGTGGAACTGACTCCAGCTTTCAAAAGGAGATCTCAGGGAAAATATCTCTGCACCTTTTTGTCCTGCTTTTCCAGTCTGTCCTTCCCTTCTGTAAGGTGGAACGTGTTGGTTATGCCCCATCCCAGCCACCCAAACACAAAATGAGCCGAGTTCCTTCACCCAAAAGGCCAGAGGGAGTGAGAATCCACGTCATGGTTTGTGTGCAGTGCAAGGTGACCGCTCTGCACAGAGGAACATCTCCTACAAAAACACGCTGGATTTGTAATAACTGAGCTTTCATTGCTCATCTGCTTTGTTTGAGGAGCTGTGAATAAGAATTTGGAGTAATTCAGGAGTTTTTCACCCACCCACCACCACTGATCCATCAAATGGGGGAGTTTTGCCCCGGTAAAGGAAGGATGTACAGAAGGAGGTGAGGTCCCACTGAGACTCCTCTTGGCCTGCATTTGTGGCATGGTGAGAGTGAATTACACCCAGAATTCAATGTTCTCCCTGCCAGCTCTGCAGACTCCCCTGGCAGAGCCTGCCCTGCATTGCCATGGGTTCCCTTGCCCTGGGGAGGTGGTGCAGGGTGTTCTACATCAGGATTGTCCCCTCAGGAACCCCAAATGTGTCACCATGGCTGCTCCATCTCTGGGCTAACCCCCGAGGGGCCAGCCCCCCCAGCTCCATCCACAATTTGCTCAACAGCAGGGAAGAAACAGCATTTCTGCCTTCCTTTGAGAGTGGCTGGAGAGTCTCCATAGAAACATTTGTTGTTACACAACATCAGTACTTTGGGCTGTCTCCTTCCCTCCTTCTGATCCTCTGCGAGGGAATTTGTGGATGCTGTGTGATTTCCTGAGCTGAATGGGTGGTTTACATGGCCAGGCTGTCCTGAGGGATAAATTTAGTCTCTCTGTCCCTCTGATGGGTATTTTTGTGCGTCAAGCTCTGCTGCAACAATCCAAGCTGTGCCCAAGAAGTTTTGGTGCAGAGTCTCATTTGTATGGGTAGACTTCTGTCAAACAGATAAAATGATAATCCCCATTACCAGGAGCTAATTAATTTAATTCTCTCATTTTCTTTGAGGTATGAACTGGAAATAAAAGGACTGAGACTGATAGGAGGAAAAAAAAAAAGGGGGGGAGGGTTGGTTCTATCAGATCTTTCCCTGTGAGCCTGCTCTGCAGAACAGCTCCTTTCCTGTTATATTTTAGAATATATTAGACCCACCTCATGTTTAAACTGCTAAGGTGATGCCTGAGGAACAGTTAATGCCACTGGGAAAGTGAATTATGCAATGAAGGAGGAGGCAAGGAATCAGGGAGGAACACAGAGCATGGATATTTATCATTGTTACTTTCTGCAGTGATTTTTGCTTTGCACAAGTGCACGTGGATGTGAGTGTGAGCAGGGACATGTGTCCATGCCAACTTTGCTGTTGTGTGTTCCATCTCTCCCTACCTCAGCTCTCGGGGTGGGCAGGGATGCAGACGTGGCCATGGTCAGGTTTTTATCCTGTGGAATCTCAGATGTGCCCCTGTGAGCCTCACAGGCCATGCAGAGCATCTTCCCACAGGAGTGAGGGCAGCAAATCCTCCTTGTGCAGTGCCCCAGGAGCCTCATCAGGAATCCTGTGCAATCTGGGGTGGGAGAAGCCCAATAACCACACATCTTTTTATTCCTCAAGATCTTATGATTTCTTGCTTGCCTCCAAAGTATATCCTGTAGAGGGTGAAAGGAGAAAGCTTTTTGGCCCTAAATCCCTGGATCTGCTCCCACAAAAAGAGCTGCAGTGCTGAGCACATGCAGATCTGCAAAGGGAATACCCTGGGCTCCATTCACACAAATCCCTCCCATCCCTGCGAACCAGCAGAGAAAATTTGGGGGTGCAGAGCAGTGCTGGGGAGCTCCCTCAAGGTGTGGCTGGCAGGGGTGGTTTATTTAATATTATTTAATTATTTGATATTATTTAACATTCTGCATGGGGTGGAGGGGAGATGGCAGCTGGGGAGTGGAAATTTTTTCTCACTGGTTTCACAGTTTCAGGGCAGATCAGTCAGATTTGCCTCTGAGTTGTTTTTTGGTCACCCTGAAGCAGAACAATGCATAACACGATGGCAGTGAGGTTTGCTGTGGGAAAATCAGGGCTTTCTTTCAATGGAGTATCTGGAGGGGAAGGGAAAGAGAATTGTCAATACAGCTGAGTCGTTTGAGCCAAAAATCTCCTGAAAGAGTCACTCAAATATGACAGGAGCAAGATTTAAATACTGAGAAAGACCAAAGTCACCAATGCCTGTAAACTGACATAGAATGTTCCCTTTTTCCAAGGCATTATCCAAGCTGACATTCAGGGACAGTGCTCACCTGCACCCACAGGAGACGTTGGGAATAATCCCGGTGTTCCCTCCCTCATCTCTCCATGCATTTGTCACTCGTGGCTGAAGAGCTGTTTTGGTTTTTTGGGTTTTTTTCATGTGTGGCTTTGAAAACGCGACTGAACGCTCCCAGGGAGGATTGGTTTGTGTTCTGAGGCTGCAGCTCCCCTGCTGAATTTCATGTTTGCAGTTTGTGATCACTGAATCCTCGCTCCCAGCCCTGCAATAGAAATGTCACGAAGCTCAGTGCAGGGTGTGCCATCCTCTGAGCTCCCCAGCCCCTTGTGATGCTCTCAGTGAGGTTGAAATCACAGCTCCCCCGCAGAGGAATTGCTCCCAGAGCCATGAAAATGGGTTTTTCTCCTTCACACCCTCGTGTCAGCCTTTTCCTAGGGTCCCACCAAAGCTGGCACCCCCACCAAGCATTAGAAAGGCAAAAATATGGGGTTTGGTAGATTTGTTTCCTGTTCATCTTCTCCAGACTCTTTGTATCTCCCCTCAATGGCATTTTTCTTCCTCTGGCCCGATCCTTCCAGTTTTTTCTACTCCCTTAAAGGAGTAGGAAATTAAGGAATAGGAAATTAAGGAGTGTGTGGTCTTTTTGCCACGGGCACCTCTCTGTTCCTCCAGCTCTGTAAATTGCTGCTGCAGTGAGAGGCTCAGATGAGCCATGGATTGATTTATTCCATCATGTGAGTAAACCATGTGCAGTATTGACCATCCCTCTCCAGGCATCAAAACTGCAGAGATTTCTAGGTCTGAAACACAACAGGAGAACTGGAAGCCACCAGCTCTCTCCAGAAAATAACCAGTTCAGGGAAGCAGAAATCCTAATTCAGGCTTTCCCTGCTGCACTCTGGCCATGTTCTAATTTCTCCACTCTCTGCTGTTCCAAGGGTCACTTGGTCATATTTCTCACTAAAACAAACTCATTAAAAATTCAGGGGAAAGGTGCCAGATATGATTTAATTGAAAAGAGAAGTATGGAAAGCTCCCTGGGAAAGGGAGAGGAGGGGAATCTTGAGCCATCTCCTGCATTTTTGCTGGTTTATTGCCGTGCCTGGGAGTTTCTCCTGCAGCAGTATGTCACTGGAATAATAAGGCAGCAGGTTGGTTGCTTAACTGCAGTGGCCAGATCAGTGGGGATTTCAAGAGATAAGTAATTCTGTTTGATTTTGTATCCAGGAATTATAATTTACATTCCTTTCACCTTAGAGAGAGAGGCAGTCTGGGCTATAATTAAGCTTTTTTTCCCCCTGTCTGCTTTGGTCCTCTGTTCCTCCTATTGTCAGGAAACGTGGCAGCAGAAGCCTTAAAAGCAGGGAGTCATGACAACTGACTCTTCCCAGAGCAACTGGAGTTGTTAGAAGGGAAACAAAAAAAAAATATCCCTGAAAAAGCAATTAAATCACAAAACTGTACCAAGCAGGGAAACGACAGCCAAGGGTTGGGAACCACCCACGAGTTGGGAGTTTGTTATCTGCAGCTTGACGTTCTGGGCTGGGTAAAAAGGGAGTTGGATTCACTGGTGTTATCTGGGGGTCTGGCCGTGGTTTCATGGCTGTAGATAAATAAATGCCCACACAAAGAGCTAATTAAGGGCAGGAGGAGTGTCTTGCACAAGAACCTGTTAATGGCTTTGGAGCAAAAGTTGTGTTGAATTTCCCAGGGTGAGAAATCCAATGAGCATCCATGAGTCCATCCATGAAGTGTTCAAAGCTTACTTTTATTAGGATTGATTGGCTCCAAATTAAAAAGTTACTCTGGCAGTGAAAGGTTTGACCAAAATCTTAAATTAAAAAAATAGAGCGACTTTGATTGTGATAAGGAGTTGCTGTGCCTGGATTTCTGCTTAGCATGGAAGGAGAGGGTTTGTTCATCTCCACTCTAATTCTGGTTATCTCTGCCATCAGTAGCAGAATTCTGGGTTCTCCCCTCAGTTTCCATGGTTTGCACGCCTCAGTTGGGTGAATCTTGCTTTGAGTCCCCTAGGTGTGATACCCACGTGGTTTTGGCAGGTCACAGACCTGTCCTGCTGTTGAGGACAGAAAAACCAGGATCCCTCTGTGGTTTCAGACAACATCCTTCCAGAAAGGCAGCAGGTTTTTCATTTCAGCAGTGCAGGAGCATCTGTGGGATTTGCTATGGTTACAAATACCAGGATTTGGGAAGTCAGGGCTTCCCACTTGTGTTCCCCTCCCAAGCAGAAGATGTCTTTGTGCAAATCACAGCAAAGCCAGGTATCTTTGAGCCTAAGTTAGTCTCATTTGCCCTTTTGCTCCTCATTCTGTTGCCGTTTGTACATTTATCTGTTCTCTGTGAAGGGGACATCCCACCACAGAGAGGATCTGTGGTTTCCCTGCACATCCGATTTATTCTCTGCTAAAACCAACCAAAGAAAGTATTTGGAGAGTGGCTTTGTTTTCAAACAGCTCCAGATGCAAAATGCTCAGTGGCTTTATGTCAGGATTGTGACAAATGAATAGAGCACAGT
This sequence comes from Ammospiza nelsoni, assembly GCF_027579445.1. Lineage (NCBI taxonomy): Eukaryota > Metazoa > Chordata > Aves > Passeriformes > Passerellidae > Ammospiza > Ammospiza nelsoni. Next base: position 16,694,426 of record NC_080648.1, read on the forward strand.
GAATTAATTTTGCTAATGAGCTTTGCAACCACATGATGCATCTTCATACAATTAAGGCCCAGAAGGAGGCAAGAAGATCCCAAGTGACACCCTTTGTCACAGCACTTTAGGACCCTCCAAAGTGCTGTCTCCCCCTCCCTGTAATTTCTTTCCCTCACAAAGAGGAGAAATACACAGACCAGTTGTTTCAACAATTGAAAAATGATGTGTGTGGTGCTGGTTGCAACAGTGTTTTTGTAGCTCTCATTTATTTTGCTCTCCAGACAAGAAAGGCAAAGCAGTAGCATTTTATAGACCAGAGAACATTTTTACACAGTTCTCTTAAATCTTTTTAGCAGTGCCTGAACAAAATGTTTACACTGTAAAGAGAATTCAGTAAACTATCCACAAGACTTATCACGACAACCTGCCCATCCCTCCTGAGCCATTGTTTCCCATCCCATTCATTCCCAACATCTGCTGCTGCTGACCCTCCAGCCCCATTTACCCATCTACACTGCTCTCTCTGCAGCCCTAAAATATTTCCTGTTGATTTACATCCCTTTCTCTTCCATTGTCTGGTTTGGGCTGCTGGTTTTTCTGGTTTTCTTCTGGTAAAAAGAAAAAAAAATTGCAAAGGTAACTGATTTTCATTGCTTGTGGTTAAGAACTGGGTAACAACAGGAATAAACCTGTAGGAAGGGTTGTGATCAGATAAAACCACGAGTAAGGGATGTTCAGATGCCACAATCTCTTCTGCCATCAGTCCTGTTGAGCTTTGGGTGTCAGAGGCTTCTCCAGATCTTTGGTGCTCCAACTCCTGCTTCCCTACTCATTGATAAATCTGAGCTCAGTGGAATTAAACCTCCACCAAGAGCCACCTCTAATGCTGATCTTCTATCAGGCCTTGCCTCTGTTCTTGCCTTCATTGTGGTTTTCTTTAATGGAGGTCAGTGACAGAGAAGGTTTTGTGGACAGAAAATGAAGTGATTGCTATGGAGGTGAAACAGCCAGGGGAGTTTGGCTGATTACAAACCTCCCTCTTCATCAGCAGCTCCTAAATACAGGGTGGCACTGGGTTCTGGGCTCAGCCAAGGCCTTTCAGGGGGATTAGGCAGGGCAATAATGAGGATCCACTGTTCCACACCCCCTGTCCATCTCTAGAGCAAGGCAGAGCCCCAGCAAGGTTACAGCCATGTCCCAGGACAGCAGCTTTGGAGGCAATTCCTTCAGGACTGCAGTCCCTGGAAAAAGCCACTTCAAACAAATTGTTCAGCAAAATTCTGTACTAATGCTTCTCTTTCTATTGTACTGCCTGTAGAACAGACAGATTTACACCATCCTGAAAACCAAACAGATGAGACAAACCTGCAGTCCTGTCCTGTCCTTCTCCTGCCTCTTCTTTAGCTGGTTAAACAGTCAGCTTATTTATTTTGTGTTGCTTTCCATTAGGAGTGGAGGACTGGAAGTATTTTAATGGCATTGTTGACCTTGTTGATAAAACTGTTCAATGTGGTTTGTGCTGGCAATGGCATCCAAACCCCTGGAGCCCAGAGGAGCAGCAGTGGGGTAACACCACCAGTGAGAGGTCCTGTGGAAAGGTATCAGTGCAGAGGCCCCTTTTTAGTGCATCTTCCTCTCTTTATCAGCCCCTCAGCTCTGTGTGTGATGTGCCCATCCATGAGCAGATATTTGGGGCTGTGGTGATGCTCAGAACCATGTCCTGACGCTCAGAACCATTTTCTGACACTCAGAACCATCTCCTGATGCTCAGAACCATTTCTTGAGGTTCAGAACAATTTCCTGACACCCAAAACCACTTTCTGACACACAGAACCATTTCCTGACACTCAAAACCACTTTCTGACACACAGAACCATCTCCTGACACTCAGAACCACTTTCTGAGGCTCAGAACCATCTCCTGACACTCAGAACCATTTCCCAATGCTCAGAACCATCTCCTGACACTCAAAACCATCTCCTGGTGTTCAGAACCATCTCCTGACACTCAAAACCATCTCCTGATGCTCAGAACCACTTCCTGAGGCCCAGAACCATTTCCATGCTCGCTCCCACGGCTCGCTGGGCGCTCACTGCCGTATGACACTGACAGCTGCAACTGCCACTAACTGCTATCACAGGGCTGTGTGTAATTTAGGAGAACAATTTGCATAATTCCAAAGCCTAAAAATATCCCTGCACAAACAAAATGCATTCTCAGGCTCGTCTCTGACAGATGTGGAAATGGCCTCTTCTTGTATCCCAACGTGTTTTTGTTCTAGGGATCCTCAGCACCTTCTCCATCATCTGATGGGATTTGTGAGGGACATTTTAGGACAGGGAGCAAGGGATAATTACCCTCAACATGCATCACAGGCTTTATGTCAGATGATTAGGAAGGTGCCCTCCAGAATAATTAGCTTTCTGGGGCTGCTGAGCCCTGCCTGGAAGGGAGGTAAAGCCTGAAGGTGCAGTGAGGCTTTGGCAGGTCCCACCCCAGGGCTCCCCTGTGCACCCCTTCCCCCCCCACTCACTGATAACGTGTTCAAGTGTGCAGATCTGCCCACCCCATCCAGTTAAAGAACAGCTCCTGCTCTCCACGTCTCCTTGGTGATGGCAGGGGAGGATTTGTTCCTTTTTGTTCCCACGTGTCTTGGTTTGAACAGGCAGGTGTCTGCTTAAGGAAGGCAGGAGCCTCCCCTGAAATAGAGATGTAAACACCCTCCCTGTGAATTGTTATAATTTTTGCAATTAAAAGGCAAAGATTTGGGAGTAGGAATAACAGTTCTTTACTAGGAAAATTAAAAATACAAACACAAAACCCCCCCAAAACACTGCCAGGGAATGCAGTGGGCAAAGGCTGCTGGGGTGTCCCAAACCTCAGATTGTATCCAGGTAGGAATGCTTGGCTCCTCCCCTGGGCAGAGCATCTCCCCATGGGATGATGGAATTTGATCAGCCATGCAGGGACACTCCCTGGCCATGGACAGAAGATAATTAATAATTAATGGCCCATTAACAGCAGATATCTCCTGGAGGGAGGATTGGTTGTGGAAGAGATAACAAAAACTGCCCAATGAAGGGAGGATAACGGCCCCACCTCTAACAGATGGGGATAGAATACACATTTATCTTATAACACAGGACACCAAAGTCCTCATGGGACAAAACAACCAAATCAGCACCACGAGGAGTTTGGAGCACTGCTAAATTATGTCAGCTAATTACCCAGAGCACCAACACATCCATGAATCCCTGAGTGATCTGCCTGAGGTCACAGGGACTTGGCATTACCCACTGCCATGGTCACAGCACTGTCAGGGAAATGGGGATTTGTGTCCAGCAGGGATTTTCTGTTTTCTGCTCACTGGTGATTCTTCCTGGGAGGAAGCTGCACTGATCTCTCTGTGATTTTAACCTCCTGAGTTTCCTACTGTGAGCTCTGCAGGATTGTGAAAGGGATGGCCAAGGAGCAGCAGCAAACCACAGCAATTCTTGCTCTCCTTTAAAAAATTATCAAAATAGATGTACTTACACTCCACAAAGTCTGTTAGGCCTTGGGTGTCTTGTACCTCCCAGTTCTTGAGGGCCAGAAGAAATGAGGAAAGCCTCTGTGCTGTACTAGCTCACTGTCCTGAGCTGTAAATTATGAACAGGGAATAAACACCACCCAAACCTCTCTTTTTGATGGATTTGGGCTAGAGCTTGTCTCTGCTTGTTCAGCTAGGCAGAGCCCAGCAGAACATGCACTCACCCCAATGGGGTCCCACGAAATGAATTTTAAAAAAGCATTTTTCTCAGTGTCCCAGTGACTACTGGAATTTCACCCAAGGCAAATTGTGGCAGACTAATATATTATTGAGAATGGCAAATATTTGGCTATAGACAAGGCATATTGATCTTTTATTTCCCCAGGTTTAACAGTCCCCTATGTTTCTTTGCCCTCAGTCTCTTTAGAGACCACTCATTTGCTAAAATCAGAGCTAATTCACCCCAGGAAGTCTGGTGGTATAGAAGGGATCCACACCTGAAACCAGTGCCTTATTCAGCTCCTCTAGGAAAGACAAGGAGTTTGGCTTCTTTTGGATTAATCTATTTTACTGTTTCTTCCCTAATAATTTCCATTTACTGGTTTCCAAAGCACAAAAATGTTCTCTTCCACTCTCAGTTGCCTTAGGTAAATCTATTGAACTCAATGGATTTCCACAGATGTCAGAAAGCCCTGCAAAGCCAATCAGGCATTTTAGTGATTGCCCTTCATGCCCTTGATTTGTTTTCTCCCCACTCCTGCCTGTGCTGGAGAAGTTCCATTCATTTTGTACCATCACTGAAAGCCACACCAGTCTGAGCTGCAATTTATTACAAACATTTGTTTTGTGCTGGCACAGCCAGGCTGACTCTCATCCCACTTACACTGTTTTTTCAGCACGTAATGACAGGGATCACAATAACTGCTCCTCATTTACTGGCTTGACATAACACTCAGACCAGTAAAACACCACTGACACCCTGCTCTGGTGGCCTGGGAAGTGTCTGACACTGAGCATTTAATATAAAGTTTAATGTGTTCTCCTCCTTCCTCTCCTCCTTTTTATAAAGACAGAACAGCCTGGGATGAAACAGCCCAAATCAGCTCTTTTGTTTCACTTCTATCCAATTATACAGGGACAAACCAAGCTGGCACACCCTAAAAATGAGTGAGACCAACAGGTTTTGGACAGACTTGCTGCTGTGAGACTTTGCAGCACATCTGGTGTAGAAAGGATGGGTTGAACCCTGTGTGGGTGTGCAGGTTATTTCTAAAAGAAGCAGTGGGCCATCTAAAGGAACCAGGTTGGGATTTCTGCAGCTACCCCCTGCAGGAAATGTGGTTGCATTTTTGCTGTTTGGTTTCAGATCAGGTCTCTGGGCCACTTTCCCAGCCCTGACAGCACTGGGTGCATCTCTTGCACAAAGGAAGGCTGTTGTTGGGGCAGACAGTGAGAGACTGATTGCAATCTCTCGCCAAAAATAAGATCGATCAGTTCAGAAAGGTTGTGAAAGGGAAGGTGTGGTGTTATTTTAAACTGCAGAGAAATCATCTGTGGGGATGTGGACATTGTGTCTGATCTGTGTGCTTTGAACCCCTCCTGGAAGAGAACTGGCCCAAGGTGGTGGCTTTGATGTGTCTGCTGTTCTCCCCAAATCTGAATTCACTGAAAGAATAAACATCTGTCAGCCCAACCTTGCCAAAATTTCCTATGCAGAGTAACACTCTGCAGTTTTCCAGGATGCTTTTCTATGAGTAAACATCACAGCTCAAACCATGAGTAAATAGAGTGGAGAGAAAGAACGTCAGAATCTGATTTTGCCTTGGCAAGGAATGATTTCACAGCTTTCTCATGCATTGTCTGAATGTACAACTTTTCTCTCCCATTTCCTCTCTAAAAATGAGTGAGTAGGCCAGGAGGGATTTAGTCAAATGGAAATGAGTTTTCTCTAAGCACATTCCCTGTTGAAAACACCCTCAGGTTGTGGAGTGGATGGGCGAGCACCACAATAGGCTGATGACTGTTCAAGGTGAACATGCTCAGAATTTCTTGGGAACTGTGCTACTCCTTAATCCTCCTTGGTAGAATTCCTCCCTGCCTCAAAAACCATTTATGAATCAAGAAAACAAAGCCACTTTGGCTGGATCCTGCAGACTACTGGCATGCCCATGAAAATGGGAGCAGGACCTTGCCCAGCCTCAGGTGATTCCAGGGCTTGAGGCTGAAGGTGCCAAACTCTTGGACAAGTGAATCCCAGAGTTTGCTTCATCCCAATTCAGCCCTGAGCAGCTTTGCTCAGCGAGGGAGTCCCCGAGTTCTGAGTTCAGGGTGAGAATGAAGGGGAATTTCTGCTCAGGGAATACCAGGAGGTCACAGATGCTCTGGAAAGAGGACTGGGTTCCTCTGGCTGAAATCAGAAAGTGCAACAGGCTCCTTTGTGGACATTGTTTTGCAAAGAGCTGTGGAGATGGTGGAGTCTGATAGAGGCCCTCAGACAAAGCACTCCCAAAGAATGAGGATAAATGCACATTTTTAATGAGCTCTAACAAAAGTCTATTGAATGGTTTCTTCAATTCGGTTGTGTTTTGATTATTTCCATTGTTCTTTGTTTCCCCATATGCAGTTGTGATGCATCCAGGAAAAAATCACGAACATTTGCATTGACAGCCATCCAGAATTTCCATTTAAAATGATCCACTTTGTTACAGTAATTAGCCTTGTAAGTGGAACAAAGCACACAACACTGACAATAGTTGCTAGTGATCACTTCACTTCCTAATCAGGCTGCTCCTTCAAGCATTCTAATTTATTTTACTAATGATTACAGGGCAGATGCTGCACAGATTTGCACCTCTAGGAACTCCAGTGAAATAGAGAAGCAGAAAATCTTGCCTAGTTTGCCTAATCCTGAAGTATCCTGAGTAATTCGAGGGCCAAGCAATTATAAATAACAGACTTTGCTCTCAGAGGTTTATTGATTTCAGATTTGAATTTTCTGACATATCAATTGCTGTGAAGGAGGGGAATCTGGAACTGAAGGGTTTCTGGAGTGGGGTGCTGGGTGCTGAGCCCTCTTAGATGGCACTGACAGCCTTTGAAGGGGAGATGGAAGTTGGAGCAGCTCCTTGCTTTGAGTTCTCCAACAAAAACCTCTCCCTGTTGGTTCTGTATCTTTTTAAAAAAGCACTCAGAAAGAACTAAAAATAAAAATTAAAAAAGCAGCTTCCTTGAGAGGAACGATAACAAGGAGAGGCTGGTGAGGGGCTTAAACTGTTTATCCTGTGTCAGAAATAAGTATATTTTTTATTAAAATACAGGTTTGCTTCTCTCAGTGTAATCTTCTGGAGTTCAAACCCCAAGGGAGCATTAATGTCCTTCACCTTTTGTGATTCAAAGCCAGTTCCTGCAGTGCCTTCAGCGTGGCCTTTTCCATCCTTAGAGCAGGGATCCATCAGGCAGGCTTGGGCTGCAGTTTGCCTTTTGCAAAAGGGCAAAGTCATCTATTTAGGTGCAACAAAAGGGTGTTAGCAGAGCCAGGCACACACAGAGAGCAGCATTTCCTTGGCATGAACCCTCACCACATCTGGTTCCTTCCAGAACTCATTAATTTGTTGAGATATCCACAGAAAACTTGTGTTTGGGTGGGCTTGGGGTGAGAGTAGGTTTTGGCTGGGTTTTGTTCTGGTTGGAATCCATGAGTTGAATCATAGTGAGCAAACTGTGCTGAGACCAAACCTGCTCTTCCCTTCTCCATGACCAAACCTCCCTCTTCCCTTCTCCATGACCAAACCCTGCTCTTCTTTTCTCCATGACCAAACCCTGCTCTTCCTTCTCCATGACCAAGCCCTGCTCTTCCTTCTCCATGACCAAACCCTGCTCTTCCTTCTCCATGACCAAGCCCTGCTCTTCCCTTCTCCATGACCAAACCCTGCCCTTCCCTTCTCCATGACCAAACCTCCCTCTTCCCTTCTCCATGACCAAGCCCTGCTCTTCCTTCTCCATGACCAAACCCTGCTCTTCTTTTCTCCATGACCAAGCCCTGCTCTTCCCTTCTCCATGACCAAACCCTGCTCTTCTCTTCTCCATGACCAAACCCTGCTCTTCCCTTCTCCATGACCAAGCCCTGCTCTTCCCTTCTTCATGACCAAACCCTGCTCTTCTCTTCTCCATGACCAAACCCTGCTTTTCCTTCTCTATGACCAAGCCCTGCTCTTCTCTTCTTGAGACCATATGTTGTTCAGCTGCCTGATGTGTTGTCTTTTAAAGTGCACAAAGGGGCCTGGAAGGAATCCAAAAAAGTTACATTTCAGTCAATAAGATAAATAAATTGAGGTCATCAAGCTGAAAATGGAGGACTTTTTGAAACACTGGTTTCTTTTATGCTGCATGATGTGAGTAGTGGAGGAGCCTTCATCCTCCAAAGGCTCAACTCTTTGAGATGGCCAAGCAAGTCTGTGTTGAGCTGTGGGGGTTCAGGATTTCTCACTCTCTGCTGAGCAGTTCTGGTCACAGATTTGTGGTGTTTGCTTTGTTCATGTCTGGGAGGCAATAAAAACGTGGCTTGAGGCTCAGGGTGTCCCTTGGGCTTTGTGCCCAAGAACCAGAAGTCACCTAAGCCCCAGCACCAAGCTTCATGGCCAGGAGATTTCCTTTTCTCCAGCCCTTTAGGACTTTGCTACCGCTGCCCATTCCCCCTTTTGCAGTTCCAATCCTTTCTGTGGTGTTTGGAAGAGCTGTGTGGAAGCCAACATGAGTGACATTGGAAGGGGAACCACACACAGACACAATTTTCATGTTTTGTGATTCTTGTGATCAGCAAAAAGCAAAGCTCAGGGAGGATAAATGCAGGCAGGAATAGCCAACACTCAGATTAAAGGGATGATCTTAAATTTCTCCCCCTCTTGTGCACTGTGGGATGGAGCCGGAGTTGCCATGGGCACAGCACCTCAATCTGCCCTTCCCAGGAGGATCAATGCTTATTTATCCAATAAATATTGGAGATCCTTATTCATCCCATTAATGCATCCAGCAGGAGCTGCAAAATGCACTTTGCTGAGAGCACAAAAACCCCTGTGGGATTTACCAGGGGCTGAAGACTCTTTGAGCATTGAGATGCCTCTGAGTGGCAGAATCAGTTCCCTGCCAGCCTCATCCTGGAGAATTTGGGGAGCAGAGCAGGCCAGGTTTCCTGCAGCAAAGGGACTTTGTGTGCATCAGGCAGAGCTGCCCTTGGTGTGATGGACAGAGGGATTCAGCCCAGCAGAGCAGGGTTCAGCATTTCCTTCTCCCCCAGCTTCTGCAGGGAGGCAAAAGCTGCAAGATCTCGATGAGACTGAAATATTAATTCTGTGTTATTGCATCAAGTTTGACTAACAAGCCGCATGAATAAATCTGCAGTCTTAGCTTCTGCCAGGGCCAAGTTTCTATGGCAACAACAACCCATCTTATCTTTAGGAATTTCATTAGCAAGGGAGGGAAACGAAACAAAAAAAGAATAAAAAAGAAATCCCACCCCAAAATCCGGAAAGATTTGTCAAATTAAGAGCAGCATCTCCCTCCCCTGCATAATTTTTTGGGGAAAGTCTGCTTGGATTTTTTTTTCTCATTTGTAAAGGTGTTTTTTTTAAAATTCACATCACTGCCCAAGACAAAAAAAAAAAATAAAAATAAATACAGCCAATGCTTTTGTACCTCGGAGTGTGAGAGGGAGGGATGATAAACATGCAGAGTGGGGAGGGAACATGGCTGTAGCAGAGCACTCAGACTCAGATGAGGCCTAGCGCTGCCTCCTTTCCCAAAATCCAGAATTAGGGAAGATGGGAGACCCTCTGGTGTGTTCACAGTGGAGGTTCCTGGTGGTGGGGAGCAGGTGACATCTGAGGAGTTGTGATGGAGCTTTGTTTGTCTGTGTGTCTATGTGTGTGTGTTCCTGCTCCCAGAGCCCGGGTACTCGATTCTCCCAGCACAGGAATTGAGTTTGTTGGATTTGCAGAGCAGGGCTGGCTGTGTTTTATCATCCTCTCACCTTGGGCTGCCCTAGACCCTAGTGACAAATAAAATAAACACTGTTTAAAAAGTCAATTGAATCAAATTCAGGAAAAAAACCAAAACCACTCCCAAAAGAGGAGGAAGGGATGCAGGGGCTCTGATGTGGGAATAGCCTGGAGATTTCATGTTCCATCCACCCTCTGCTCAGAGTGCTTCTGTTGGAGGGGGGCAGAGCTCTTGCATTCCCAGTTTGGGGAATTTGGCTTTGACCCCAGTGAAGAGGTTAAAAAGTGTAGTCCTTAAAACAGGGCCCATGATGGGCTCAGCTTTTCCCTGGATCCCCTGGAACCCTGGGCAGGGCAGATGCTGATGCCTGGCAGTTCTGCTCCCTTCCCCAGGCTGCAGAGCTCTGCAGAGGATGAGGATGGGCAATGGGGCAGTCAGAAAGCAGCAGAGGGGAGGGGGCACAAAGAAGGAGCCCAGCTGTGGATTTGAGGAGGGTTTTTAGGGCAGGGAATGGTTTGATCCAGTGTTTGCTCTCCCCGTTCACCTGGAGTTAACTCTGCAGTTGGAACAGAGCACTCACTGCTGTAGCACTGCAAACAAACAGCAGCAGCCCTCTCTGTTGACTCACAAGTGCAGCAGTTTCATCAGGGAAAAAAAAAAAGGGAAAAATCCCGTATCAGTGGTGGGAAACAATGGTTAAGAGAGTGTTCTCCTCCTGTCATCTTTCCCTGCAGCCAGCTGGGGAGCCCCCAGGGACAATTACTGCAGGAACACTGCCTGTGATGCCTCTCTTACCTGTTTTACAGTCAGCCTTTCTGCTGATATCAGAGCAGCAATCTCCCAATTATGTCAGGCTAAGTGGATAGAGAAACAGCTCTGCCACTAACAAACATCCACACTCAGATTATTTCCCCCACTTTGCCTGGAATGGCCAATCAAGATTTTTACAATCACAATACCTGTCAGGCTCCCTGGTGAGCCATGTAATTCATCCAGTCAGAGACAGTATCACAAAACATAGCTAACACATCAAATCACAACATGGGATTTGTACAGTGAATTACAGCTGCTCACACAAGGCTGTTAGTGAACAATCTCCAGCCCAATTTCATTATTCATGGAAGAAATTTATCAGCAATTCCGAATAACAAATAAATCTGAGAATTTTGTGAGCAGTCCAGAACCGAATCAGGAGCTGGGAAGGGAAGCAGTGTTTGTGGAATAAATTATTTGCTGTGAAATTGGTTGGTTGGTTCTCTCTAGTACACCCTTGGGGACTGCTGGGCTGGTACTTAAAAATCAACTGATGCATATTCCAAAAAGGCAACAGCATTTATTCCTCTGCATCAGATGGATGTGAAATGATGGAGGTGAAGCAATTCCTGGCTCAGTTTGCCCAGCAGTGGAGGGATGAGTTCTGGGGGAAGACACCAGCATTCCCTGTTTGATTTGTCTCCTGGCTGTCCTTATGGCTGAGTTATGTTTGCCATGGCCACAGGAGAACCCAGGTGGCGTTGGGCAGGATGTCTGCCTTTGGTTTTTGCCATAACTGTAAATTCTGTGCCCTTTTCCTCCTCTTCCTGCGGGAAGGTGCTCCTGCCCTGATCATCTGTCAAGTGCTGGATTTCATGCTAAAATATGATTTCACATTTGGCGTGATTTGGCTGTGGAGCTCCAAAATTTGAGCTGTACAGGCCTCTTAGAATAGGCAGGGTGGATAATAATCCCTACTGGAGTCTGCTCTGCAAAAGGGACTTGGATCCACACTTTCCTGATGGTGTAAATACGCCCTGAGAGCTGCAAACAGGATTTGGGTTCCCAGACAGATCTGCCAGAAGGGAACATTCCCTGGCAGTGACTTGCCTGTCCAGTCAAACCCCAACATGCCAAACTGAGGACATCTCCTTGCTTGGTGACAAGGACACATTTGCCTTGAACAGGAGTTGCTGGTGAGAGCTTGGTGCTGCACCATATGGATGCTCAGCCTGTGGTGTGTGAGGAGCCTTTCAAAGATGATTATTATATCATTATTATTAAAAATAAGAAATTATTTCATAGACACAGTGCAGAGTTGGGCCAAAGAACATAAATTCACTATATTGCAGTGGATTATGGGTGGATTATAGCCCCAACTCTGAACAAGCTGGGCTGGTGGAAGGTGTTTCTCCCCATGGCAGGGAGGTGGAATCTTTAAGGTCCCTTCCACCCCAACCCATTCTGTTGTGCTGAGGTGAAACCATCCCAGCTCTGTGGTTCTGTGGTGAAACCACCCCAGCTCTGTGGTTCTGTGGTGAAAGCACCCCAGCTCTGTGGTTCTGAGGTGAAACCACCCCAGCTCTGTGGTTCTGAGGTGAAACCATCCCATCTCTGTGGTTCTGAGGTGAAACCACCCCAGCTCTGTGGTTCTGAGATGAAACCATCCCAGCTCTGTGGTTCTGAGATGAAACCATCCCAGCTCTGAGAGGGGGGCAGTGCATGGTTTGAGTTTTAGATTTTTATTGATTTTTATTGAAAAACCTCCTCTGTACCCTCAATTCCTGATTCCTCCTTGCTCCCTGATTCACCCTAATTAGGATTTGGCAGATCCTGAGCCAAATGCCCACAGAACCCTGGGGAGCTGCAATGCTTGGCACCCCAGAGCTGCCATCCTCAGTGCCCTCAGTGCCATCCTGGCGCCATCTCCACGAGTTTCCTGTGCCCACCGAGGAGGAAAGCATCAACATTAATTAATTAGAGCACTTGGACCAGGGGCTCGGACCCACCCTGCATTTCAGCACCACGGAGTGCAGGGCACGGCAGGAGCAGGAGGATGTTTCCCATTAGGGAAAGTGCTTTCCATTGTCAGTGCGGCCGCTCCCTCATTTGTCTGCATGCCCACCGGGCATTTTTGCAAAATTCTCTTCTTCAGAAGAGTCCTGAGTTCCTGTGATTGCCATAAACCACCCACTCTTGCAGCAGCTTCCTGGGGCGAGCTCAGGCTGGAGGGAATCCATGCATTTTCCAAGGCTCTGCTGTTCATGTTTGGATTTGAGCAAATCTTGTTAGAAATAGGCTCAGACCCCGAAGCAGGAATTTCACAGGTTTGGTGTTTTCTTTGTATAGAATCCCAGAATAGTTTGGGTTGGAAAGGACCTCAAAGATCATCTTGTTTCACCCTGCCATGGCCAGGGACACCTTCACTATCCCAGGGCTGCTCCAATCCTGTCCAGCCTGGCCCTGGGCACTGCCAGGGATGGAGCAGCCACAGCTTCTCTGTGCCAGGCCCTCAGCACCCTCACAGGCAGGAATTTTTCTCTTTTTTTCTGTTTTTCACATCAGTAGAGAACGTTCCATAGGCTTTTCCATTAAAGCTGACACTGCCACTATCTCACCATGGAGTTCTCAACCAAAACATCTTTTCCTTGTCCACGGACATTTTCTTCTGCCCTTTCTCATTCCCTGTGCTCATTCCCTTGGCTATTTATGTTTGCAGGGTTCAACTCCCTAACCAGCCTCTCTGTTGCCTCTTTCTTGTTGTAATTATAATTATATTTGTAATTATTATTATATTTGAGACACAAGAGCAATCTCCACATTCTGTGTGAGGTAGAATGGTGTAAAAAAACCCCATCTGTGCCTCAAAAGGCTCTGTAGCCACTGAATGAAAAGATGACATGATCAGGGAGAAGATTTAGCTGAGCTCTGCACAGTGTTAAACTAAGCACCATTTTATGGCTCCCTTTAAAAATATTATAAGGCAACTAGGAAAAAAATTAAAGAAAGAAATGTTGCCCTTGTTTGCTTCGTTCTCTCCCCTCCTCCCTGGGTTTCAAACATCACTCAGAACAAGCTTCTATTATTAGGCAAAACTCCCTGTGATCCTTCAGGAGGCATTTCCCCCTTTTCTGTAAGAAAAGAGGGAAAATGATGGCAGGAACATAATTATGAGCACTCTCAACCAAACCTGGCCTGGCTGATTTGCACTCAGCCCCTCTGATGGGAAGAAGCGAACAGTGCTCTTGAGCTGTAATTATTATTATTATCAGTCACTCTTCACGGTGACAACAAATAATTATTTTTAAAAGGCATGAAAACAGCATTAACCCTTTCCTCAGCCATCCCCTCTCTGGCATGGCTGCTGTTGCAGTTCTGGGCTGTGGAGCTGCTGTTTCAATTGGTTTTCTCCCATTAAAACACCCTGGGCTGCTCTGAGAGGGCAATTTTCAGCAGGGACTGGTGATTTGGAGGCCTGCAGCTTGCCAAGGGTGATTGGGCAGAGCCCAGCTTTCAGGAGTTGGCTCAAAAGGATTTTATTTTAGCAATCAGACCTTTTCCAGGTGCTTCAGAAATGGTTCTCAGTTTCTGGTGATGCCCTTGGCTTCAGAGTGAATTGATTTATTGAAATTTCGACAGAGGCTTCAGAGAGAAAAGATTTACTGAATCTTCAACAAAAATTTAGTTTCAGGAACCTAACCATGCCCTGTCTTAGATTCAGCCAGTCTCACGTGGGGCAGGAGCTGTGGCAGTGGCATCAGGAGCATGGCCAGGGATCCTGAATCCAGCATTGCTGCACTCCCTCCTCTGCACCCCAAAACCCTCAGTCCTGCCCTGAAATGTCCCTGTCCCCACCTGGAGGAGCCTGGGCAGGTCCTTCTGCTCTCCTGGGACACTGACCCAGCTGGAGGAGAGTGAGAACACAAAGGGTGGAGGGACCAAGCAGGAGTGGGGAGCCCCCAGCCCTGCAGGCAGCACTCCCTGTGTGCCACGGCAGAGTTCAGCCTTGCCCAGGAGCCTTGGGTTCATTTTCAGTTCTGTTTGTGCATCTGGTGTGCTCTGAGGCAGGCACAGATGGAGCTGGATGGTAGGGGGGGCTGTAGCCCCTCTTTTGGGATCTCTCAGTGCTGCTGCAGCTCTCACTCATCCCAGGGCTGGGGCTGCTGCTCCGCTCTCAGGTGGGGTGCAGCTCCAGGCCCTGGCACCCCAGAGTTTACTCTGGCACCCCAGAGTTTCCCAGGTCCGTGTTTGTTCAGGAGCAGGATCAGGGATGCAGGATCACAGACACATAAATCTTACAGCCTGAAAGATCTCACAGCCTCTAACACCAAACACAAATCTATCAGGGCTGTCTGAGCAGACAAGGCAACAGGACAGGGAGGAGTCTCCAGCCTCAGCTGCATCCCTAAAGGAGCCTTCATCATCCCTTGTCATCCTCATCCCCTCCTGACCATGCAGTGCAGCCTGGCAGCTCCCCCTGGGCTCTGCCACCCCCAGGAACCCCCTGAGAGCTCAGGGGTGCCTTGGCCAAACCTCCCAGGAGGGGACAGAGAGGGAGAAGAGCCCAGCAAGCAACAAGAAGAGGATTTTTAACGAGTGCAATATGCGGCCAGGGTCTGTGGGAAATCTGTTTGCAATCATCCTGCTCTAAAGACAAATGACAGGCTGTTTCCCAGGCACAAACCTCTGCCTTCCTTCTCCAGAATGCCAAGACAATTATTTGTGGCATTATTATCATTATTATTTTTTTTATCCCCTGGCTTGCTTCCCTCCTCTCCAAGGGTCTCTCACACACATGGAAACCCCAGGCACTGACAGTGGCAGGAGTTAATAAAAATAAAACCAGTGCTCACCAGGAAATATCAACAAGCTGCAAGGCAGGGAGGAGAGCAGAGCCTCCCCACTGCTCAGCAGGGCTTTGGTACAGGCTGGAGCTGCAGAAGGCAGGGCAGGGACATTTCCAGCCCCCTGTTAACCTGCCCTGCTTTGTTGTACATCCCCAGGGCTCCCCACAAACACTGCAAGGTGCTGACAAGGGGGTATCAGGGCTGACATGTTGAGGAGAAAAAGCAAGAGAGAGCCAAACAGGCACTTAATTTTCTGAGTGGCTGCTCCTCATCTGGCTGTGCCCAGCTCTGAGTGCAGCAGCTTTGACTCCCCAGCAGAGCCTAGGTCAGGGCTGGGTCCTCCTCTCACCACCCTGAACGTTCAGATCTGGAATTCAGCTGCCTGAAATTTGCTGCTCCTGGAGAAATTTGCTGCTGGAGGAATTTGCTGCTCCTGGAGAAATTTTCTGCTCCTGTTAGGGATGAAAAGCTGGGGATTGCAGGAGGCAGGAGTGGGTGAATTCACCTTCCAGCTGAGTGCCCCACACCAAGGGAAGGTGGGCACACACCCCTCTGTGGGCATCTCTGAACACCAGCAGCAGCCTTGTCTTGCCTGTGCAGTCTCCTTTTCCCTCCTGATCAATCCACAGCCACCCAGGGATGGTAAATCAGAGCTGTGCAGGGATGCAGGATTTGCTCTCCTCCTTTGAACAGAGCTGTGTACCAGGGCTGAGATTAAAGCCAGCTGCAGCCACTGCAGCATTCCCTCCTGCCTGCCTCCTTTCCACCTCTAAATGTTCATTTCAGCACTGAATGTGTGCACACAGGGAGACAAAAGCTTTTAACCTGCGATGTCCTGAGAGTGAGAGCTGTCAACATTGCTCAGGAAAAAAAAAAAAAAAAAGTAAAATAAAAATTATAAATATAATATATATGTATATATAAATGTATATGTATATATTATATATAAAAGATATAATATATAATTATAAAGATTGATATACAAAATTATAAATATATAAAATTATAAATATAAATATATTATGTAAAAGTATAAATATATAATATGCATTTTACATTTATAAATACAGATATAGATTATAAATAGACATATAAATAGACATATAAATAGACATATAAATATAAATATAAATATAAATATAAATATAAATATAAATATAAATATAAATATAAATATAAATATAAATATAAATGTGGAGTTGCTGCACCTGAGACACAGCTCTGAAATCAATAAAGCAATCCCCAAATGAAGGGATTGGAGTAATGGGGGGATGGCAGGACAGACCCCCAGATAAATGGATAAACAGGCTCTGTGCCTCCAGGTGCAGCCAGGCAATTAACTCTCAGAGAAGCAAAAAGCAGCAATTGCAATTGCCTCGGAGAATGGAGGTTTCTGTCAATAGGAAGAGCTGATTGTGGCGTTCTGGGAAGCACAGGGAGCTCTGGCAGGGGTCCCTCACCCCCTCCAGGACAGCCCAGCTCCCTGCTCTGAGGTGCTCAGCTGGGCACTGCCTGGGCATCCCCAGCTCTCCCCAAATTTAATGGCATGGCCCATCAGGGATTGCCAGGATTTCAAAGGGGTGAAATCTCCTCCTTGGGACAGGAGCAGGCTGCTGTCACAGCCCTCCTGGAGGGGATGGGGTGCTCTAAACCTGACCACAAGTGACACCAGAGAAGCAGCTGGTGGCTGGCCACTTAAAATGGGATTTTAACCCTTGCAAAAACAACTGGATTAGGCATTTGAGGGGGTCTGCAGTCAACATCATCTGTTGATTTGGGATTTTAGAGTGGTTTTGCACGTCACCACAAAGAAATATCTTCTCTGCATTTAGTTTCTGACAGCAGCACCTCCCTGCCCATCTCAGAGACTGCAGAGAGGGTCTGTTCTCACCCTCATCCCAGTGAAAATAACAGGGCTGCTTGCAAGAAAAGCCTTTGAGCTCTGTGATTTCACCCATTTGCAATGCAGGGAACCCGTGGGTATCTCAGATGAAGCCTTAACCCCAAATAAATCCGATTGTTTCTTTCCCCAAATTACTGGTTTACACAGAGGAAGGGAAAATTTACATGGAGAGAAAAAATAGGAGCAGGTTATTGGGGGTGGGAGGGAGAAGGGGAGGCAAGCTAGGCATGGAGCAGGCCAGCTATTTTTCCTCCTTTCTTTCACAAATCCCTGCCAATATGCTCGCTGTGCCATCTGGCATCCATGATAAATTTGCCTGTGTGTAATTGCAAGCTGCAGAGAATTTCAGAGGGCTTGGAAATTTCTCTGTCTAGGTCCTTGTGTAGCCATTATCATTTTAATCGTTGAATACAGGAAAGGGAAATTTTCTCTTGCTCTCCTGAAATGCAAAAAGCTCCTCAGTCCCTCCCTGTCCTCCTCATTTCAGTTTGTTTAATTTCAGCAGCAAAGCTAAGGTGATTTTAGTTCTCCCCACCATCCTCCATGAATATTTCATGTAATTTCAAAACTATAATTTTAGTGAGACAGAGAACATAACATTAATCTATTTCTAAACAAATTCCCCACCATTACAATTCCCCATTTGTAAATGAGGCGAGAATTTTAAACTTTGAATTTACATTTCAACTTTTCTCCCTTTCTTTTGCTCTGTGTTTTCTTTGCCCATTTCATTTTGAGTGATGAACCTTCATCAAGCAGCTCCACTCCTATTTCTAACTATTTAAGCTGCTTTCTGCTATTCATGTGTTCTTTTTGCATATCTGGCACACGAGACTTTCCTCAGAGAAGTAAAGCAGAAGCAGAGAACAGGGATTCAAAGGAGGCCTCACCAAATCCTTTTCCATATGGATGCTTGCTGAGATGTTTTTCCGTCCTAGAATTTACCCAGATGAAAGATAAAGATTTTATTAATCATTAGGTCAGGTGAAGGAGGCAGATGGGATACAATTTAGGGATTTTTGTGCCCTGGAGAAGACTTAGGGATTTTTGTGTCCCTCACAAAGCTCTTCTGGGGATGCTCCATTTCCCAGTGTTTGGCCTCAATCCCCCTCTTGTTTTTCTCTCTCCAGCCCACGTTGTTTGTGCTCTTGGGCTGAGATTTGGATCATTTGTCCTTGGTGCCCAGCTGGAGCAGGAATTGTTTTGTCTCCCTGCTCTGTGCACAGAGCTCACCATCCCCTGATGTGAGCCCAGACCCACACACTAAAGCAGCACGGAATGTGAAAAATAGAAAAGCTAAAAGCTGATGCAGCAGTGCCACAAACCCTGTGCCACCAGCAGGTCACAGCCTCTGCCTGCCTAGCCTCACCTGGCTGCTCTTTGGGCTATTTAAGCAAAGATGAGCTCATTTAAATAGCAGATCCCAGCTAAATTAATGTGTTTTCATTGAAGGTCATTAAGCAGTGACCACACCAGCAGCTCAAGGGGCAGTGGGGTGCAGGTGGCAGATGGTGGGAACACTTTCCAGCCTCCACAGAAGGAGACCTGTGTCCAACAGGGTCAGTCCCAGCTGCTCAGGGAGGTGCTTCAGATCCAGGGCTGCTTTGACTCAAACCCTTCCCTCAATATCTGACTGCATCAACCCTTTCCTGCTTCCCCAGTGTTCACATGCAGAGAAACAAACTCTAAACAAAAGCGTTCTTTTGAAAGCCTTCCTACAACATGTTTTTGGTGCTGAGGAGGAAAAAACCTGGGTGGGAAGGAGGGACGGTTGGATTTTCCAGGGAAGCCAAGGCTGTCATGTGAGCGCTGGAGAAGGTGAGGAGGAAAAGAGAGAGGAAAAAAACCCAAACACTAAATGAAAGCATTATTTTGAAAGCCTTCCTACAAAATAGTTTTGGTGCTGAGGAGGAAAAAACCTGGGAAGGAAAAGGAATACATGAATTTTCCAGGAAGGCCAAGGCCATGTTGTGAGGCCTGGAGAAGGTGAAGAGGAAAAGAGAGGGGAAAGAAAAAACAAACACTAAACAGAAATGTTCTTTTGAAAGCCTTCCTATAAAATGGTTTTGGTGCTGAGGAGGAAAAGCCCTGGGAAGGAGGGAGGGTTGGATTCTACAGGGAAGCCAAGTGAGGCCTGGAGAAGGTGAGGAGGAAAAGAGAGAGGAAAAGGAGTGAGAGTTGTATAAGGTGCACAGTGCAGAGGGCTGTGGCCCTGGGCAGGGCAGGGAGCTCCCATTCCTGGGCTGCCCCTGTGGAATTGTTTGAAGTGGGAGCTTCTCCCCTGCTCCTGATCTCTCCCAGCAAAGCCTGAGCTTGGGGGAACACTCAGGAACCTTCACTCAGCCTTATGGGGGAAAAGTCAGCATGGAGTTCAAACGATGTCACTGTCTCCCTGCTGATAAAGCAGCCACAGAATCAGGGATGGTTTAAGAGCCTCCTTCCTCACAAGCTCCCAACCATCACATTTCAAGGGTTGCTCCTTTGATCTCAGAAGCACCAGAAAGATGGTTTTCTTTCTCTTTTTTGCCTTCCTTTCCCCCTTTTTATTTAAATTTCACCAGCATGCTGTGGCTCAGAACCTGATCCTGCATAGCCCAGGAGATTTTTGCTACTCTGGTTAGATTTTGCGTCCTGTCCCTCATTATTTGTGTCTTGGAGAAAAGGGAAGGGAAAGGAAAGGTGGGAAGGAAGTTTGAGCAGTAAGTGAAAAGGAGAAAGCTCAGAGAGGAAAAAAAATAAAATGGTACAGTTTATAATTGTTTTTGTTCTTCAATCACTCAGGAAATAAATTGCTGTAGGGGGAAAAAAAAGGAAAAAAGTGTCTTTGAACCTCCAAAGCAGAAGAGAGCCAATAAAGGCACTGCACTGCTTTGAAAGGCAGCGCCCTCTCCTCAGCCTGTTTCCACTCCTTCTCATTAGTTCAGATAACTCTCAGAACACTAATTCATCAGGCTCTTCCAGGATTATTTCCCTTCAAACAGCTGCTGAGAAAATAGAAATAATCTCTGTGTGGCTGGTGGAGGCCAGGATTGCAGGTGCCACCAAACACCTCCCGTGGGCAGTGCCCAGCCCTGGGGTGCCTGATGTGCAGAACAGAGAGAATGAGGGCAGGAAACATAGTCTGGGCTCAGCTTTGTGTGTGGGATTGATTTCACTCCTAATTGGTGATTTCTGGGAGAATCCCTCCCTGGCTGAGAGCAAGGAATGGTCTGGGAAGGGGTCCTGGAGGGGGAGCTTTAAACGGATCCTGAGCAATGGGGGGGGTTCCCTTTTTCCTTTTTTCCTCTTTAAATGGATCCTAAGCAATGGAGGGGTTTCTCTTTTTCCTTTTTTTCCTCTTTGAACAGCATCTCAGGAGCTGGGAGTGCATTTTGCTCTCTGGGAATGGACATTTCCCAAAGCTCCTTCTGGATCCCCTGAGGACCAGGCGAGGTCACTTGGGCTGTGTCCACCTCCCAGCCAAGGACATCACTAAGTGCAAAACAGGGGAAAATGGGGATGTAAAAGATCGCTTTTAAAGCTCTTTTCTTTCTCTTCTGAACCTGAAAACTGAGTTTAAAAGGCTTCTTGGTATGAGAGTGATGGGAAGTGCAGTGGGTTTCTCACCTCATATGACTGCAGCACGTTTTATGGGAAAAAAAGGGACAGAGAAAACCATAAAGCAGCTCCATTTTCTTCTGGTTTATTGCTGGTCTGTATAGAAACCCTCAATCCTGGCAGCAACACAGAGGAAATGAGGTGGTTTATATATTTATATAGGAAATGAGGTGATTTGTTCAATGGGTATTTCTAATTCAAGGGGACCATGGTGGGGTCCAGCCTTGGTTTTCCTCAGCCAGGCTCTGCCTGCCTCAGCTCCACCACCTGTGGAAGAAAAGCAGAGGGGAAAACACAGTGTTGTGAGCTAGCAGAGGTGTGGCTAAGGCCCTTGGAACAGGAAAATTGCTGCTCATGGATTTCCTCTTGGACCTGCTGGGTTCCTCATGTGCAGGAACCCCCTGGTGACACAGGTGGCTCAGGACAAGGGACTAAAATCTTGTGTTCCATGGGGGAATGGCAATAATTCCTCTTTTTCACTCCTCTACCCCATTTTCTTGCCTTCTCCCTAGTGAGATGATCCAAGCCCAGGCCACATGGAAAGATCTCGTGGCTGTGCCAATGCCAGGAGCTTTTTATCCCAGCCCTTCATGGGGCTGCTGGTGCTCCTGTGCATTCTGTGGAGCTGTTTCCAGCTCTTTTCTGGCTGCAAAGACAAATTATCACACCAGACAAATTATCAAGGATCCAAAATAGCACAAAAGGTGACACTTGATATTCATTAGCCTGCCAGATATTTCATCATGATCCCAACATACCTTCTACCTATTTAAGGGAGCAGAAACACACATGTTCACCTTTCCAGGATTTTCTGGTCATAACCCACAACCAGAGCATCCTGGAACTGGAATATCTCCCTTCTCCCTCCCTTCCAGTGTCCATTGATCCCCCCTCTTCCCAAAAAGATAAAAATAACCCACCATGTGAGCTGCAATTTGCTGTGAGCTTTCCAGCAGCTCTGGGATGTGTGGAAGGCAGCCAGGTAGCCTAGCAACAGGGTGCAGCTATTTGAGGCTGGTCCAGACAAAAAGGAGAGGAGGATTGATTTTCCTGGGGGTGTGGGCATCAGGACAGGCAGAGCTCTCCCCATCCATGCCCAAAAATCAGGATTTACCCAGGGTTGCTGCTGTGTTTGTCTCCATCCTGCTGCCAGGGATTTTCAGCTCCTTCTCGTGAATTTTGGGGTGCTGATGTGCCACTGGCACTGGAGGGGTGGGAAGCAAGAGCTGAAAGGTGTCAGGGCTGGGGAGGAGAGTGTTATAGGGACAGAAAAGTGCCTGTGCTGTCACAGCACCTTGTCAACTGTGTGCTCTGTGTCACTTTGTCTCTAATCCCATCCCTCACACACACACAAAGATTCAGGGCTCGCCAGAAGGAACCTCCTTGCAGGATGGAAAAAAATCCATGGAAGCCTCAGGGGTGCTCCATCCTTGCCTGGCTCCCTGGTGGGGCTGCTCTTGCACATCTCTTACCAGCCTGTGAGTGAGTCTGAAATAAAAATGCCAGGAGGAGTGCATGGATGAGGTACAAGCGGCTGATTCACCTCATGCCAGTGAAATTCATAACCCTCCCCATCACCAGGGCACTCTGGAGCTGGATCCCAGTGAACAGGATGAGGAGTCTTTTAAATGATCTCTGCACTCCCCTGACATTGATCTGCAATGGACATTTCATCCCCATCATTTGTCTGGG
The DNA here is from genome assembly GCF_027579445.1 of Ammospiza nelsoni. NCBI lineage: Eukaryota > Metazoa > Chordata > Aves > Passeriformes > Passerellidae > Ammospiza > Ammospiza nelsoni. The sequence goes on from NC_080648.1 coordinate 16,716,723, forward strand.
TGTCCCTCCAGGTTTCTCTAGATGTGTCTGCAGGCAGCTCTCATCTGTATTCTGGTATTCTGAGATGCTCCTCAGCCCAGAGAGGAGAATTTGCAGCAGGTTTATTTCTGTGTGAGCAGCTCCAGCCCAAATCTCTCAGTGCAGGCTGCTGGTTCAGAGATAAGTACAAACTGCAGCTGGATAAATGAGAAATCTCTTTTCTCCACATTGCTGTAACCACAGCAGAGCAGGTCCTTGTGGACAGGTGACATCCCCTGGGACAAGTGGGTGACACAGAGACTCAGCACTCACCTCCCTTTGTCTCCTTCTGAATAAAAATGCTGCAGTTCTGCACATAAATACCTGGTGCTGCACCCTCCTCTTGTGAGCAACCCTCTGAGCAGGCAAACTCACCTCCCCTGACCTGTGGGATGGCCTCACATATTTCATAAGAGGAGCCCAAAAACAAAAAGCACTGAAGCAAACAACCCTTCAATCTGTTTCACCCTGATTTCACATCAGATTTTAGGTCTGAAATGTCATCAAGTTAAGCATATAATGGTAAAACCAGGTCCCAAGGCAGCAAAGCATTTAAGCATGAGCTCTCATTTAAGCATCTGAGGAATCTCTCTGGCTGTGCGCAGAAATAGAGTTTTGGTGGGGAAAAACTACATTGTTCTTGGAGTTGGTAGCCCAAAATGTTCCTGTGTAAACCAGTCAGGGTAATTCAGCCATAAATCATCACCTTCAAACCTTTATAGGGGAAATTATTCAAGTTTATGGCTGTATTAGCACTTGGCTCCTGCCAATAAGTTTGAAAGTGCCCCACATCCAGGAGTTTTATCTTTTTATTCTTTGTGCCAACACCAACACCCAGAATTGTCCTCTCCACATCCCCCTGTCCCTGCTGGCTGCTCCATTCTGCTGCAGCACATCCCTGAGCCAGTTTGCACCTTGATTCCCAGGGGATGGAGGCTGAGATGCATTTCATGCTTTGCCTTTTCCACATTTCCTGCTCTGTCTGCAGAGTCCCCGCAGGGCTGGTCTGGCATTGGCTTCACTCAATGAAGGTTTTGTGGCTCTCTGCCTCAGTTCCCCCCCAAAAAAGGAGGGCAGAGCTGCCTGGGTGGCCCAGGAGGGTTTTCCTGAGCATTTCAGGGCCATTTCCATAATTCACTTTTGACACACTGCTGCTTTGGCAGTGGATTTTCCTCCTTTGGGTGGTGTATTGAAAAGCCAGGTGTCTGCTAAGGAAGGCAGGAGCACCCCTTGAAATGGAGAATGCAAACCCTCTCCCTCTGAATTATTGTAATTTTGAAAGTAAGCAGGGGCTCTAAAGCAAAGATACGGGAGCAGGAATAGCAGTTGTTTATTAGGGAAAAAATAAAAGTAAAATAATAAAATAAAATATAAAAAATAAAAGAAATAAAATAAAATATAAAAAATAAAATAAAATAATAAAATAAAATAAAATAAAATAAAATAAAATAAAATAAAATAAAATAAAATAAAGAAAATAAAATATAATAAAAGATAAAAAATATAAAATAAAATAAAATATAAAAAATTAAATAAATAAAATAAAATATAAAAAATAAAATAAAATAATAAAATAAAATAAAGAAAATAAAATATAATAAAATACAAAATATAAAATAAAATAAAATAAAATAATAAGACTCCCAGTGGTTCCTTCATCCCAGCCCCTGGGAGGACTCTGAGCTTTGGCAGAGCCTCAGCCCCACCAGCTCCTGTCCTCAGCCCACCCCAGCACCAAGGGAGGTTTGACATCCCCCTGCCACCCCCAGCAGGCAGATTTGTGTTTGCTGAGCCCTTTGGAGCAGCTCTGCTCCCCCTGCTCCTGTCTGAGCCCTTCTGTCACTCAGAGCCCCGTGGCCACCCCAGGTCCCTGTCACACATTGGCCACCAGCTACAAACAGAGGCACCGGCTTTGCTTCTCTGGGAGGGATGAATGTGCTTCCAGGAAAATGTCAAATCCACGAGCTGCTCCCTTTGTTCTGCTCCACTTCGTGCTCATGTGTTTATGCAGGGCTTTATATTAAAAAAACAAACCAAAAACCAAACAAGCAACATCAAAAAAAAAAAAACCCAAACAGAAAAAAAACCAAAAAACCACCAAAAAACAAAAAAAACCCCAACAACAAAAAAGAGAATAAAACCAAACTAAATTCCAAAAAACCCCAAAAAAATCCCAAAAAACCAAACCAAACCAACCAAACAAAAAAAGCCAAAAAAACCCAAAAAACCCCCAAAAAACCCAAAAACAGAGAAAAAACCCTAAAATCCAAAAACAAAAAACCCAGAAAAACCCCCAAAAAACCAAACCAAACAAACAAAAAAGCCAAAAAACCCCCCCAAAAAAACCTAACTAAAAAAGAGATAAAAACCCCCAAACTAAAAAAAAAAAAAAAAAAAAAAGCCCAAAAAACCCAAACAAACAAAAAAATGCTCCCTCAAAAAACCCAAACCAAAAAAACCCACACCAAACCAGCAGGGGAGGGGGAGGAAAAGAGGCAGTGGATCCTGTGCCTGGTGTAGCCTCACCCTGCCTGAGTCAGATGTTGATAATTATTTAGCAGTTGGGTGTGCAGAGAAAGGAGTTTGGGGGGGGAGATTGAATTTACATGCATCACTACAGTGGCCTTTAAAAGTCTTAGCATGAAAAATGCATGGCTGCCCATGCATTATTTATTCAGCAATGAATAGAATTTCCCCCGGATCACACTGGCAGGTCAGGACTGACAAATCTGGCAGGATGGAGCCCCTGTGAGTGTCAGCCCAGCAGCAGAAGGGGGGAATGGGGCTTCAGGAAGAAACTGCTGCATAAATCTGTTTGGGGAAGGACAGGCAGGGTTTATCCCAACCAGCACTCCCTTGCCAGCCTGTGTTTAGCAGGAGGGAATTTTGTTTTTCCTTTCATTCCCATTGAATCCCTACCTTTTTCCACAATGAAAAGCCTTTTGCTGCTGGGTATCTGTGGCAGGATCTCCTTGTTTGATCCATTTGTTTCAGCTTTTCTTGTGTTCACTCTGTCACCAGCTCAGGCACAACCTTGAGGCTCTCAGCTGACAAATGCCCCCCAAGTTCTCTCCATCTCTCTCACTTTGCCTTGCCAATTGTAATTCCTGTTTGAAAATAATTTTGTGCACTCTCTAGCCCTGCTGCCTCCAGAATGCCAATGAGGCACATCTGAGGTTTGCTGCCTGCCCTGATCCCCATTTGGAGACTCTTCCCAAGATTGTTCCCTTTCCCATCCTCTCAGGAATGCTCTCATCCCTCCTGGAACTCCCTTCCACTCCTCACCAAGCTGCCAAGCAGGGGAAAGAGCTGGGGCTTGGAATGAAGGGATGGTTTTGGAGAGAGGAGAGGAGATGGAGATGATGATGGAGATGATGGAGATGATGGAGATGGTGGAGATGGTGGAGATGGGTTTGGCAATGCTGCTGCAGCCCAGCATTGCCAAACCCCCTCACCCAATAACTGGGAGAACTCTGTGGGTTCTCACCCTGGAAAGACAAAAATGCTGGGAATTCTCTCCCAGCTCAGTTTTTCACCCCTCTCAGCAGCTGGTTATGAACAGGCAGGTTTAACTTGTGTGAGGGTCTCATTTACAGGGTCACTTTTTAACCCTTTTTCCTCTGAGCTCTGCTGGGGAGATCCTTGATGTAGGAGAGATCAGCTGCAGCTTTGGAAGTCCAATAAACAGCTGCCCATTGCCGCAGGGAGGAACTGATCTGCAGGAATGGAATTTCCCTGCCTGAACTGAGTTTTGAGGGAGAATTTCCCCTCTTGGAGCTGCTCCAGGGAGTCTGTCCCAGCAGAACCCACTGGACAGGACAGACAGGCAGACCCTGCCATGCCAGCAGGACCCAGGGCAGGAAAATGTTCTGGGGATGTGAGATGGGAAAAGGGTGTTGGAAGGGCTTGACTTGGAAATCATCTCAATTTCCAGGCATGAACCCAGCAGGGCAGAGAGGCTGGAAAGGCAGGAGGGGACTGAAAGGGAGGGAAGGAAATGTGGGAGAAAGGGGCTGAGAAATGCAGAAATGCTGCTCAGAGCAGGGAATGCTGCTGCTCCTCAGGCTGTCCCAGGTGGGGGTGTTTGCAGGGGTCCCAGGAGGAGGCAAGAGATGAGAATCTTGACTCCATATTTCAGAAGGCTGATTTATTATTTTATGATATATTAAAAGAAAATTATATATTAAAACTACACTAAAAGAATAGAAGAAAGGGTTTCGTCAGAAGGCTAGCAAAGGAATAGAAATGAATGACAATAAAATCTTGTGACTGCTCACAGCCTCGACACAGGTGGCTGTCATTGGTCATCAAGTAAAAACAATTTCACATGCTGGGTAAACAATTCTACAGATAACATTCCAAAGCAGCAAAACATGGAGAAGCTGAAGCTTCTCAGGAGAAAAGATCCTAATGAAAGGATTTTTCATAAAATGTGTCTGTGCCATTCCCACAGGGACAGGGGGCTCAGGGGACAGCTGTGTGACAGGAAGGGACAGCAAACACCCCGTGTCCTGCCACTGTGCAGAGGGATCTGTACAGGGGCCCAGCTCTGCACTCTGGAAGGAAATGAAAAATGAGTTTGTGTGGAGCACACGCAGTCCCTGCACACTCTGAGGACGTGCAGAGTTTATTAGCTTGGCACTCCGCGATTCCTGGGTCAGGCCAGTGAGATTTTCCCCAGCATCACCCCTCTCACAAGTGCCAGAAGTGCATAATAGCCATCCTACAAGCACAGGAGCATCTCAGCAGCAATCTGCTCTGGAGCTTGCTTGAAAATTGCTGTTTGCTGTAACGCGGCCCAGGGGAGCACTGCTCTCTAATATTTGTTTAAAGCAGACTGGTAAAAGTAAAGTAACGCCCTGACTCACTTCTCAAGGCAGGCTGTTCCCCATAACATCGGGCAAAATTGAATTGCTGAGAGAGAGCAGCAGCAAATGGCTCTGCTCTGAGTGAAGGCTCCTCATCCAACCCAAACGTGCAGCTGGAGGAGCAGAGCTCTGGAGGAGGCAAACATTGATGCTGATAGTGAGGTTCCCTGCCTAAACATGAGCTCAATCTCAGCTGGTTTTGTGCCTGGTTGGGATTTGGGCTTTCAAACACACTCGTGGCTTATGAGAACCTCAGGAGAGGGAGGAGGGTGAGCAGGGGAGCCTCAGGCTGTAAATGCCGCTGGGAAAGGCCAGGGTGAGGGCACTGGGATTTCTGTGATGTAGGGGCAGGAGAAACAGCAATGGGATTTCCTGAGCAGAGCCAGAGGCACTGAGCTCCCCATACCCAGAGCAGTGAGTTCCACATTTCACTGAGAGGAGAGGGGATGGAGGGGCTGCTCCAGCACTCACAGCTCCCAGGGAAGGGTTGGGAAGCCTGAGGCAGTGAGGAGTCCTTGATTGCCAGGCCTGGAGAGGAATTGTTGTGTCTGCCCAAAATGGGAAAGCAGCAGCTCACACTTTACATACACTGGAGTGTATGTAAACTCCATCAACAACTATTTCATATTAACTATATTTGATATTGACTATTTCCTTAACTATTTCACTAGTTATGCCCTAAAGAATCACAGGATTACAAATAGATGGAAAATAGAGAAGCTGAAATCCTGAGGCATCAACAGACCTCTCACTGAGGCCTGGGGAGATTTCCCCTCTCTGATATCATGTCCCTGTCTCATATCACATCCACACTCACTGATATCAAGTCCCCCATCTCTGATATCATGCCCACCCTCTCTCCTGTCATGTTCACCCTCTCTGATCCCAGTGCTGCCCTCACCAGGCCCCTGAGCCCCTCTCTGCCCCTGGAACATCAGCAGAGCTCATCCCTGCAATTCCCCACCACCCCCTTTGCCTCTCAGCATTAATGTTCGCCAAGTGCACCGAGATCCCAGCAGGGAAATTGCATTCCAGTGAAATATTAAACTACACAGATCCAAGTACAACCTTGCTGGTAATCACTCAGTGACCTGAGAGGTTTTGTCCCTCCCCAGCCTCCTGGTTTCTCTGTACAAGCCACGCTTCACTGGGCCAGGATCATCTGCAGTTCAGGTGTAAGGAATATCTCCCTGCCACTTCCAGGCAGATAATAGAATGTAATGCAAAATCTTTTCGTTGCTCTGGTTGTATTTATCATCAATTCAACTCCCATTTGCGGATGCAAAGAGAGAGCTGAAATGGCTCTCTTTAAAAAATAGATATTGGTGGAAACAATTCTGGGCATTGTTATTGCCATTGCTCTCTGCTGTGTTCTTGTTCCCCAAATGTTTCTGTGGAACTGCTGTGGCTGTTCAGGGCCATTTCCATAATTCATTTTTGACACACTGCTGCTTTTGCTGTGGGTTTTCCTCCTTTGGGTGGTGCATTGCTGTCTTGGATTGAACAGCCAGGTGTCTGCTAAGGAAGGCAGGAGCCCCCCTTGAAATGGAGAATGTAAACCCCCTCCCTCTTAATTATTCTAATTTTGAAATTAAGGGGGTCTCAGGCACAGAAATGGGAGCAGGAATAACAGTTGTTTATTAGGGAAAAAATAAAACTAAAATAAAAATGCAGTAATACAAAATAACCCAGACAGAGTCAGAACAGGCCCTGATCCCCTGTGTGTCAGGGTGGTGGCAGCAATGCCATTAAATGGTGGCTCAGCCCTCCTGCAGAATAGGAAAACCAGTTTTTATTAGGAAAACTAAAAATACGAATGCAATAGTACAAAAAAAAAAAAGAAAACAAACCACTGCCAGAGTCAGAATACACCTGGCCCCCTGTGTGTCAGGGTGGTGGCACAGTCCCATTCAATGGTGGCTCACCCTCCTGCAGTGCCAGCTGCGGTTCCAGGCAGCTGTGGGCTCAGGAATTCTCAAGGAACACTGAGTCATCCCAAAAATTGTTCTTCCATGCCTTTAGTGAGATGTGAAAGCTGTGTCTGTGCTGCCCTGAGGTCTCTGAGAGCTGGGGGTACCTGCTCAGGTAACCCTAGAGTTCTCCTGTGAACCCCTCAGAGCTGAGATTTGTTTGTGTCCCCACAGCCAGAGTCAATCAGGGCTCTTTAATTCCAGAGCTGCTCCTTTTGTGTCCACCCCTTCCTAGCCTGCAATTATGTCTTCATGCTCCCTCTGTAATTGCCCACAAATTCAGTTGTGTGGCCCAAATCAAAGGCAGAGGCACAGAGCTGTGTTAGGGTCAATTATCTCCTGCAAAGTGAGCAGCTTCTGGTGAACTCTGTTATTAAACAGGAGCTCATTCCACACCAAGCTCGCCCTGGCTGTGCTTTCCCCTCCAAGGAGCACTGACAGGTCACCAGGATGCCAGAGCATCTCGGCCTTGGAGGCACCAAGGCAGCCCAACCCCATTGCTCAGGGCTGGGAGTTCATTAGGAAGGAATAACTGATGTTTTATCTGCTGATGGTTTTATCTGCTTTACAACCCCTTCTTCTGGAGGGTCTCACATCTGAGCCCATCAAAGGGCTGCAATATTAATTAAGCTGTTAATACCGTGCTAAATTAGTGAGCATTTCCCAAATGGAAATGGAGCCCTCAAAGTCCAGTTTGTCCAAAGCCACTCTGAACATCAGTGGCAAAGATCATAAAAGCCAAGGGAGGGGAAAAGCCTGTGAGAGCATCCAGTCACTCCTCTTTTAATGTAGGATTATCCTCCAAGAATAATGGGCTGCACTGCAGGCAGCAGAGGTTTTAAAAACTCCTTTTAAAAAACAAATTAAAACCCTTTGGGTGATTTTTCTGTGCTGTTAAGTGAGAAATCAATGTGGATCTTTATTTTTTATCTAAAAAAATGCCCTAGAAACAAAACCTCCTCATAAACTTGGGGGACTGTTGGGTGGTTAGGGAACTTCTAGATCTGTGAGAGGTAAATTTTCCCTTCTAGACAACAGCAGGGGATTTCTGCATGGCATTTCTGAATTGCACCAGGATTCCCAAGGGAGACCCAAACTGAGAGTTCCTCATGTTGGACACAACATGAGAGCCCAAATCCCCCTGGGCTGGTGCTTTCCATCCCCAGGCAGGAGGAGGTTTGTGTGCACACTGGATTTTGGGAGGTGCTGGAGCAGCCAAGGGATGGTTTCTGTCTGAGCTGGGATCAGTTTGCACCTATTCCAGACATTCCTCATCTCTGCTGTGTGTTCCCAGCCTGGTATTTGGAGTTCCAGATGATTCTCCTGCATGTTAAAGCCTCGTGCTGTGTGTGACCAAGCATTGGGGTTCATTTATCAGCTGGGAGCACCTGCAGGCAGCAGCTGCATTTCCCATTCTGCTGTGCTGGAAGTGTCCCTCAGATTGATTCTTTTTAATAAACATCACACAGATGGGGGAAAATCCACATGGAAAATGCTGCTTTTTTCATTTACACAGCCCAGTGCAGCAACTTTTAAGAGAGAGATAAGGAAATTGTACCACTGTGTCAAAATCCACTTGGAAACGGAATCAGAAAATAATCACAGTTTAAGGGAGAACTGCATCCAATTCCAGGAATAAAGGGCACCTTTTTATGAGCTGGAGGTTTCTGAATAATCCATTATCTGGAATCTGCAGAGGATTCAATAGGAGAGCCATTGCTGTATTTCCTTTATACTTACTGGAATTCAATTTCATTCTGTATTCTTCTTTGACATTAAAATATTGATGTTTACATCACTGCTGCACCTCGGTGCCAAAGCTGGGAAAAGGAAGGCAGTGGACTGCAGATAAGATGTAAATTAGGGGGGAATAAGTTCCCTTCTGGGAGATTTATGGCTCCCAGTGGTTTGTACTGCTTAGGAAAGGAATCTCCTGTTTTTACAGCTCAGGATGGGAATCTGGTTAGGATTTCAGACCTTGGCTGAAAGAGCCTTGCACTTTCTTTTTAATTTCCTTGCAGTCAATGGTTGTGGTCAGGATAATCCTTGAATTGACAGGGCTGGAGGGTGTCATCCCTCTGACAGAACAATTCAGGTTCTGTGTGATGCACATCGAACGTCCCCACCAGCTCCCCCAGGCTCCTCAGAGTCAGCCTGGATTCAGGATTCAGTCCCATCTTTCCAAGGGACATCCTGGGATAGTGGAAGGTGTCCCTGCACAAGGGGGGATTTTTGGGGTCCCTCCCCACCCAAACCACTCTGGGATTCCATGTCCCAGCACTTCCCAACCCTAACCCTCAGCAGCTCTGGGAATGCAGCACAGCATTCACCTCAGCCTGACCTAAATCACATTTCCTGACTGTCTTAATCACTTGTTACAATGGTAAAGTGCCCTGGTTAAAAAAATAAATTAATTTTATTTCTAATTTAATTTTGCTAAATTCAGCTGGTAACTCAATGCCTTTGCCTGTTAAAGGATGCTCTTGTATCAAATGTTTTCCCTGTGTAGGTACTCACAAACTGGGATTAAACTGTCTCTTAATCTTCTTTCAATTAGCTTAATTGAACATTGTGATATCAGTTGAATCTCCCCCAAAAAAGCCACCTCTTGATAACTGACTTTCCAAAGAACCTTAAAGCCACAAGAGCAAGGAAATTGTCCCAGTTCCTCCCTCTTCTTTTTTTATTTCTGGCCTCTACTAAATAAAACCAAAATATTTGGCAAGGAATTTCTCTCATTTTCAAGGCAGGTTGATGATGTGAGGAGTCAAAACATTAGAAATCCCCCATGGAGCCAAGGCTGGCACTGAATTCAGAATTAATGGGAATAATGAAAGAAAGTGAATAAATTCTGAGAAATGTGGATAGGAGAGATCCTCAAAGATCTCTGGGAAGAGCCATTGAATGCTGGCTGGTTCTCTATTAGCACTTTCACACTTTGTAATGGCTTTTCCCTCTTTGGGGCTGTTTGAGGCATCTCTGGCTCCCGTTCCTGGTGGCAGCAGAGCTCCTGCCAGGTTCCCTCTCCTCTCAGAGCGGGAAAATCCTTCCTGAGCACCTCTGAGTCCCTGCCTGGGACTTCCTGGGGCAGGAATTGCTGTGCTGGCTGTGCCAGAGCAGGGCTGAGTCTGGAATCACAGTTTAATCAGAGTTCTGTGCGGTGGCAGGAGCCTGGTCCTTCACGTTCCACTTCCTCAAGGACTCACAGGTTCTTTTTCTTCTTTTTATTTTTTTTCCCTCTTTCCCCCTCTGAGGTCTTTGCAAAGCCTCTCTTCTTCTGTTGGCACTCCAAGGCCTCAAATGCTGGGTGTTGCTGCCTCTGTGATTCCAGGTTAAACACATGAAGGGATGGGATGTGAACATCAGGAGAGGTTGTAATCCCCAGGGAGGTTTAATTCCCAAAGCTCAGCAGAACTCAGCACCCAGGCAGCTTTGTCAGTTGACCCCTTCCACTGCTGATCAATCCCACATCCCACTGCTGAAAGAACAGAATCCCAGCATTAGTGAGGTTGGAAAAGAGCTCCAAGGCCACCCAGTCCCAGCTGTGTCCATCCCAACCTTGTCCCCAGCCCTTCCTTGGGTGTAGCCATGATATTTTCTGAAAAATCCTTTCCTTAGGATTTTTTCTCCTGAGAAGCTGAGAGGCCTCAGGAACAAACTGTAAACAATGGTTATCTGCTGCTGTGGAATGCAACAGGTGGATCTGTGATTGGTCTCATGTGGTTGTTTTTAATTAATGGCCAATCACAGTCCAGTTGTGTCTCTCATTCAGTCACAAGATTTTATTATCAGTCCTTTTCTATTCTTAGCTAGCCTTCTGATGAAATCCTTTCTTCTATTCTTGTAATATAGTTTTAATACAATATATATAATAATAAATCAGCCTTCTGAAACATAGAGTCAACATTCTCATCTCTTCCCTCATCCTCAGACCCCTTTGAACACCCCCACACCTGGGCACCTCCAGGGATGGGCACCCCAAACCTCCCTGGGCAGCCCCTGCCAACCCTTTTCCATGAAAGAAACTCTTCCTGAGGAGGAACGAAGCCTTCAGGGAAGTCCCCAGGGCTGGCATGAACAGACATCTTCCTGCCCTCTTAAAAGAATATTTTAGTTTTAAATTTTCCCTTGTTTTGGGAGGTGGCAGGGCTGATTTTGGGAGCTGGTAGGGCTCATTTTTGGGATCTGGCAGAGCTCATTTTTTGGGAGCTGGCAGGGCTGGTTTTGGGAGCTTGCAGGGCTCATTTTGGGGGCTGGCAGGGCTCAGGTCAGCAGCACAGGGTGAGTGGGCAGTGCCCTGTGCAGGGAGGGCTCCTGGTGATGCTCTCTGTCCAGGTTGGAGCTGAGGGATGCAGGTGGTGGAGCAGCGGGGGAGCCAAGGCCATCCTGCCCTCCTGCAGCATCCTGCAGCTCTCAGGCTAAGGCAGGCAAGGACACAGGGACAGAAGGACACAGGGACACAGGCAGCACCAGGGACCTTCCCTCCAGCACCAACCTGATCCTCCTGGACACCAAAACACAGCAAACAAAGCATGAGGAGCTGACCCAGAACTCTGAAGCCCCACTCAGGACATGCAAACTCCCATCTACTCTTTGCCCCGGGGGAAGGAGCAGAGAAGGACAAGGAAAATGCTGCTCTCAGCCAAGAATTTAATTACATGCCATCTTTTGAGCCTGTCCCGTGCCCTGCACCCTCAGGGCTTTGCTGGTTTCTTTCCTCATTGAAAATAATCCCAATCACTTTGTTTGCATGGTTGAGCTCCTTGGCTGGCCCAGGTGCCTCCTGCTCCTGCCAAGAGGGTGCTGCATCCTAAAATTCATGTTCATAGCAGGAGAATCCTGGTGTACAGAGGATTTTTCTCAATAGACCAGAGCAATTGGGAAACAAGGAGGAGCCAGCAACAGAAAAGAGCAGTGCCAGATGGTTTGGAGGGTGGCCTGGCCATGGATGTCTCTTTTTCCAGAGGGAAAATGTTGTTGTGAAGCAGAAAGTGATGTCCAGGGCGTTTCCCTTCCTTTAGGGGGGATTTGTTCTCGTCCTTGCACAGCTGAGCAGCTGATCCCTTGTGGCTCAGAGAGAATCACACAGAATCACAGAATCACAGAATTCACAGAATTCACAGAATCACACAGAATTCACAGAATCACAGAATCACAAAATCACAGAATCACAGAATCACACAGGATCACAGAATTCACACAGAATCACAGAGAATCACAGAAATCACAGAATCACACAGAATTCACAGAATAACAGAATCACAATTCTCACTGCATCTTTGTCCTTGCTTTGGGTTCAAATTTGGTTAAAATGCAAAAACTTCAGCTCTGCCCTAAGAAAGGGGAATTTTCCTTTGGCATCCATTAGGGATCTTTTTGGGAATTTTTCTTTGGGATCCTTTAGGAATCTCTTGGGGAATTTTCCTTTGGGATCCATTAGGGATCTCTTGGGGAATTTTCCTTAGGGATCCATTAGGGATATTTTTGGGAATTTTCCTTTGGCATCCATTAGGGATCTTTTTGGGAATTTTTCTTTGGGATCCTTTAGGGATCTCTTGGGGAATTTTCCTTAGGGATCCATTAGGGATCTCTTGGGGAATTTTCCTTAGGGATCCATTAGGGATCACTTTCCAAGTGATGCTTTGGGTGGGTTATTCCCAGCTAATATTCTCATTAGTATGACCTGGCTCCCTCTGACCCTCCCAGCTCTGTCCTGGCTGTGTCCACACTCATCCCTGCCCAGCCAGAGCAGAGCTCCCATTCCAGCTCTGGCTTGGGCTCTGGATTTTGCTGGAATATGAGAAGGGAGACCCCAACACTGATATCCATGGGCCAGGGAGCATCTGTGAGCTCTGCATTTGTCACAGCTGCTTGGAGAAGGGGCTGCTGTTTGCTCCAGAGCTGTGGCAATCTCCTGCACAGGTGGCCAAAGCCTTCCACCAGCACAGGAAAGAATAATTGGATAGTCCTTTTTTAAACTGTATGTAACCAACCATATCAAATTTATCACTAAATGTCACATTTTATCATAATCTAATCACCAGAGAGCAAGAAAAATGAGCAGACTTGTCTCCATCCATAAACAAATGATTACTCAGACAATAACCAGGTTTATTTTCTTTATTTCAGCAAATGTTTGAAGTCTTATGAAGATGCTCTGGAGAAAGGATTATTATTTATTTTGGCATCCAGACAGCTCAGTGATGGGAGGCTTAGAAAAGCTGAAGATGTTGATTTAGAAAGGATCCTAAAAGTCTTACTCATTTTCATTCTGCAGGAGGAATCTGGGACATAAGATTATTTATCAGATTAAAAATGCTCTGCCTGTTCCATCTTGCAGCACGCAAGTCCTGTGCAGAATGGCATCCCTGGAAAGCCAAAATTTCTGCTTTTGCATTTATTTCTAAGCTCACCCAGCTGTTCTCCAGCCAATTGGCCCTTCTTCCACCTCCCATTTTTGGGACATCAAATGCTGATGTTGCCAAAGGCAACCCCAACAGGAAAAATAGATTTGATCAGCATCAGGGGGGAAAAAAAAATATAACAAATTATAAAATATGGCTGTGGGAAATGGATTTGTAGGGAATTTTAAAAGCTCAATGGAAGGTTTACATGGTATGTGTTTGTATTTGTGAGCCTTCTATCGAGCTTTGAGAATTTTCAAATCAAATTTGAAATTCCCTACAAATCCATTTCCCCCATTTGACCGCAGGTGCTGAGGATGCTCCAGCAGGAGGGAAGCCCTGAATTCCCAATGATCTGTGTGCCTTCATTGCCTAAAAAAGATCAATGAAATAATTAAAAACATGAAACCTCCTCAACCTAAACTTCCTTCTTTATCAATAATCCCAAACCCCTCTAATTTTAACAATTCCCACACCCTCAGGGCCTTTCCTCACACCCCAGGGAGCCCCTGAGGGCATCAGGAGGCTCTGGGGGCATTTGGGAAGGATTTTTGTGGCCAAAAGAGGAATTGGCCAAAAAAGAGGAGCTGGGATGAGTGATGGAAGAGAAGGACTCGTTTTTCTGGCTCAGGTAGAGCCAGCAGTGAGAGCAGCCCAGGGAAAATTGGCCAAATTCAGCTCCCACAGTGCTGGGAGGGCATTGCTGGTTAATCACAGAGTCAGGGCATGGCTGGGCTTGGAAGGGACCTTAAACCTTTAATCTGAGAGCATTTCCCCTCAATTTCCTGGGAAATTCCAGGATCCAGGAGCTCCTCAGCCCTTTCCAGTGTGAGTTCAGGGTGACAGAGTGGAAACCCTTCCATGTTTCCTTCTGCCTCCACAATTCTCCCTCTCCTGCCCTGAATTTTGAAGCCTCTCTAGACACAAGATCCCAGCTCAGTGATGGGGAAGAGCCAAAATGATTCCTCCCTGTCCCTGCTGCATTTTTTTCCTATTTCAAATCTAAGGAGTTCTTAGTAACAACAACAAAAAATGTTCTTTTCAGTGCTGCTCTGACATGACAAGACTGTTCTGTGTATCTCCTCCTGAGGTTTTCTGCAATTTTCTGTGACTCTGGTTTTCCTGGAAGCACTTGAGCTGGAAAATAGAGGCATTAGTCCTTAGAAAAAGTTAATTTAGAAGTGAAAGAAGTTGATATTTGGGTCTAGATTCATGGCTGGGGTCTGTAGCTGCTGGGGATCTTTGAAAATGACCTTTAACCACTTAAAAACCTTCATTTTCAAGCTTCTGCTACCTGACATTTCTGTGATAACATCACTGCAAAATTTCTCCTAAACAGCTGCTGGCTGGTCAGGGGGGTCTTGGTGACCCAAAAGTTGTTTTTGTGCAGCACTGAGCTGCAAACAGCAAATGCTCTGGGTTATTTTACACTTCCTAAAGTAAAATAAGGTAAAATAAGCTGGTGGGAAGAGGGGAAATGGTGACAGAAGAGGGGACAGGAGGCATTTCTGTCCCAAAAACAGAGTCTGCCCCTCACCTGGGCCAGCAGAACAAAGACCAGGATGTTTCTGCTTTCCTCTTTTTAATTCCTTCATGCAAAATGAGCTGAATGTCCATTTGATCTTGCCAGGGAACAATGCTTTTTAAAAAGGCACACAGTGCTTTCTTCTTGCCTTTTCCAATTAAGTTTACAACTATTTTCTGCTGCATTTACAAACTACTTCAAAAGCTTGGAATTCATTCACCCCAGAGTCGTTTGGCTGTGGTACAAACCAAGAAATGGAGAGGAAAAAAAAAAGTGCAGTGAAAAAATAATTAAAAACCCCTCAACAACTTGCAGGTTAATAAGATTTCAGATGGTAGAAAAAAGCAATAGCTCAGAGCTGCTGTGTGAGAGACTTTGGGCCTATTTATTTCTGTTCTTTCCCTTTTTATTTTAATGCAGCAGGGCTGAATTAGCCTTGGCAGAATGTAGAGCCCTTTTGGTTTGCTGGGTCTGTAATGGTTCTGTGATCTGTTCCTCACCTCGAGGCAGGCAGAGCCCTCTGGGGCTGCTTCCCTGCAAGAATTGTTGGATCTGGGGTCCCCTTTTCTGTGGGGTGTTGGTATTTGCTTTTACAAATAAACTTCAGGGTTGCTGATAAACTAAATTAGACATTGAGAGATGAAAGAAACAACGGGGAAGAAAAACGCTGAAATTCCATAAGAAATAAAAATTAAAGGGAGGGTTGTACATTGGAGGGGAATCTTTGGGATCAGGGCATTTTGGGAAGTCTGAACCTCTCAAGTAGCTCAGAAATGGGGAAAGAGAGAGGAAAATGTGGGAAATTGGGATAAAAAGGAGGGTGAGCCCTCCAAAAATTGGAGAGATCCCAGGGGAATGCCCCATGGCCTCTCCATTTATTTGAGTAAAGCCTGAAAGGACTCTCCTCTGTCTCCTTTTTGGACATAAACCTCTGCTGTTTGTGGATTAATTTTCCTAACAAGGAGGGAACGGCCTCAGGCTGGACCAGGGCAGGCTCAGGGTGGGCACAGCAGGAATTTCCCCATGGAAAGGGGGCTCAGGGCAGGCTCAGGGTGGGCACAGCAGGAATTTCCCCATGGAAAGGGGGCTCAGGCACTGGAACTGCCCAGGGAGGGTTGGATCCCCATCCCTGATGTCCCAGGAAGGATTTCCCACCCCAGTCCAAGCCCAGGCTGTTCCTGCCCATCCCTCTCCATCAATGGGGTGAAATGAGAGACACCAGAGGATTTTTGGGGCATCCCTCATTTAAGAGAAGGACAAATGCTTTTTATTTAAGGGATGTTTGGGGCATCCCCCATTGAAGAGAAGCAGTAATGCTTTTTAAAGCCCCTGGAGCTCATGCTGATATTTATCAGGGCTCACACAAGGCAGAACAGGCTGAAACAAAAGAAACCACAAAAAAAAAAAAACAAAACAAAACTCTCAAAAAACCCCAAAAAACCCAAAAAAGCCTCTCTTTTCCCTAACCCCCCTCTGGGAGTGGGTGGAAGCGCTAAACTTTCCGGGTCTGGGAGAAAAGGGAGAAGAGTGATGTGAAAAGGAAAGTGTCAGAGAAACATTCTCCATCCCCAGCTCCTCCCCCGGCTCTGTACCCCCTTCCACCGCCTCCTCCCGCTGTGGAATCGCTGGGAACTTTCAGACTTTAAAAAAAAATAAAAATGAGCTGTTCTTCTAAAAAAGGAGGAAAAAAAAAAAAAAAAGGTGTGGGAGGTTTTCCTGCAGAATTTCCCAAAGTGCTGGGACTGCACATCCTGGTTTGCCGTGGCAAAGAGGAGGGAGAGATCCCATAAAATTCCATAAACTTGGAATTTTCTCAACTCAGTTGGAGACTGCAGCAAACAGAGTAAGGTCAGAGGAAATGTGTCATTTCATCAGAAATCCTTTCAGTTTTTTCCCTCTGGAATGCCTTGGGTTTAACCTTGAGCATTAATGCAATTAATACGGGATCAACGTTTTTGCTCTGCTACCTTGTGTTGGTATTTTCACAAAATGCAGGTGTTGAGAGCAGAGAATAAAAAGACTTTAATGAACAGGAGGAATAATTGCTCTTTATTGTAAACCTCTCCAAGTTATATCATTTCCTTTCAGTTTCCTCAGCTCTCAAGCAGGAAGATTGCAGAAAATGGACAAAACTATTAAAGAGAGTTATGGGTGGCATAAAGGGACCTTGGAGGGCAGAAATGATGGGGCTGTATTAGGAAAATAGATCTGAGTGCAGCCCAGTTTGGGTTTACATTATAATTTGCAAAAGCTGCAGGTGACTGCAGGAATACAGACAGGGGGAAAAATCAATGGTGTGAATTATTAAAAACCAGAGGGCCTGTGCCTCTGTTAATGTGAATTCACCTGGTCCTCAGCATTGCTGGGATACACAGAGAGCTACAAGGGGATTTAGCAAGCCAATGTTGAAGGGGGATACAGGAATGAGTAAAAAACCTGGCTTGTTGTGTTTGGGATGAGCACAGAATTCATTAGCAGGAAAGCTGGGAGTAAATCACCCTGACTCTTACAAGGAGCTGAAAATTTCCTTCAGCCACTCTGCTTCATCACAGGCATTGTGTGTGGCACCAAAAACAAACCTGAAAAATGTTTTGTAAAACTAAAAAGAAATCCTTTGTGCAATTTGCCACCGAAGCCTGCAGCAAGGTTTCTCAGCATCAGGCAGGAGCCAAAGAGAAGCATTTGAAACACCTGGAATTACTTAAAAATAATAATTCTATACCTGAAAATCAGGCAGGAGGAAATCTGGGGGGTTTCAGTCAATGGAGGATTTTCTGCTGATCTCAACACATCCAAGAGCTGCCTCTCTGTCTTAGAGCAGGACAAAATCTCCCCTAAACTTCCCTCTCCTCTTGCCAGACTGTCAGTGTGAAATTATGGGGGTAAAATGGGATTTTTTTTCTTTTTTTTTAATTCTGGAGCCAAACATTGTTTTTATGGCATTCCCAGTCCAAGTGGATGAGATCCTGGGATAAAAGGAAAAGGAAAAGGAAAAGGAAAAGGAAAAGGAAAAGGAAAAGGAAAAGGAAAAGGAAAAGGAAAAGGAAAAGGAAAATATTCCTCTCCTTCAGCTTCCTGCTGTGAGCAGCTCAGAACTAAAGGGATGCATCTGGTGGCCTGGGGTTAAATGGGGGTGGAAATGGTCATTCTGTCTCACAAATATTAAAAAGTTCAGTCAAAATGAAGAAAATCCAGTGCCAGGTGAGAGCTTTCAGCAGGCTGGGCCTGGTTTTCAGCAGGGAAAGGAAAAGTGAGGCTGTGCCTGGTTTAGGAAAATCCCTGCTCAGGGCACCCAGCCCAGAGGGAATGGGTCTGGGGCAGACACAAGTTTGTGATTTCTCATCCCCGTGTGTCTAAAGGAATTAGGATTGGGACCAAAAGGGGCTCTTTGGTTCTATTCCTCGGGATGTTTTTAAATCCTGATCCCAGGAGGGGAGGAAGAGCAGACTGACAGAACAAGGCAGAAGTGATTTCTGCCAGAGCAAGCGGAACCGTGCAGCAGCAGGGGAGGAAAACAAACTGGAAAGAAAAGGAAGGAAAAGAAAATAAACCAAAACAGACGGAGCATTTAATCTCAATTCCAGAGTTCTTCTTTCCAGTGCAAGCTGAGGAGAGTGGTCTTCAAACAGCCCAGAGAAATAGAATTGAAAATGAAATTTTCCATGCCCTGCAGGCAGGCTGCTGTGGGCGCAGGGGCTGTGCCAGCCACCCTCTCCTGCTCCCAACCAACCCTTCCGAGGCTCCTTCAGCCCCTGGGAGCCACAATCCCTGCGGCACCGAGCCCCAAACTTTCCCTTTAACCTCGAGCTGTGGCCCCAGGCTGCTTTCCCAAAATCGGGTTTATTTCTCCGAGCAGGCAATTCCCAGCACAAGGAGCATCCCGGGCAATCAGGGATGCAGGAGCAGCAGCATCCCGGCACCAGCTCCCCCCTGCCACCCCCTGCCCAATTACAGCCTGTGAAACGCTCTCCCCGAAGGTAATTAGCTTGTCTTGTGCAGTCCCTGCTCAAGGGATTACAGCGAGATCCTCCCTCCTGCGAGCGCTGAAATTACCCTCGGCACGGCCAGATGAAAGCCTCGGCGCGTTTGGAGGGTTTATTGGCGCTGTTTGATTTTAAATAGGCACCAAAGCTCGGGCTGGTGGCACTTCAGTGCACTCACTGTCCTCAGGGACCGCTCCCTGCCTTTGAGGGGAAGAAAAAGGGGGAAAAACCACCAAAAATGTGTACAACGTCATTTAAATGTCTGTAATCCCAGAGGAGCCAGCAAACCTGACCCCAAGAGCCATCCAGCAGATTCTGTGGGGTCAGCAGCGATGCTGGCGTCTCACTCACAGATTGACCCTTTTTACCTTTTTGTCCCCATTTCAGGCCGAGGGGGCAGAGCGTGGGGTGGGCTGCAGGGAGGGCTGACACAGATTAATGCAATTTGTACCAGCCAAAGACTTCACCGTATTAATTACTCATCTGAAGGTCTCAGTGATTGTGCCGATTGATCAAATCCACCAGAAAAATCCCTTCCCAAGGATTGGCAGAGCAGGGAGGGAATGCTGCATCTTCAAACGTGAGGGGGCTGCAGCAGCTCAATGACCCGAGCCCGAGCCAGCCGGGCTGGAGCCTTTTCCTCTGCAAAACCCCAAATCTGCCTCTGCCCATGCTGGGCTCCTGCAGCCCGAGGAGGAGATGGGGAAAAAGGAATCCTGTAAAGGAATATCCTTCACTCCAGGCACTAAAAATCTGCTTTGTGCCACCTGAAACCCGCCCAGAGCCTTTGGGCCCTGCCAGCGCAGGCTGTGATTGAGGCCTCGTCCCCAAATCGCTGCTCAAGGTTCCCCAAGGATCCAGCCCAGGGCAGGAGGGCAGCGACAGCCCTGGCACCCCCCGGCTCAGTGTCCTGGCTTGGCTATGGGATGGTTTTATGTAGTCAATAAAATAAAATAAAATAATACAAAATAAAATAATAGAAAATAATAGAAAATTCAATTAAATTAAAAATAAAATAAAATAAATACTACAATATAATATAATATGCTATAATATAATATAAATAGAATAATATAATAGAAAATAAAATAAAATAATACAAAATAAAATAATAGAAAATAATATAAAATTCAATTAAATTAAAAATAAAATAAAATAAATACTATAATATAATATAATACAATATAATAGAATAGAATAGAATAGAATAGAATAGAAATAGAATAATATAATAGAAAATAAAATGAAATAAAATAATACAAAATAAAATAATATAATATAAAATAATATAAAATTCAATTAAATTAAAAATAAAAAAATATATACTATACTATACTATACTATACTATACTATAATATAATATAATATAATATAATATAAATAGAATAATATAATAGAAAATAAAATGAAATAAAATAATACAGAATAAAATATTATAATATAAAATAAAATTAAATTAAACTAAATTAAAAATAAAATAAATACGATAATATAATATAATATAATTTGAAATTAAATGAAATAAAATAAAATAATATAATATAATATAAAATAGAATAAAATAAAAAAAATTAAAATAAAAGAAAGTAAAATAAATAGAATAATAGAATATAAAATAAAATAATAGAAAATGAAATGAAATGAAATGAAATGAAATGAAATGAAATGAAATGAAACATTTTTATTCATAAAATAAATATATTTATTTTTTAATTTAAATAAATACATCATATAGTCAACCCAGGACATTTATTTACACCTTTGGCTGGGTGAGGCAGCTGGAATTTGCTAAAGGTAAAGAGGAAAAAGTGTTGGGAATGTTGGTGCTTCAAATGTTTTTGGGAAAAGCCAAGTTCAGCTTCCCCTTCTTATATGAATTAATGAAAACATATCTGAAAAAAAAGGTGTGTTTTTTCTCACTATTTAGGTACGTTCATTCCTACCACTATCGTTTCAAAATTCCCTTAATCTTTTATTTTTTTCCTCAGCATTTATACTTGTAAATTCCCAAAGATTTTTTGGCTCTACCACAAAAATCCTATTTTTAGCAGGAGAAATCTTCTTCCTCCCCACTGCAACAATTCCTTTTTTTATTTTATTGATGGTAGGCAGAAGTTGTTTTTCCTGCAAGCCAAAACTCCATAATTCACCCAGTAATTCTGCTATACAAGTAACCCCATCTTCCCCGTGGATTGAGCTCTCTTGCACACCAGACCAGCCAGTCCTGCCTGCTGCCAAATGCTACATTTACATTTCCAAACTAAAATCTGTTTCTAATACATTTTTATGGGGAGTTGTGACCCTTTATATTTATTGTTAATGAGCTTTCATCTCTGTAATAGCCTTTCATCCCAAAGGATCCTGAAGAGTAATTGTAATAACCTGGCATGGAAAATATACACAGAAATCAATTTGCCCAGCACTGAAATGTGGCCACGACTGGTGGGGCTGGCAGGGAGGGCCCAGCAGAGCCCTGAGCTGCTGCTGCTGCCACCCAGGTGACAGGGACAGGTCCTGATAGCCTGGCTCTGCTCCCCCAGAGAGTGGAGAAGGAATTCACAGAATTCACAGAATTCACAGAATCACAGAATTCCCAGAATCACTGGGTTGGAAGGGACCTTCAAGATCATTGAGTCCAACCCAGCCCCAACACCTCAACTGAACCCTGGCACCCAGTGCCACATCCAGGCTTTGTTAAACACACCCAGGGATGGGCACTCCACCACCTCCCCGGGCAGCCATTCCAGAACTTTATCACCCTTTCTGTAAAAAACTTTTTCCCATTATCCAACCTGTGTTTCCCTTGGTGCAGCTCGAGGCTGTGTGCTCTGGTTCTGTCAGTGCTGCTGGAGAAAGAGCCCAGCCCCAGCTGAGCACAGGCACCTTTCAGGGAGTTATAGAGTGATAACATCACCTCTGAGTCTCCTTTTCTCCAGGCTGAGCACCCCCAGCTCCCTCAGGGGTTCCTCACAGGGTTTGTGTTCCCAGCCCCTCTCCAGCCTTGTTGCCTCATCTGGACACAAATTTGGTGATTGCAAGGTTTGAGAGCTTGGATTTTGGGGCTCCAAGGCCATTGGAAAACACTGTTCTTGCACAGCCTGTGAGGATGGAGGGGCAGGAGAGTGAGGGACAATGCCACCATCCCTCCCTGATGCCACAGGAACCCTCCACAGGCGATTTCTCCCAACCTGTCTGTGTGGGGGTCAGTGTTTCTTAGGGGCAGCTCTGTTTGCCCCAGGTTCCCACTCCTGCTCCCCCAGGGGCTCCCACTCTGTGTCAGAGCAGGGATTCCTGCCCCTGGATGGAGGCAGCACAGCCAGCACACAGATCCCTGCCGTGGGATTGGGATTGGGATTGGGATTGGGATTGGGATTGGGACCAGGCCATCCCACTGAGGCAGGGCAGGGCACTGGCTGTGCCAGGATGAATTGTGTGCCCTGTTGCTAAGAGGATTTTCCATGTCCTGTGTCTCTGTTTTTCCCCGTCACCATCTGCCTGCTGCAGGACAAATCCTGCCCTAATCCTGCCCAGCCTTCCCCAGCAACAGCAGCTCAGCCACAGTGGGGCTGCACTTCCCACCCTCCTGGGCTTCCCAGGGATTATTTCCTGTGAGAAAGCAACCCACAGCCTCTCACATGCTTGTCATCCACCTCCCCAGTGAAAAAATCATTTTATCATTTTAAATCGAAAGGATTTTTTTTTTTTTTTTTTTTTTTTTGCCTCTCAAAGGGCACCAGAGCAGGTGAGAAGGAGAACAGAGCGCCAGAGACCCAGCCCTGCCCCAGTGCTCCCAGTGGGATCCCTGCAGTGCCCCTGCCACTGCTGGCATTTTAAAAAACCAAAGGCCAAAGGGATGGAAGGAAAGAGCCTTTCCTTCCCCCCTCTCCTCCAGTAAGTCATTTTCCCTGGCCTATTTTACAGGAACTGAAAATCTATTAGAGGAATGGCTTAATCCGGTCTGACTGTAATAATTAGGGTGCTTTAAAACCCCTGACTAATCGTATAAAATGTGATTGTAGACAGCTCAGTGCACGACCCTTACACTTATCACTGGAGGTATTATTACAAACCAGAAACAGCTGGCAAGCACGGGGGAGGATAAAGGGAATAAAAAATCACATGCAAAGGGACAGGGCCTGCTCCTTCTCTGATCTCAGGCAGCGCCTTGAGCTGTCTCTGGAACCCAGAGCACAAAGTCACCTCCAGCTCAGCTGCTTGTGCCACTGCGCCCTGCCAGCCCTGGGGGCTCCTCTTTCCCTCTTTGCCCTGGTTTTGCAGGAGGATTGGAGTCAGCCATTCCCCTCAGGGCACTGCAGATGTCTGGAGAGGCTTTTCCAGCAGGGAGGAGGATGCAGTGGCTCAGGGTCATGGGGTTGCAGCACTGAAGCAGCTCTGCTTCCACGCCTTGCCTGGCGCCAATGTCCTTTGCTCTTGCTCTCCATCTTCCTCAACTCCAGCAGTTTCTCCCTTCCCTTCTCTTTCTGGGCTCAGCTGAGTTCCCACCGTGCCACCCCCACACCTTTGGAGTTATTTTCCAGCCTGCCAGCTGTTCCCCAGGATTTCTGCCTGCCCAGGGTGCCTGGTCCTGCCAGCTGAGCTCAGCCCTGTGCTGCCAGTTCTCCTTGCACCCTTCCCACTGCTCCAGGGGGCAGACACAGCCCAGCACCCACCCTGCAGCACTGACAGCTCTCCCAGGCCAGGGGAATTTTGGGGGCAGTTCAAACTCTGCCATAAGG
Source organism: Ammospiza nelsoni (assembly GCF_027579445.1). Lineage (NCBI taxonomy): Eukaryota > Metazoa > Chordata > Aves > Passeriformes > Passerellidae > Ammospiza > Ammospiza nelsoni. Next base: position 16,740,228 of record NC_080648.1, read on the forward strand.
GAGAAAATCACCCAAAGAGATCCCTGCTGCAGCAGGGGCAGGCACAGGGTGGGAAGCTGGGGCTGGTGGACTTGGCCAGCACAGAGAGGCACAGGGAGGGCTCTTGTCACAGACACCTTTGATGGAAAATCCTTTCCTTAGGATTTTTCCTCCTGAGAAGCTGAGAGGCCTCAGGGACAAAATGTAAACATTGATTATCTGCTGCTGTGGAATGCAACAGGTGCATCTGTGATTGGTCTCATGTGGTTGTTTCTAATTAATGGCCATTCACAGTCAGCTGGCTTGGACAGAGTTTGAGCCACAAACCTTTGTTATCATTCTTTCTTTTTCTATTCTTAGCCAGCCTTCTGATGAAATCCTTTCTTCTAGTCGTTTAGTCTAGTTTTATTATAATATATATAATAAAATAATAAATCAAGCCTTCTGAAACATGGAGTCAGGTCCTCGTCTCTTCCCTCATCCTCAGACCCCTGTGAACACCATCACAGGCTCTCATTCCTCAGATCAGCCAGGCTGAGGCTGAGCCCCCACCCAGGCACAGCTCAGGAGAACATTGCTCTCCAGAGCCCCTCAAGGCTGCTCAGAGAGCCCACAGCCCTGATGAGCCCGGGCTGTCACCAACACGCTCCTTAATCAGAGCTGAAAACTCACTATCAGCCTTGAAGGAGGCTTTTAAAGACTGAAATAATAAGATGATGCACTACAATTCCAATTTTCTCGCTGTTCCTGTGATTAAAATACGTGGCTGAATCATGGAAGCTGAACTGCAGCTTGCACAGGAGCTGGAATAACAATATTCACAGTGGTGGCACTTGCAGCAGGAGTTTGGTTTCTTTTACTTTCCCCCTGAGTCTTTCTTGGTTGTTTTTTTTTATTCTGCTCTACACAGATTTTGATCTTATTAAATAGGAATGGTTATCCCCACTGACTCACTTATCTAGTAATAGCTAGAACCCTTTTAATTCAAGTGATTTGATTCCCGGGTTTTTCTGACTCAAGTAAACACACAGAGCATTACTGGGAGACTGGCAATAGAATTGCATGGTTAAATTATCCCCTGACTCAATCCTGCACAGCCCTGGATCCTTTCAATATATTTCACAAGTCCTCAGTGCTGACCTCTAACACCAGAGTGGTTTCTCTCCCGTGGTAGCTCAATTTCACAACTCTGAATACACTTTTTTTTTTTTTTTTTTGAAGGAAAGCTATCCGAAGGTTTTACAAAATGTTCTTTAGCCTTTAGGGAATGAGTCAATTCAATGCCAGGCTATCATTCCATTTCAAAGAGCCCAAGGATTTGAGGCAACACAATCTGCTTGCTGAAGCGTGTGAGATGAATACAGCTGTGGGTTTGTTACAAATCAAGCTGAGGAGTTTGGGTACAGAGCTCAACTTTCCCCAAGTTCAGCTGTGGCCCTTGGGTTGCCAGCTGGGTTTCCTTTAACCCCCCATTCCAAGGAATGCCTGCAGCAGGAAAAGATGGAAAGGAGACATTGCTGCCAGGAAAAGCTCCTGGAAGCCATTGGTTTTAAAATGGGAAGGAATTCCCATTAAAATGGAATGGAGCTCCACTGTAAAGCAGTAGATGAGCTGAAATTTAATTACTTTTTTCCTATTGGAAATGGGTGAGAACATAGGGAATAAAATCCGGGCATTAAAAGGGGAAATGGGAATCTCTGGAAATGCCTCCTGAAATGCAGAGTCACCTTGGGGCTGGTGCAAGGTGCAGCCTGTACCACACAAATCCCACCCACCACCTGCAAGGAAACCCATGGAGCCACTCTCAGTCACATCGAACTTTATTTTAATCCCGTCAGAAAAGTTCAAGAATTACACCAAAAAATACTTCAGTCTCTGCTACCTACTGACAAAAAATACACCACAAAATTATAAACTGTTCAGCGGTTTTGCTGGAGTTGGGGTTGTGGGTGGAGGGGGTGGTTTGTACATTTTGAGTGAGAAATGAATTTACAGGTGGAAAGGGAAGGGAGGAGAGGGAGTCAGACAATGGTGCTTGGCACTACAGTTTTAGCTACACTATACAGTTATTTATCATGATGCCTGCAGGACTGAGGAGTTCTGCCCTCACACACTGCCCAGGGTCTCTGGCATGGAGGACACAACTGCCCAATGCGAGGGAAGAAGGGGCCAGTTCCTAATTTCCATCCCAGTCTAGCCAAAAATCTGAAAAAGCAGCTGAGACAAGGTGAGCCTTGCCCTGCCTGTGCACTCTGCTCTTGCAGCTCTGGGAAAAGAGAATCCTTGGGGGTTTTTTAAATCCCACCAGCCTGCACTGATCTCAAGTGCCATTTGTGGGGAGAGGATGTGTTACTCTGGGCAGGACTGGATTAAACTTGGGGTCTGCTCTGAGTTTGGACACAGAGATTTGATTTTTACCTCTCTCTAGTGACCTGGAATGCCAGGAAATGCTGAAGGAGCTGAAGCTGAAGGAGGGAAGCAGGAGCATCCCATTTCATGGGAAAATCAGGGGCAGAAAATTAGAGGCTCAATACTATCAGAACCTTTGAGATGCTCTTGTGATCATAATGGCATTTTTTGAGTTGGGGTGACCCTCAGGAGAGAGGTCCCCAAGGATGAAGCCTCATGGAAATTGCCAAAGCTCATGCAGGGAATCAATGCCAGAAGCAGAATCCTGAACTCCTGACTCTGAGTCCTGTGCTCAAAAGTTGATTCAAGATTTCACTTCAGCAGCCTCTGCCTGCTCCCATCCTGCTCCATGTCCATCAGCAGCCTGGATTTCAGCCTCAGAGCCTGGCCAGGACCAGCAGCACTCTGGTGGCTCATTAGGAACACCAGGAACTTTCTGGATTTCCTTGGGGCACTGTGCAGGGTTTGTGTTTGCACGTGAGCATGTCTGGGGAAGGAAGGGATGCTTGTATTTCTCTATCAGCGAATGAACACTGACACTGGATTCAATCTGACAGCAAAATATCTCCCCTTTGGCAAATGAAACAGCACCACAATGTCTTTGTACCAGGTTCTCTCTACCCCTCCTGAAAGGATTCCAGCTCTTCCTTCACTGCACGTGGAGCCTCTGTCGCAGCTTTCCAGCACTGACAAAACTTGGTGGCATTCTCTTTGCTGCTTTTATCCTCTCTGGCTGTTTACCTAATTTGCTTTTTTTGGTTTTTAATTTATTTTTCTAACAAATAGTTAAGCAATGATTTAAAAATATTTTTACATCGTTAAGGTACAGTCAACATCAAACATGCCTTTGTACAAGAGCTCGACTCGGTTACAAATCAACGAGAACAACGCACAAAAAAAGAAAAATACCCACGAAGCTGCTCCTGCCCTGGCTCGGATCCCTCCAACACCCCGCTCAGGTGTTGTCCCCCCGCCCTCCCGCTCCAGCTCGTTGCCTTTAGTGCCCCTCTGTCTTGGCAGCCTTGTTGTCGTGGCTGGCGGAGCCCGAGGGCAGCCAGGGGGACACGGCCCGGGAGCTGGTCTGCTTGGCCATGCTGTAGTGGCTGATGACGGTGTAGAACCGGCCCCGCGAGTTGGAGTCCTGCGCCGAGTAGTAGGCGTCCAGCGAGGCGGGGATGCAGCGCTTGTGCTGGGGGGGAGAGCAGAGAGAAACACGGGGATGGCACCACGATGGCACCAGGGATGGCACCTGTGATGGTACTGGTGATGGCACCAGGGATGGCACCTGTGATGGTACTGGTGATGGCACCAGTGACGCTCTCAGGGCACCAGTGATTGTTGGGAATTTAGCTGACTAGAGACTGGAAAAGCACAAGGCCGTGGCTAATTCCAAGTCCTGCACCTGCAACATAGCGTGTCCTTGGGCCTAGCTGGGTAGGATAACAAGTGGACAGAGAGACGTGGGAAATAGGGAATGTAGGCCCAAAGGAATGAGGAAGAGTTGATGGTACAGTTTAACCAATAGATCGCTTGGCTTACAGAATATTCATAAGCTTATTACTTGCTGTATAAGTGTCTGATGCTCTCTTCAATAAACAGAACTTGCTTATCACTCATATTGAGTGTCCGAGTCTCCCCTCACCGACAAATGGCACCAGGGATGGCACCAGGGATGCTCTCAGGGTCCTGTTTGCACCCACACTGCTGCAGTGCCCTGCAGAGCACCCTGCAGGGCCCGGCATTCCAAACCTGCTGCTATTGGTAACAGATGGCAGCAATCTCAGAGATCCGGGCTGGGAATGAGGGAGGGACCAAACTGGGCAGACTGGGCTGGGCAGCTCTGCTCACCTGCGGGTCCCAGGCCAGAATTCATCCCCAGACAGGCAGAGGCAGCAAAAGCTGCTTTGTGCTGCTCTCTCTGTTAGAGAGTGTCACCCTGAGCTGTGGGGTGAGCACCTGGCTGGGGATGGCAGGAGGCACAGCCCAATGGGGCAGCTCTTTTCACAAGTTCAGGTTTGGGTTTGATTCTGAAATTCTGAAATATGAAGGGAACTCAAAGCTCATTTCATTCCAAGCCTCTGCCATGGCAGGGACACCTTCCACTCTCTCAGGCTGCTCCAAGCCCTGTCCAGCCTGGCCTTGGGCATTTCCAGGGATCCAGGGGCAGCCACAGCTGCTCTGGGCACCTGTGCCAGGGCCTGCACACCCTCTCCAAGAACGATTTCTTCCCAATATCCAACTAAACCTTCTCTGTCACTTTGAAGCCATTCCTCCTTGTCCCCCCTTGTTAAGAGTCCCTCTCCATCTTTCTTGTAGCTCCTTCAGGTGCTGGAGGCCACAATGAGGTCACCCCAAAGCCTTTTCCAGTCTGAACAATCCCAATTCTCCCTTTTTATATAACCTAAGAGAATAATTCACAATTATTAATACACCAACTTCTTACTTGATTTTCCAGCTCACATATTATCCCCAGTGTGGTCAAGACTCCTGTGAATTTATGAGTTTATTCCCAGTGAGAAGTCAGTGAATTATTTTGCAAAATGTATTTTTTTATCTCAGCAGACCAGGCAAACAGTTCTGTGAATATTCAATTCAAAATCACTGGGTTTTAGCAATTGTTACATGGGTTTGCTCTCAATAAAGGCTCAAGAGCACCTAGAAGTGAACTACTTGGGCAAATTTGGATTTCTTTGACAAAGGACAGAGTGTCAGCACTGCAGCAGTTTGCTTTGCATTACAATGTATGCCAGCAAACATCAGTTACTTGGGAGTGTGGGAAGCAAATGCAGGATCCCAGCTGCAATAAATCCATTCACAAATATGAGGGATTGTTGCTGAACATCTATCTGTAGTGTTCACCAAATGCTAATCCCAACAATTACACTGTAACAGTAGCTGATGGAGGCAGATGCATGTCCACATTTCCCAGAACACTTTTTCCATTTCAACACATTCCTGCCAAATGTTCTGTTTGGCCTGGTCAAAATACAAAAAAAAAAAAAAAAAAAAAGCAGCCTGGGCTGTAACCATGCAGGCAATTAGAGCCTGTCATTAGCTCAGGCAATCCATCCTTCTGAAGTTCCTTACCTTATAAACAAATCCATCTGGGCAACTGTGGTCGTAAGTGAAGGCTTTGTACACCACAAGGAACACTATGCAGGCAAGGAATGCAAGAGCCAGGCTTATGAGAATGGTGACCTAGAAAAGAGGGATAATGTTACTGTACATATGTTAAAATGGCATATGAGCAGCCTCATAATTAAATGACTTATAGGAACAGACATTCTAACAGACTGCAGCCTTCACTCCACCGTGCAGTACTTAACTAAGCATGGTAATTGACTGAATGCTGGATCCAATATCCTGGATTCCCACAGCATTCCCATCCCCCCCACAGACCTTCAACATTCCTGCGTTTAACCCCTTGCAAATTTATAGATTTTGCTGTAGTATTTGGTGCTCTCTGACCCAGCAGGACCCTGCAGCAGCCAGAATTCCCATTCCAGGTGTGATGTGGTGGATGAAGCGCCCTGCGGGCAGATCCCTCTTTCCTGGGAGCAGAGCAGTGAGCAGGGAGGAGCAATGAGGTCTTTGTAGCTCACATCCCTTTGTGCCTCATGGGAAACTCCACCAGGATAAATTGTGCCCTGCAGGAGAAAGGAGATCCTCCTCTGTACAAGGAAAATATCCTGACTGCTGACAAAACCCCACAGCAAGTCCAAGAGCAGGTGCTGGTGCTGGAGGTACCAGACACAATTCCCTCTTTGGGGCTCAAATATTGCCCCTCTCCTCATTGCCCAGCAGGTCACCCTGTCTGTTCCTTTGCTGGAGCTCCCTTCTCTCCAGGTCCCTCCTAAATAGTTCATCCAACAGCAAGTTTTCCATCCCTACTCCATGTCCTGATCACTGATTTTTGCTCGGCTGTCTGTTCCTCAAGGACTGAGCCAGGAGCTGTCAAACACTCCCATCCTTCCCTTTCCCAAATCTTTCTTGGTCCCACAATTCCACAAAAACCCATCACGTCCAAAACTCAGGCAAGAGAGAGCTGTGGAGCCTTATCTAGCAGGAGATTCCTGAATTCATTGTTTGATCAGAATATTTTAGAATAAAAGGTAAAAAGGTAAGACTGGGGCTAAGAGGACAAAGAGTTCACTGAAGCCCAGAGCTGCCTTTTAATGTTCCTGCTTGGATTAACCTCTCCTTGGGGCCTCGTCTGCTGCAAAATAGGTCATTTAAGCCAAAGGCAGCAACAGAGGGAGCAGAATTTAATGCTGGAGCTAGGAGAACACTGTTAGGGAGTCCTGGAGGGCTGCAGAGGGATCTGGCACTAAAGGGGTGCAGTTGTATGAATTGCACCAATCCAACCAAGAAAATTTGGCATCCACCTCCTCTCAGAGCCCCCTCAGAGGGGTGGACAGAAATATTTCAGAGCAGCTTCATGGCAGCCCTTGGGTTCCCAGCCCGGGAGAATCTGTCCCTTTGTCCCTTTTCATGGTGAGAAAGGCTCAGCTGGATTCAAGACAGATGCAAATGGAATTTGACATGATCTGTGTCCCCAAAAGAAGCTGTTCAAATTCCATTGCACATGGAAAAAAAAAAAGAAAAAATTAAGTCCCTTTGGAATGGTAAAAAAGAGAGATTTCCTGGATTAAATCTACTCTACTTTTTCCAACAGGAGACCTGGGAAAAACAGATCCCTCCCCACAGCACAATCGTGATGAGAGGTCAGTGTGGAGGAACATTTCCCCTGTAGAACACAGATCCACCACCTCCTCCCCATTTAAAGGGGAGCCTGATGGGCCTGGAATTCCCTCTAATTCCAGTGTAGGTACTAAGCCACAATGGCAATGGCACAAATGTCCTTTGAGGTTAATTTGAAGGCACTAGAGCAAGATGTTCATCTTGTTCTACCAAAGCCAACACTGAGGGGCAGCCCTGGCTAGAAATTCAGAAATAAGAAATGCTCAGCTCTCCAGTCTGGCTACTGTGCCCCAAATTAAATGTAAAATGAGAAAAGAAATGTTGCTTGAAACTCAGCCTCCAGAAGCAGAAAGAACTGAGCTGTCTGCAGTGAGAATTAATGTTTCTTCATGGCTCCTCTGCTAAATCCCACGTGCATGCACAGCCTATGGAAATAACCATTAGAACTGCAATTTGAGGGGTTCTTTCCTCCTGTCCTCCCACTGAGTCCCTAAAAATAACAAATTCCCCTCTGTTCTGGCCAAGTGCTGACACCCAGTTGATCATGGCCCTGCAGGCTGCAACTGAGCCCATTTTCACCCTCCTGCCTTCCCTGCACTCACAGAATTGCTGTGACAATATTACACCTGCTGATAAATGGTGGAAAATTGCTCCAGATGAAATGACATGTAAGATGTTAAAGACCAAAGGAAAGGGAAGAGAAATCCACCCCCAGATATTCCTGGCATGCCAGAGCTAAGATCCAGCTCTCCAACTATTCCAGAGCATACAAAGCTTCATTAACATTCAAACACCAAAGAATCACAGAGCTGCAATACCTAATAAACCTCCACTTTTTTTTTTATGATTAACATGAACCTTGGCAGTCTCTAAGCAATATAAACACTCACAGAGGGGAAATAAAATTTAGTGAGCAGATAAAACCTAGAAGTGCTGCAGGCATGAATCTGTCACATGTGACTGCTCGAGTGGGTGAAAGAAGGGGGGGATTTGCCTGCCCTCTCCTCAAAATCTCACATAATTCCCAAATGTTCCTTTAAGAGGGAGCAGAGAACATCATTACCACACCAAAACATTCCCCTCATCCCTCAAAAAATGTGGGAGAGGCCCTTAACATCCATGAAGGATCAAGCTCCCATCAACAGCAGCACACTTGGGGTGGCTCTCCCTTTTCCCACACATAAAGAACATTTTTTGCATTTTCACACAAGCGCAGATGAATAAAAGGCTCCATCCTCATCAGGCAGCAGGAGATCAGGTGCCAGCAGGTTTTGTGCCAGGCAGAGGATGCCTAATTGCAGTGGTGTTCCAGCTAACCTGGCTTTCATGCAGCCCATGGATGCATCCTCCCTGCTCTCTTCAATTCATCAGCTGCCCAGGATCTCCTTTTTCATCAAAAATTCCCTTTTTCCCTCTCTCACTCCACTACAAAGCCTTATTTAAAAGGCAACCAGAGAACAATGGCACATCCAAACAGCAGGGCATTTATTTAACAGCTTTTTTCCATTGCAAGGTTTTTACAGTTTTATTCCTTATTCATATAATTTATCATCATGGAATGGCTTGGCTTGGAAGGGACCTCAAAGATCAGCTCATTCCATGGGCAGGGACCCCTTCCACTGCCAGCCCTGCCCAGCCTGGCCTTGGGCACTGCCAGGGATCCAGGGGCAGCCACAGCTGCTCTGGGCACCCTGTGCCAGGGCCTGCCCACCCTCACAAGGAAGAATTTATTGGCAATATCCAACCTAAATTTCCCCTCTTTCAGAGTGGGTGGCACTTCTTAGATACCAGGCACGATTTTACTTCTAAATTTCTGGCAAATCAGTGTTTGACTCTGGACACTTTTCTCCCTGCTTATACACTTAAAGCAGGAGCAGAGCCAAGAAGATGCCAACCAAGAAAAGCCTTGCTGCCTACAGGAAAAGCAGCCAGGCTCAGAGAAGAGATAAAAATCATTTATCACAGAAAAATTCCTACAAAATTTGGCACCATTTTCCTACTCTCTACAGCTGTAATGTGAATTAGGGATCTCAGAAGCTTCTGCTGCCTATTTTTGGTCCTGCACTCTTGTCAGCCTCTTCACAAAATTCCAGTTTCTCAGGAAAGGATCCTTCTGCTGATTCCATGTCTGGTTCTACAAGATACCTTCAGTGTTGCTGGGTATTGGGAAATTTTGTGACCTTTAATAGGCAATTCAGCTGAAGAAGTTTTCTGGGTTTTAATTTTTCTCTGTAGAAGAAGAAAGGCAAAGAACAAGGCAAAATTTGTTATGAACAAAACTGGCAGAAATTCTGTCAAGGTTATTTCAGAGAGGAGCTTAAGAGCCGTGCCTGGAGAGGCAGCAAAGCTTTTCCTGTAGTTTATGGCAATTCCATTACACCTAAAAACCCATCAGTCCCTGACAACCCAGTTAACTTGCAGAAAAAAAAATCACAAAATCATCTAAGGGCATCCAAACACATCCATGCACTCCTGAATCCATTATAAGGATTTCTGCTTGACAATGAAAAATTCAGGAGGGCAATTTTTTCCCCTTCATGCCATAACTTGTTCAGCTGATAATGAGATGGAAGATTGATACCATCACGTGGAAGGCACAGCTAGAGGATCAGGAGCTCCTGGATCCAGCTAGCCTGGTGGCTTCTGTGTATTCCAGCCTGGAATCAAAGTACAAACACCCAAATCCAGGTTGACACTGAGATGGATCAGGCATGATGAGGGACCCCCCAAACTCACCTCACTGTTCAAACTCTGCCAAAGAACTCTTGGTGCCTTGCCCAGCACCCAGACACCCTGATCTACCCTGGCAGTGAAAATGATCTGACTGCACTTCTTCAAAAATGTCATTTCACTCCCCACTGTTAAAAATATTTTTGTAATAAGTTGCTGATTTTGCTGATCTTCTGGCAACAGCTTCGCCTCTGAAATTTTGAAAGGCTAACTGCAAAAAAGTGACACAATTGGGTCTTCAGATTTGCTTAGTACTGCTCAAGGAGATGTAGGATTTGTTCTTTATTATTACAGCACAGCTTTATTCCAGATGGTATCCAGATTCCTAAGAAGAATTGTTTAGGAGATGCTTTGTCAGAGGAAAATGTCCTTGGTCATGTCTCTACATTTTCAGGGCTACAGGAAAATACTCCTTAGTGCTGTGAGGTATCTTAATCAAGTTTGAAGGTGGATGGGATTTTTTTGGTCCTTTAACTTACATTTCATGACCATAAACCAATCTGGCCCCAGTTCTCATGAGAACAGGTGAGGATGGGATCATCCTGGGGGCCAGGAATTCTCCCATCAGCTCCAGGGCTGATCCCAGGGCAGCAGGAAGGGGCTGGGATTGTGCCCTGGCCCAGCACAGGCAGGACCTGGAGCTGCTGCAGAGATCCAGAGAGGCACCAGGGATCAGAGGGATGGAGCTGGCAGAGCTGGGGTTGTTCACCTGCACAGGAGAAGCTTTGGGGTGATGCAGTTGTGGCCTTTTTGTACCTGGAGAAGCTACAAGGAAGATGGAGAGAGACTTTACAAGAGCCTGGAGTGACAGGACAAGGGGGAATGGCTTCACACTAACAGAGAGCAGGGTTGGATTGGATATTAGGAGAAAAAAAATTATTGTGAGGGTGGGCAGGCCCTGGCACAGGGTGCCCAGAGCAGCTGTGGCTGCCCCTGGATCCCTGGCAGTGCCCAAGGCCAGGCTGGACAGGGCTGGGAGCAGTGGGACAGTGGAAGGTGTCCCTGGTGGCACTGGATGATTTTTAAGGTCCCTTCCAAGCCAAACCAGTCTGTGAGTCTCTGCTCCACTATTCCATGTGTTCCTTTCAGCCTGCAGAGCCCAGCAATGCAATCCCAAAACACTCACAGAGAGGCTCATTGATCCAAATACCCCAAAGCCTCAGAAGAGTGCACCTGAAAGAGCACTGGCTGTCTCTGAGCCAACTTCCCCTCCCAGCTGTGTCCTCTGGGCTCTGCCCATCCCAGCACACACCAGCCCACTGTGACAACACAGAACCTCTCCAAGTCTGTAAATCTTAAAAAGAAACATCACTTTTCCAGGATAGGCAGCAGCAATTCCTCTGCTCTGCACCTCCTAAAGCTGTGAGAGCAGCACGAGTGTGGAAGGAGCACACTGTGTTTCTAAGCAATTTGTCAAATAATTAAATTATGCACACAATAACTAGCTGGCTCAATTATATTAGCCAGTCTCCATCATGTAATATAATTTCTAGTGGCTGTTTAGGCACTAATAGCCTCAGATCTTTTTAACAGTGTCTGGTGCCAGCTGTGGGCTGCGTGACATCTCCCTGTGCCAAGTCAAACCCCTTGGATGGAAAATTCATGGCTCTGTTTCCAAGCCCCCGTTCCTTATGGAAGTTCTAAATGCCATTTTAAATAAAGCTGCTTCAGCAATGAGTATCAGTGAATTTCCATTTAGGTAAATAAAAAGCTCTGTTGGGTTTCTCTTTTCTGCTATTTAATGAAATAAAAAATTCCTTCATTATATAGATATAGTGAGATGGGGTGATGTTGTTTCTAGGAACACCAAATAAATACATGGCCATTTTGGCAGACCAGACAGATTTTTAAAGGTGTTTTCCCCCTCCTCCTATAAGAATATTTTCCTTCTTTTTCAATTGTCAGAAGCATTCCCACTGGAACTGGGTGATCTTTCAGGTCCCTCCTGCCCAGCTCAGGCCATTCAAGGATTCTGTATCTGTTACCTCCAAAAGAAATGGAGCAGAGCCCCCAAATTGAACAAGGGGTGACTCAAGAACTGCTCAGAAAGGGGCTTTTCTTCCCAAAGCCACATCCAGAGAACACCTGGCAGCCCATGTCAGGAGCAATGCTGGAAGAGGCTTCCTTCCAGATCCCTAATTTGAGGTGTTTTTTCAATTAGTGGGACTGCAGCAGACAGAAACATCCTCTCCAAGGCTTCCTGACGTGCAGCCCTTCCCTGCTGCCCTGGCACAGCCTTGGCTGTGACATTTCCTCTGGTCACTCCACGTGGGACATGGCAATGGATGCCTCAGTTCATCCCAGGCCCTTTTTAAATGCATTAACAGGAACACAAGATAAATCAAGTCATCAATAAACTGTCTCCTTGCCTGCCCTTTGCCTGCCAAGACCCAACCTCTGCACAGTCTCATGAATGCAAAATCGTCCCTGTCACTCTTCCCTGGTGCTGGATTTGGTGCAGGGGAAGCTTTGGGAGCCCTGAGCAAGAGCGGATGCAGGGATCAGCTCATGGAACACACCTGGAACTGCAGTTGTGTTCCCTGCTCTGCCCCTGCCTTTTCCTGACACCTGACATCCCCCCAAACCCAGCTCCAGAGCTCACTCCCCACCCAGACAGCCCCAGCCAGAGCCACCCACAGCTGCAAACATCCAAATTCCCCAAATCTTGGCTTTTCCTGAGGCAAAACCACCCAAAGACCATCACCACACCACAGCCAAGGATCAGGCTGGCTCCAGGGAAAAGCTGAGGTGCATTTGCTTTGTGAAATTACCTTCTGCCAAAGGTCAAGCTTGCATGAACTACAGCACCTCTGTTCAGTGAACTCTTGTGCCTGAAGAAAACAAGCACTTGGAAGTTTGTTCCTTCAAGAAGGGAAACAAATTCACCTGTATTTCAGCATTTATGTCTCCCATCGTGAGCAGGAAATAATATTTCTGCATTCATGGTTCAGTACACCCATTTCTCCTTAAAAACTTATTATGTGGGTGCTTTATAGGAGAACAAAGTGAGGACTTGGTGAGCAAAGTGTCCCCTGGGTAACTTAAGAATTAAAAGCCTTTCCATTTTGAATTAGAAAGATGAGGCTTTATTGCTGCAAATGACTTACAAGAGCTACTCTTTTAAAAGCAAACAAGAGAAATGAGTAATCGAGGTGATTATGCTGCCTCCAAAGGCACCAGGCCAGTTCCATTAGCTGTGGATCCGACCCAACAGGCTTTAATACATCTGCAAGTACCAACAAGAGGCAGCTCAGCTCTGCTTAACATTCAATCACAGCCTGTGCTGCTTTGGAGAGGGTGAAACATTGCATGGAGAAATTTGTGTCACTGAAGCTTTGCACTTCCTTGATTATTATTTTTTTTTCAGCATTCAGTGGTCTGGCTACAAGACTCCAAATGCACTCCCCAACAGGCAATAAACTTTGCTCTGGTTTCACTCAGCTGAAAATTCTTTCCTGCTCCTCCATCCTGCTACAGTGGCCCCACCAGCATTAAATATCTTTCATTTCACCTCAAATGCTGACAGGAAAATTGCCCAACACTCAGATTTCCTGTGGGGTGCCAGAGGTAAGTGCAGAGTGGTGTTGGAGACAGAGGTGCAGTGTAAGAAATCCTCCAGGCCCAGTGGGAACTGCAATTACACCCTGGAATTAGCACCAAGGGTATCTCCATGTGGTCACTTATGGAAATATTTTCAAGCATTTTGCTCCAAAGCCAAGAGTCAGTTGAGGTTTCTGCTCTGTAAATAATTTTCCTGCAATATATTCTGGTTTGAAGAATGAACTTTCAGCAAGTGTACCCCACAAAAATGTAGGCATGTGAATATTCTCTGTGACTTCCACTTTTAGAGATTTTCTGCAGAACAATTCACTTTCTTCTTCTCTCCAAAAATTAATTAAATGGAAAAAAACCCAAATCAAGACTGAACAAATCTATTCAGCTGACTATTCTGTTAATGCTTACAGATGGCAAAAATAAATAGAGTCAAGGCTTTTCCTGGCTTTGTAAAGGAGTATCTGTGTGTGTAAAACTAACCTAAAACAAGAATGCACTGTAAGGAATGGTCCATTTCCTATTAAAAAATCATATTTGGGTTTTTTTCCTTTGCTAAGTGGTCCCTGAGCCAGTAGAGAGCATTCCAGTTAAATCAAAATAGATTTTTCTTCTGTGTTTTAGACACAGACATGACATTTTTGGGCCCTTGCCTGTACAAAGCAATTAAGGAATTAGCTGGGCGTTCTTACAAAACCCCCAGACTCCTACCCAGACAGAGCAAACCTGCAGGGTTTATAGCAGTACCTGGGGCTGTGATCAGACAGATCTGTTCCCTGGCAGCTGAGCCACAAATCCCCAGTCAGCTCATCCTCACAGCTCCTGCTTGTCAGTGATGATCACAAACGGCTCCATCAATCTGCCTCCCGCAGCCTGGGAGAGCCACTGGGACAGATGTGACCTGTCCTCTCCTCAGAAATCCTCAGAAGAAGGATTGCTGAGCTCAGGCAGGAAGATGAGGAGCACCATTTCTCACCTGCACACCTTGAGAGCCTGGAACCACACAGGTGAGACTTTGCATCAAGGGAAAAGAGACCCTGTGACCTTCTGAATGCACTGGAAATATTCAGCCTCCACAGAGGCAGCTTTGGCTCCACTCTCAGATCATCCACCACAGTCTGGACAACTCAGGAGCAGTGAGAGCTGCCTGGAAGCCCTGCAGGAACTCACCCACTGCAGCCTCAGGGAGAGGAGATTGCTGGATACAGCTGGGAGCTCCCAAAGGGTTGGATATTCCTCCAAATCAATCCCTTCCTACTGACCCTCTCTGAGTGCAAGGTCCCAGAGAAAACCCAGTGCCTGCTCCCTGTGCCTGCCCCATCTCTGCTTTGTCCCTGGTTCTCCTGGATCCTGAAAGCACCAGCAGCAATTGCCAGCAGAGGGAGGAATCCCTGCGTTCAGCCCCGGGCACCGCTGCCATCAGCAGGGTAATGGGATCCTCCAGGGCCGCTCCAGCTCTGATAAGCGATGCGATGTGGCAGCTGCCATGGCAACGCTGGTACTGATAGGATTGAGAAGCAGAGGGAGTCCTTTCACCAGGAGTCACTCCTGCCCCGTGGGGACTCAACAATTAAAGGAGAGTTTAGAATTTATTTTCCTATAAATGGACAATGAAAAGCTCCAGCCAGTTTCTCTGGGATTTCTTTGCAGGTGAGAGGAAGAACTGTCAGCATAAAGCAACAGCCCAGAGGTGAAAGCAGAACATCCCAGGAGGAGTCTGAAGGATCCATGGCATGGATAAGATGTTTGGGAAGGAGAAGCAGGAATGGCACATTTGGGGCTCTGTGTGTGCAGCAAAGTGTGGATTCCCTGGGGATTTGTTGCCCCACCTTCCAGTGAGGGCACCAGGGGAGCACCTTCCATTTAGCAAAGCTGTTACCAACAGGAAATTATTCCCTGGCCCAGAAAAATCTTTGTTAATCAGGAGCCAAGCATTTCAGGTATTGGCTTGGGTTTGATCATAAACAATTCTAGCATCATTGTTTTGTAGGGTGCAGCTTGAGACAAAGACATTTTGTTCTAAATCTTTCACATTAAGTCAGAGAAAAAGAATTGTTCCAGTATGAGCATTTCAACAACAGAAGCACTTGAATGGGTTCCACTACATTTTAAGGATCTGATGAAAAGTGTGGGCATCCACACATTACATCCACTGGTCCCTGGATCTGCGTGTGCCAGAGCAGTTTCGGGGTGGAGGGAGGAAAGGGTGATCTAATGATAAGAAATAATTGTCCTTGCACACTCAACAGGGACAGATGACACAGCCAGTGACTGAAAATGCATCTTGCCAAATTGCAGCAAGAAGAATGAAGTTCTCAGTCTTCATCAATACTGGCAGATGATTTCTCCAGGTAGATAAATTGCTTGCAAAAAACATCTTAAATATATCGACTTCTCCCCCGTACACCCACTCCCAGCTTGCTCTGTTAAAGACAAGTACTGAGCTTAATTATTCCAACTCTGAAAACATAAACTTTTTAAAGAAACTGATCCATGAAGAGGGAAGAGCTATAGAAGACTTGAGAAGTCAGATAACTATGGAGGTAACTATCACCCAGCTAACAGTCAATAAATCATTACCTTCCTGAAAATCTTTAATAGTTCTGTGGCAGTGGTGAGGAAGGGCTCAGACTGGTGTGACAAAGAGACCAGTTTGTGTAAAACCAGTGAGGGGCCAGCAATTCCAGGTGTCACTCCCGACCTCTTCTGATGCTATCCAAATAAATCAATGCTGGATAGTTTCTGGGCTATCTGGGCTGGTTGGAAGAGAAAAGGAGTCAGTGAAACCCTGTTCTCCAGAAGTAACAAGACTTCATTTGGTGGGGAATCTGCCTAAAAAGCAAAAGGGATTCCATCTCTTTTCAGTACTGATACAAATAAGGGCAGAGTGATTACTCACATATGAGAGATTGCTCTTTAAAGATGCACAATGGGGCATCACTGGTGAGAAGGAGCAGGAACCCTCAGAGGCAGAGGGTTAGAGCTGTCACCCCACAGAGCAATCACAGCCACATTTACAAACCCTCTCTGAGGCACCTCGGTGTTGTCACAGGATGGCAAAGGCCAGGAGCAGGAGCTCCCTTCAAAGCACTGCAAATGAAAGGCAAAGAGCAGCCACCCTTCCCCCTCAGCTGGGAAAGCTCAGCTCACAGAGCTGCTGCAGAACAAGATCTCTGCAGCTCAAAAACCTCCTGGAGGAACCCACTCCAAAGGAAGAACAGTCTGGAGAAGGCAAGGTCTATAAATCACTGCCTGTCAGCTTAGAAAAATGTTCCCTTTGCTTCACTGTGGAGGAGTAAAATGAAAAAAGAAATTTCTTTTCTGTATAGATGGCTCAGCCATGAGGTTATTTTAACATCATTTTCTCGTAACCCATCTACACACAACTATTTAAACAGTGTTATAAAGGAGGTATGGGCTGACTCATGCAGCTGAAGAATCAGCCTAATTGGTCAAACTTACAGGACAGTGTGTGCTGAGCTGGAGAGAATGATAATCTCATCTATTAGGAGATGTGACAAGGGGCAGGAGCTAGCTCAGATTCCTGGAAGAGCTGGTGTGAAATAAGAACTGTTGCCTAGGGACAGTCTCTTCTTTATGATAATTAAAGAGCTCAGATCTGGGCTATTCTGCATGGATGAAAAATATGCAAGCATAAGCTTAAATTCTGGCTCGGGCTTGTTCATGTGAGAAAGTTGTCTAATTATTCATTAGTTTCTTCAATAAAAGATACCCCAAAGGCAGGGAAAAGGGCATCTGTGGACTTGGCTGGCAGGTTCACATGGTCTCAAAACTTTTTCCAGATATCTTGATCTTCTGTAGTACAAAACCACAGAATTGCAGCCTCTTTTAACAGGCAGCCAGCCCCAGGACAGGGGGAAATGGCCTCAGGTTGGGTCAGGGCAGGCTCAGGGTGGGCACAGCAGGAATTTCCCCATGGAAAGGGGGCTCAGGCACTGGAACTGCCCGGGGGGGTTGGAGTGCCCATCCCTGGAGTGTCCAAGGAAGGGCTGGAGGTGGCACTCGGTGCTCTGGGCTGGGGACAAAGTCACAGCTCTGAAGGATTGGTCACAGCTTGGACTCCATGGTCTTGGAGGGCTTTTCCACCCTCAAAAGGACAACAGAGAATATGATGATCACAGTTATATCATCTTTTTTAAAGCTTTTTAAAAAACATAGCCAAAGTGAGATCATAAAAGTTAAGTATTTACTGTGATTTGCTCTTACAAAAAAACAAACGTAAGATGATTTCATCAGTAGCAGATAACGGGGCAGCTTATAACCAGAGGGCAGGGTTTTTAATAACTTCACTAAAAATATGCACTGAGACAAAAATGTGGTGCAATAAAAAGTACAAAAGGTAATAAATATTAGCTATTCTCTCAGCTCATTTTGTCAGGAAATAATACTACAAATTTAATGGGATACATGGAAGCCTTATGAAAAGCAGGCAGGGAGAGGCTTAGAGTCTTTTCCAGTATTAGGGCAGAGACTGCCTGATGAATAAGTTGACATTGAACAGCAGAGAATGAAAATCATATGGATTTGAGGGAAAGGAAACAGCTCAAAAATGAAACTGTGTTGCTGCCAGGCTCTATAGGAAGAAGCCCAGCTCCCACCTCTGCCAGGGCTCCCAGCTGAAGCTGTGAAATGAGAAAATCCATTTCCAAAAACAGGATGGGAAGAGGAAAAATGCATGAAAGGAAAGGTTTGAATGCAACAGCAAGTTGGGAATTTGAATAGGAAAAACAAGATACTCAGTAGAAGGAGCAGATGAAGTAGGATTTATCCATGAGCTATAGGTGTGCAAGCAGGAGATGTTCTTGTTCTTTTTTTAAAATAACAAGATCTTTCCTGGTTTTACTCTGCCTTTCAGACCCTTCAGGGCTGCAGAATTGAGAGTTAAATACCCAGTGAGGCAGCAGAATTTACAACACCAACAAAGCCATTTACTGTGGGTTAAAGCCAACACATCAGTGCAGGAGACTCAATTTATTGCTGGTTCTCAGGCACATTGTGTCCTGTTCTGGTTTGTGTGGGACGCTGGAAATGTTGCCAAGACTGGGATTTAACCGTGGTTAATTCACTTTACTCTGGCACAAGAGAGAGTTACCACTGGTGGTTAATAGTTACTACACACAATAAGGTCAGGGCAGAATTCAGTAAGTACCAACAGCAGGTAAGAAATTTTAGACCAAATTGTGATGTCCATGGAAAAATAAAACAGCCAAGAACCATAAACATTTATTCCCACAACTCTTAAGAGTAAATGATGCTTTGGAAGGAGCAGGAATGTCACTGGGCACTGCTCACTTTCTCTGTTTTCTACTCAAAATCATTGATATTTCCTCTGACTTTGAAAATGAGCAATCAGAGCTCCCATTTCTACCACTGCCATGCTCTGTGGTTTAGAAAAAGCACCAGGTCTTCCCAGTGCAAAGGCAGGAAAAACTGGCAGCTACACATTTGGAGTCTAATTTTAGGAGGAACTGAGCCATTCTAATGTGCTGCAGTCAACAGGAACCGACAGCACTCAATAATTCATGAGTTTCTTGCCATGTTTGAGTAGAGCCTGTTGAAAATTTCCCAAGGAAACATTTTCCATCAGAAAGTTCCAATTCCTGTGCAGCAAAACTGCTTACAGGACAGGATATGCTTGGATTCTTCTCTAATACCATTTTTCCTATGCATTTTGAAGTAGTTTTTTAATCTGTAGTTTTAATCTGTAGTAATATAATAATTATAACAAAGTATTTTAAATATGAAAAGGGTTGACTGGCTATGAGACAAAAGGAATTTTAAAAGGCTGAACAAAATGTTTCAACCAATCTTCACTTTTCTTAAAAAAAAATATTTTTAAACACCAGTGTGTGAGAAGAAAAAGGATTCAAGTTTGGTTTATTTTCAGTTTGGGCTGGAATATATTTTCATCATTTTCTTGGGAAAGAAAAGCATTTCCTACTTGAGATGTAGCTAAGAAGGTATTTTCATGCCTGTCCTAAAAAAACTCTTTACACTCATGCAGATAAACCTCTCTTTGACCCTGATGAGTGAAGTGTTAAATTTGTTATGTCTTTCCTGTCACTTTGATTCAGTTATTTTAAAACGAATGGAATTTGCATCAGAAGGCAGCAGAACAACCATTTCTTACCTTTAGTCTTTCTGTTACCCCATCAGTGAAACTGACTGTGAATTCAGCAATTTTGGGCACTCTGAGTTTTCCTTTGTTCTTCTGGTCAGGCTGATATTCTGTTCTTGTTTTCACAATTACCTGGAAAATAACAACACTTTTGAGGCTTCTGCCCACAGCAGAGATTTCTGAGTTGTTATCAAAGCTTTTCTATAGAAACCATCCCTTGGACCTACACAAGCACCATAAATGAACACAAGGCATCACCCCCTCAGGAATAAGAGAGGCAGATAAATCAGCAGATACACAGAACTAGGACAGTGAGCTTATCACACTGAGCCCTAAAATAGCTGGCAGCAAAATGTTTGACACCCACTTTTGTTTAGGAGTATTTAATTTTTATATCCTGCTCAACAGGCAGAAGAACAGCCCATCCTAAAGAAGAGCCTCACTAATTAAAAGCTCCGTCCAAACAATTGGCTGAAGCCAATTTAAATTTAGGCCATTTGGAGTCTCATTCATTCAGGCTCCAGATTATCAATATTTATCTTGTATTATCACCTTGGCTTTTCCCCTAAGATCTGCATCTGATTGATCCAGGTCCTACTAATCTCATAAAATGAGGTGGTTTACAGCAGTGCAGAGAACCCTTCCACTTCCTGGCTCTCCCTTCTGAGCTGCAGCCTGGTGGAAATGAAAAATTCCAGGAGTGGAGGCTGCTCCAGATGAGAGTGACAAGAGTGACCCTAAAGCTCTTAGTGAGAAACAAAACCGTGGAGAAGGATTGGAACAGATTAAGGGATGCACAAGGTTGAGTTCCCAGCTAATCAAGGACTTATTTCCAAATGGAGACAGCAAAGTCTGCTTTGGACCAAAGAGAACCCCAGGTATTTAATCCTCCTGCATTTAATGCATGTGGAAATCAGAGGGAGAGAAAAGCACTGAGGAGTCATAAGCCAATTTTCTGGATTCAAATGCAAATCATTAAAGACTGATGAATATTTACATCCTACAGCAAATCCCTCTCAATAGTATTTATTACAGGAGCATTTGCAATATTAATATTTGGTGAGAAGAAGGGATGAAAAGCCACACAAATGTGTTTCTGTGAGCAGCTGGGAGCTCAGGATTTGTGATGACACAATGTTAGAGCTCTAGATACTAAAAAATTTAAACTTTTTGCACTGACAGACTTGACTCCCAAGAGAACATTACATTTAACCTGAGGCTGTAAAAAAACTTCCAAAATTGATTGATAACACTAAAATTACAAATGTGTAGTTAATTAGAAATGTGTAATATCACAAGGTTAAAAATGTAGAATTTGAAGTTTTAGAATATAGTAATATAAATTGTTAAAAATAGGTCAGAAACTGTTGTAAAGTAATTGATAAATTTTAACATATATGAAACAAGGTAGAAATTTTAGGGTGGAGGCAAGTTGTTCTTCTTTACCTTCTTCTTTTTCATAAGTTTAAGTAATATTTTGTAATTAGACAGAAAGTCTGCAGTGCAGACTTCAAGTAATTAGTTACTGAGCTAAAAGAAAAAATAATTTAAATGTCATTTCTTAATTAAATAGTTTAGCCTTAAAAAACCTTGTAACAAAAAACAGTTAACCATTTATTACCTTATTAATGAAAAACTGTAACAACACAGAGGAGGGGAAATGACCAACAGGGAGAGGTTTGGGCAGGTTTGGGGTGAATCCTGACCCTGCTCTGAACCCACTGGTGAATCAAAGCCCATTTTACCCACTTTGCCCAGCACAGTGTGGGCAGAATAAAGCAAAGCTCCCTCTGCAGCCAGGACAGAGTGGCCCAGGTCAGCCCTGAGCTCCCAACAAGCCATGACCTCATTTTCTCCCTCCAAAGGAGGAAATGCACCCAGTGCAGCTGGCCAGCCTTCAGTGCTCCCCGGCCTTTTGTACACCCAGGACAGTCAATTACAGAGCATCAGCCAGCAGCACCTGCCAGCCTGTGTTCAGAAATTGCTCTCTTTCTCTTTTCAGACAATATCCAATTCTCCCAAATACATGCTTCCTGCTTGATATAAATCTTACCGGCAGAAAATTTTTAAAATTTATATTAGAGCTTTTCCACAAATTGTAACCCTGGGTCTTAATGAAAGGCAGAATATAAGAAAAAAAATAAAATTAAAACTTTCATTGCTTCTAGCTATAATTTGTTTTTCTTCTTCACCAATTTTGTTATGGCTATTTTTAAATTGTTCCATTTCTCCAATAAGCAGGAAAGTTTGAATCATGCTGTAGGGATACAGAGTCTGAAAACGAACCCACACAGCCCTTCCTTCAGCAGGCATCAGATTCAGGTCCTGCAGCAATTCTATCACATATGGGAATAAATAAGCAAGCTCAGGCCCCAGCCAGATCAGAAGGTACTTGAAAGACAATTTGCTGACTGTGCCAGCAGTGAAGTGAGTGTGCACAGAGCCAGAGCCACCCTGGGCAGTGTTTTGCAAAGGCATCAAAAAGCTTTGGTGGAAGAGGGAAGAAGCCCCTTTGCTAAAGGGCTTTTAGCAGGCACAAGTTAAAAACCTGCTCTCCAGAAGTGTCTTTGTCAGACACCCACTGGAATTACTCAGCAGCAGAAAGGGCAGGCAGTGAAGTCTCCTTTTTAGAGGAGAGCACAGAAATCAAATGACAAAGGTCAAACAGAAAACTGAAAACCTGCAGTGGGGGGGACCATTCAGTATCGTGGCAGCAACAATAAAAATGCAATTTTGCTGAGGGCATGGGGTGTACATTGAGAAGAACAGAGCTCCTTCTTGTTCAGTCCCCCACAGGCCAAATAAATCATCCTGAGCATGGATCCCACTCTTGCAGAGTTAAAAGTGCAAATTTAGAAAAGGAATAATCAATCTTCTAAAGAAACCTTTCTGCAATTTAAGTCTTTTTTTTTTTTTTTGCTTGATCCGTTTTCATTTTCCAGCCTTCAGATTTGAGTTGGGTGGGAAAGATTTGCCTTTCCCCATTCCCTGCCATCACTCCTTTTCCACCTTCTTTTTCCATTTTGTCAGCGAGAGAAAAAAAAAAAATAAAATTCCTGGCAGTGAAGTCTTGCAGAAATCCTACCCAAATCGCTGCTGAAGGTGGAGCAATCGAAGCCTCCCGACTCGGTGTCGCAGACATTTCTCCACAGAAATCCTTTCTTTCAGATTTCTGCGTCTTCGGGAGGCCAGAGGCCCCCGAAGAGAAGGTAAACAATTATTATCAGCTGCTGGGGAATGCAACAGGAACACCTTGATTGGCTCATTTTCTATGTTTATAATTAAGAGCCAATCACCAGTTCAAGCCAGGGGACTGAGTCCTTGGCCACAACTTTGTTGGGGGTTCTTTTCTATCTATTCTTAGCTTAGCTAGCAGCTCTGCAAACCTCTCTCTATATTCTATTTAGTATAATTATAATGTATTATATCATATATTAATAAATCAAGCCTTCTGATTCAAGAAACAAGATTCACCGTCTCTCTCTCACCAGCAGCGACCCACACAGGTCGCTGTAATAACTCGGCAGTCGGGGCGATGCTCAGCGCTCGTTTATCGGCGGCTGCCCCCGAGCAGCTGCAGCCGGCCCGGATCCCGCTGCTCCCGTGGAACAGGGAGCATCCACCTCACACCAGGACAGCTTTCCTGGGAGAGCTGCTGCCCTTCATGCAGCCCACAGCACCAGAATCATCCCCAGGCCTTCTCCTCGGCTGCTCTCTGCTGGCTTGGGAATTGCTCTGGGTTGAAATCAGGGAAAGAAAGGGGAAAATTGGGGTCCTGGAAAGATATCTCATCTCCTTCCCTTCTCTGGGATGTTGGAAATGATGTGCTCTAAGGGGGAACTTCCAGATGGATTTAGCTCAGGGAATCTCCCTGCAGATTATCTTGCTCCTGTGATCTGTTCTTAAAGTTTTCACACCATTTCCCAGAGATACAGCACCTTCAAGTTGCAGGAACTGAGCTGTTCTTGCATATGCAGTAAAGGGGACACCAATAAATTACCTGGGACTTTCTTCATCTTACATCCAAATGAAAGCTGTTCAAAGTTGCTTCCTAGATGGGGTTTGCAGATTGTGAGAATATGAGCAGAGAAAAAAGGGTTGTGGACCAGCAAAAAGTCACATCTAATTATGGAAACCCTCACTGCAATCCTTGCAGCTTCCTCCTTAACCAGGTTTGTTTAGAATTTGAGCTAATTAACCACCAATTCAGCAAAGCACTTAAGCATGCAAGTAGTCCTATTAACATCAGCAGGATGAGCCGGGTATTTCAAGTTAAGTGTGCATTTAAGGGCTTTGGCCTATGGAGCTGGCTCCAGGCTCCTTCCCACAGCCACTTCCAGCAGGATGCTTGGGGATCCTGGGGAATTCTACATCGATGGCTCAGGGGCTCTGCACACAGCACGACCCCAGCATCCCATATTACTCATGGAGGAGGAGGGAAAAAAAACAAAAAAAGAATCTCAGTGATGTGCTGGGTCCCACTTGGTGGCTGAGTCAGGAGTTCACACCAGGCTTGGTTCACTGCTCACAATGCACTGTTTTCTCAGACCTTCATTGAGGAGAGAGAATGGCAGCTCCAGCAGATTCTCCATATAAATGTGACATTTTTGGGATTAGGGGCTAGCAAGGGATGATGGGGTGGGAAGGCAGTCAGACAACCTATGGAAAATGGCAGCTCTGCAGAATTGTTCCCCTCAGCCATCCCAGGCCAGCAGATGCAGCAACATTCCATGTCTGGAAAGGTTTTGACATTCTGTTCTCTTCCTTGGATCTTCTGGTTCCTCATTGCAGTCCCTCAAACACTTCTGAAGAGCTGAGAGCAGCCTGCAGGGAATGGCCTGGAAATTGTGAAACCCCACCTCAACAGGACCACGAGCCACATCCATCACCCTGCTCCACACAAGATGTTCCTAATGATGCTGTTTGTTAATACATTTATTGAGTTCCAAACCTAAATGCTCTTATTATTCCAGGCTTAATGCCAGTGCCACGACTGGGATCAATAGGAAATCTTTCCTCAGCTTTAATGGATGCAGGACCATGCTCCCTCTCTGTAGCGATGCTTTGGAAAATTATAGGTGTGCTGAGGTGAGAAACAACAGATGAGAGTCTGCCTACACCAGCAGGAAATCCATCATCCACAACCTTGAGAAGGTAAACAGTGGGAGAGTGCTGGGAAATCCAGGGATTTGGGCTGCTGAAAGGGAAAAGAAAGCAAGCTCCTAACCAAGTGGGCTATATTAAAAGCATTTGCTGTAAGGAGGAAAGAGCAGAGTAGATGTGAAATGTGACAAATTGAAAAATATCCCATTAAGCATGGAACCTTGAAAAGGATTTTCCAGCAAAGGGATGAAGTAAGTGTTTCAGAAAATGAACTGATATGAATTCTGAGCCTTGTCTCCAACTGGCTAAACGTAACATCATTTATTGCCACTTTATATTTGCATTTGAGCTCTATGGTTTTCCCTGAAGAAATGAGTAATAATATTTAACATAACTGGCATTGTGAAAACTTTAAATTATTCATTTGGAAAAGGACATGCAGCCTTGCTGTAATTCCCACTCCACTGCCTCGGTGCATGTAATATATTGTGGTTCAGGTGCTGCAAAGCGCAAACCATAAAAATTTAAAATACTACTTCCTGGGATTATTAATAATGAAGAGTCTCTCAGTTAGAGTAGCTGTCAGATTGACAGAAGTGATAAACAAAATGTGTTGCTGCTACCAAGGAGAAAGGTTCCCTCCAAGTTCAAAGCTGGACTTTGTAGTCCCACAAAATGGTTGTAACACCCCCACCCGTTTCCAGGCGGATTAGTCAGGCTTACTTTTAAATGAAAATGAGACTCAGCTTCCTTCCCTTCCACATCTTTCTCCATTTCTTGCAGAAACAGAAGGGGAAACATCAACTTCTCACTGGCACCAATGTCATGGTTTCCTTTGTTACCCAACAAAGCACCAGCAGCTGAGCAGGACCTCAGGGTGCAGCAGGGGCCAGGTGACAGCAAAAGGTGTCCCCAGCCTAAAGCTGGCACTAAACCTGCTGGGACTGGGGCAGGTTCTCCCCTGTGTGCTCCAAGCCAAGCAACGGCCAGAATCCACCACCTGCACACACAGTTCTGCAGCCTAATCCTCACCCAGAGCCAGCTCCAGAGCAAATGACATGTGCACATTGCCAACAGCAGCTGAGTTAAAATACTTAGCACTACAAGAATAGAGGACAAGAGATGGGAAAATCATGTTCCAGGGCTTAAAACAATCTCTGGCCTTGCAGGCTTAGGATGAAACATTGATAGGCATGAGCAGCTCCCTGCAGCACCTCCTGTACCTCCTCCTGACTGTTGCCCTGGCTACTGCCAGAAAATGGATAAAGTGGACAGATCTCAGATTACCTGGCAATCCCCATGCTGCAAATTCCCAGATTTTTAGAGATTTAAGTCTTTAAAGCTTCCTGAAATGATTATGGCTATGTCCCATCCTACAGGAATGGCAGCTATGCTTCCAAATCTACAGGATGGACACATCTCAGCAGGCAGGCTTCCCAAAGGCTGATATTAAAATTGGCATTTGGGATGTAGGTAATGGCATCCTAGTCATTATTTGAATACATAAAGTGCCTGAAATATCAAGCAACAAACAAAGTAAAAAAAAAAAATTAAGAAAAAGATGCCTTGGATCAAATCCATAGTCCCCGGAGAAAGGCAGGGTCAGTACTCTGCTATTTTTTTACCCCTATCAGCTCATTTAATGGGTGTTGTGCTGGAAATGAGTTTCACAGAGGGTGGTAGGAAAAAAGTGCTCTCCTGACTCAGTGCCAGGAGGATATTCCAGGCATAAGGAACATCGCAAAAGGACAAAGACAGCAAATGTAATCAGCCCTGGCATCACCAGCGAAAGGCAGCACAGAATGCAAAGGCTGCACTGGGAGCTGAAAGCAGCTGAGAAGGGGCAAGGCACAGCCCCAAGAACAAAAGTGGCTCAGAATTTATTCAGCCAAGTCTCCCTACAAACCCCTGTGTGCCCATAACCACCAGGAACCCACAGGAGGTGGGCTGAGAAAAACTGATTTAAGTAGGTTCATCCAGGAGAGGGTTTAGCAAAGCAGACAAAAGAATCAATCACAAATTGGCCAGGCTGAATTAGCAGAGCTCCACTGATTTCCCTTCACTGATTTCCAGCAGCCAAGATTCCTGCCCAGTTCTCCTTTCCACACCAGTAAGGAACTGGTATGTGGGGCTCCTCTAACAGCCTTGCTGAAATCACTTCCACCCTCAGCAGTGGGTTTTCGTGGAAACGAAAAAAGAACAGCTTCAGCCAAGCCTCCATAGCCCAAGAGCCATTCCTGAGTCCATTCCTGCTGTTTCTGCAGGATGCAGCTCCAGGAATTGCAGTGCAGACAGAGCTGGGCTTAAGGGAGGTAATGGAGCTCACACACCCAGGCAGCTTTAAAGCCCCTAATTCGGCACTGATGGCAGAGCAGATAAGGAGAGAGATTTCTGCCCAGGCTACACAAATCCTGGGATGTTCAGAGTGAAGCTCTGCTGCAGCAGCACATTCTCTGAATGATGGGAGGCTGCTGGAAGCTGCTCCAGGTCCCTAGCGGACAAGTGTAGTGGAGGGGTTGGTGTGTGAGAGGAAGGCCAGCACGCAGTGACATCCAAACAGGAGCAGGAATTGCCAAGGACACGAGCAGGGCTGTGCAAAACGTGCAAACAACATCAAGGAGGTTCCCCAAATGCTGCCCTGCTCGAGTGGGATGCTGCAAGGATTTACTGCAGCCTAATGAGCAGGGGTGGTGCTCAGTTCTAATACACATCCAGAGGACAAAGGAATTTGCACAGTGTAGGAGGGGAACAGGAGAAGAAGGTTCAGACTTTGCTATTTTTGGGGATGAGGCAGAGTATCCCAAGTGGAGAGAAAAAAGGATGGGGAAAGGCAAGACAGCCTGTTCCTTTTTATTTGTTCTTCCCTTCCTTTGTTTTATCCATGTTTTCTTTCCCTTTGCATCCTCCTCCTCCCTCCTCCATCCTTTCCTCTCCCTGCCTGATCACTATCCCAGCATTTTGTGGCATCCCACCAGCCTCACCAGCAGAGGAGCAGGAGTTGCCTGTCCCCGGCTCCTGCAGAGCTCCCAGGAATGCTCAGCTGGGGATGCTGAGCTGCCTGCAGCCCCAGGAGGAGCAGCAGCTCCCCAAAAGCAGCCCCAGCTCCCCAAAAGCAGCCCCTTCAGGCTGCACAGAGGGCAGGCTGACACCGCTACCCAGCACCGAGCAGTCCCCGAGGTACAGGAGCACTCATCCAGCTACTCTGAATTATTCCTGCTCAGCTGGCCAGGACCAAACGTTATTTTCTGTTAAAGCAACAGGGACAGGCTGTGAACACCAGGGAGCCTCCTGATCTCCAGGAACTCTGTAAATGAATGGCCTCTGCCACTCAGAGAGGGATGTGGCCAGGGGCAGGAGCAGAGGGTGGGGAGAGCATTTGAAGAGAGCTGTTACATCTATTTTCTTTTTGTTTTCCTGGGCTTGTGGCAGGAATTTACCACTAGAGAAATTAATTCTCGAGCCTCCTGATGCATTCAAAATAAAGAACAATGGATCACATGATAAGCCTTCTGCAGCCTTCACCACAAAAGAGGTGCTGGATGTTTTTTACAGCCTGACAAGAGCTTTCATGCACTTTTGTGTTATGTAAAATTAGGATTTTACTGCCAGAGCAGAGGTATTTCCTGATGGATTACACTGAAGCAAGCCAAGAGACCAAGGGGTCCCCAGTTGTCGGTTTCATTTCACATTTCAGTGAACAGAATGGTCCCTGAAAAGCTGCACATCTTTCAGCATTATCATTGCCAGGATACAATCACAGCTGAAGCTGTTTGTCTATGCCTTGGAAAACAAGGCACAAGGCAACAGCTCCTCTTTTTCCCTTTGGTCCTAAAAGATAAAAGATTTCTGTTGGGTGGTTTTTTGTTTTTTTTTTTGCTTTTTGAATCAGAAGAAATGAAATTCAGAGACATAAAAAGCCAGGTCAAGGGCTTGTCCTTGTTGATGGAGCTATTATTGCTGTTACATGGATGGATCTCACCAAAAAGGCCATGCAAAAATGATTTAGGAGCACCTGACTTTGCCTTCTGCCCCAGCAAGGGAACAGGGGCAAGGGAAATGCTTGAAGATTGTCAATAAATATAAATGCACAGCAGGCTTAGCACCTCAGGGGGACAATTCCTGTCCTGTTTGTCTCCCTGCAGCCACACAAGTGCTGACAGAAGGGTGAGAATGCTGATGCTGCCGGAGGAGCAGCACAAGGAGGGGACATCCTCCTTTGGTGGGAGAAGGAAGAAGACATTCCAGTGGGCTGCAATTTTAAAAAAGAAGAATTTTGCCAAACTGAAGCCTCCTGAAATCCTGCCTGCATTTTTCCAACAGCAGCAAGGTGGGAGTCAGAGGGAGCTGCTCAGCTCTCAGTGCTTTGGAGAACAAGCCTGTTAGGAAAGCACCCTCAAAAGGACAGACAGGAAATTTAAGCACACCTTTAAGAGTTTTCCTTTCTCACCCCCAATATGATTCCTTCAAGGAACTATCTGAAAAGAGCTGGACTTCAGGGTTTACATCACATCAGTAAAAGCCTCATTTTTATATTCTATCTCTGTATCCTTTCTGTGACAGAGGAACCAGACACAAAAAACACTTGGCAAGAGATGATGAAAGCTCTGGTGAAACACCTACATAGGTTAATGCTGAGAGTCACTTTGAGTGACTCTCAAAGTGATTCAGCTACAAAAATGTCCTTAAAATAAAGAAAAAAGTCGACAATTTAAGGTCCTTAAACCACCATTTACAGTCTGTAGATTCCACAGGCTTTGTGGGGTGCTTTCAGGGATCCAACAAAAAACAGGTTTGATGTTCTTCAACTTGCATGCAGGTATCTAATACTCAACTGAAACAAAAAGGATACACACCAGGTGAGGGCATTATTGTAGAGACAGCAGCCAGGCTGCCCAGCACAAGCCCTTGTACACTCTTGGATCACTCTCCAAAGCTGTTACTACTCCTCCTCTAGACAGAGCCCTGAGCTGCACCCAAACCTCCTTGCCCTGGTTTTGACGCACCCTGGATTGCCCTGACCCCAGGGTTAGATGCGGGTCAAAAACTCAGAATTTCCTGAATGAAGATCCTTTCCGACAGCAAAGAGAAGCCCAGAAAGGAGAATATTTTAGCAGGGGTTTTTTTTAGGTCTCACTTACAGGGGCTGCCAGGACAATGCAGGCTGTCTGTGCAGTGCCGAGGATGCGATGCAGGAGCTGGGCGGCAGCATTGCCTCCCTGTGCACGGCAGGAAAACCCCGAGGCTGTAGAGCCCCGTGGAGCTGTCCATCCACAGGGGACACGGGAGCTGTCCCTCACAGGGGACACCGGAGCTGTCCCTCACAGGGGACACCGGAGCTGTCCATCCACAGGGGACACCGGAGCTGTCCCTCACAGGGGACACCGGAGCTGTCCCTCACGGGGGACACCGGAGCTGTCCATCCACAGGGGACACGGGAGCTGTCCCTCACAGGGGACACCGGAGCTGTCCCTCACAGGGGACACCGGAGCTGTCCATCCACAGGGGACACCGGAGCTGTCCCTCACAGGGGACACCGGAGCTGTCCATCCACAGGGGACACGGGAGCTGTCCCTCACAGGGGACACCGGAGCTGTCCCTCACGGGGGACACGGGAGCTGTCCATCCACAGGGGACACGGGAGCTGTCCATCCACAGGGGACACCGGAGCTGTCCCTCACGGGGGACACCGGAGCTGTCCATCCACAGGGGACACGGGAGCTGTCCATCCACAGGGGACACCGGAGCTGTCCCTCACAGCCATCGGGCTCTCCTGGCTCCTGCAGCATCCCATGCACCAGGCACAGGAACCCTCATGGTCTCATTCTCCGGGGCTAAAAATCAGTTGCTCGACGAGAAAAGTCAATTTTAGGTTTTTTTTTTTAACCCAGTCTCCTGACAGCAAGGCAAGTCCAAACAAGAATATACCCTGAAAGACTCGAAGTCCATGTCCACTCCTCCTCAAGGGGACAGTCTGCCTGAATCCAGCAGCAGCTTTGCTTTCTCAAGAACAAAGCTGCAATTTGCCCCTCTCACTTAACCTCTGCCCAAGCTTTTCACCTGAGGCTCAGCTCCTTATTAGCAGCTCTTTACACAGCCCCTCTGCCCCGGGGTGAGCTCACCCCACCAGAACCCCTTCTACAGAGAGCAAAGGAAACAGGTCGTGAATTATTTTGCTTTTATCATAAATAACCTCTCCTCCTGGTGAAGGGATTTCCAGCCCGTTAACTGCGGGCCTGCTGCAGGAGGAGATGAACCACAGCCTGCAGAAATCAATAGCTCTGACTCTAATGAGTTCTGAATCACGCTCAGCACGCCCGGAGATACATCCCACACTTCCAGCAAAGAAAAATATGGATGTTGGTAGATGCATTGGCAGTAATGTATGCTAATGAAGGTAATGTAACCTAACAACACGTGAATTATTGATGTGGGCATGTTTAAACAGAAAAATCAGCAAGGAATCACACCACACTGATCCACGCCAGTGTTTGCTCACCATCAGACAACTGGAACACACTCTTACCACTCGATCAGCTTGGAAAGATCTTTGTTGGGTAATCCATGTCTCACCTGCTCCACAAGTCATTTCAATTCCCCATTGCCATGTGACACTGGGTGATCTCAACGAGTCCTTTGTATTGGCATCAGAGGTTTTACACACCTACGGTTCCCCTAAACTTTTCAGACATTTATAACAAATCATATTGCTTTGCCCGAATTATTTTGATTAATCTTATTTATCAGAGTCACAGATAAGGGCCGGCTTAGCCTCTGTTTCACAACAATTCACAGAAGTCCAACTCTCCTGAATGCAGCCAAGTTGCTCCTGTTTGCCATGAGGCACGTGGAGAATGGGACCAGTTCCTTTGTCTGGCACAGCTCTGGCTCCCAGGATGTCAAGGCAGTTGACTCAGCTCTATCCTAAAATAAATACGCTTTGTCTACCTAGACAGGTTTATCCCATCCATCACCATGTTCTCCTAATGTATTTAGGGAAAATTCATTTTGTTCCATGGTAAAAGCAGGATATATGTTCAATAACCATCAGTGTTAATTTTGCTGTTATTCCATTATCCTGCAAGATCTAATCATTCTGTCTGTACTTTGGGGTGGGCTGGCTCCACCTCTGTGGTATCTGGGAACTACATTGCAGACAGGCTTTGTTTTGGTGAGGGCTGTTGGGGAATATGGATTTTTACAGTCTCATCATGTCCTCACCAGGTTATACTGATTTGCATCATCCCCACGGGGATGTAGACAAAAGATTTCCTAGTTCACGCCGCAGCCAAAAAATCCCAACACAACCCGCAGCCAATTGCACATTCCTGGGGGTTTTAGTGCTGCATTCAGGTGTGAGAGACTTGAGAGGGTAAGGGAGAACAATGTCCCCTGCTCGGGGCCAAATGAGTCCCTGGGCTGTCCTCCAGCCACCGTCCCCAGGGAAATCAGCATCCTCAGTGCCCAAAGCAGCTTTTCAAAGCCACGGAGAAGAAAACAGAGCTTAACTGAGATAATTAAAACAGCTGCTTATTTCAGCAGAGTTATCACATTACCTCCTCTCAAAGCAGGCCATTAATCTTACTGATAATAACATATTGCACGCTGCTCCTCAGTTTCCTCAGCTTTGCAAGAGAAACACACCAAGGTTTTTTCTCCCATTGTATTTAGGAATATTTGGGGTTCTTTTTGAGGACGGAATGCACTGGGGGATATCTGCGTGCTTATTTGCCGCATTTAAACAGATAAACACACAGTGAAAGATAACCCCTGTTTATTTATTGAATAAACATGCCACGATTCCCATCACCAGAGCCCAGTGACAAGCAAGGGACACGTCCGTGAGTGCAACCATGCAGGAGCACATTGTGATTTTGTTTTACCTTTTCCGGAGCCGGGAACTGCAGGTGATTTACTTCCAAAGGCGTGATCAAAGGAACTGTCTGAAAACCATCTTCGTTGGATGGTGGTTTGTTGTTCTTGTCGTTCAAATTACTCCCCAGCTTCACCATCCTTGCAGCCGGCTTTCCAGACCTGAAACCGGGGGAGATGAGCAATGTCACCGGGGCAGGGGAAGGGGACAATTCCTGCCTTGCCCTGCTCGCTTTGGGTTCAGGTGTCGGTGCCTGGGTTACAGGGAATGACGTTTCACTACAGCAAAGCAATTGCCTTACACAGACACCCCACAAACAGCCTCTAAACCCCATAAACACCCTCCAAACCCCAAAAGCACCTTCTAAACGCCACAAACACCCTCTGAACACCACAAAGAGCCTTTAAATCGCACAAACAGCTTCTAAACCCCACAATCAGCCTTTAAACCCCTTGCTGTCAGCCCAAACACGGCGCATCCCGAAGCGCCGGGAGAGCCACCGGCACTGGTGGGAATGCCACCAACACGACTGGGAATGTCACCAGCACCACCGGGAATGTCACCAGCACCACGGGGAATATCACCAGTGCTGGCAGGAGAGCCACCAGCATCACCGGGCATATCACCAGCATCACCGGGAGTGCCACCAGCACCGCCACCACCGCGGACACGCAGCGGGACACGAGGACACGGCGCGTCTCCCACTGACCCCAGGAGGGTTTTTAATGCTCCTCTTCCATTTTTGCAGCCCCCTTGGGCGTTCGGAACCCCCTCCCCTGCGCATCCCGGAGCGCTCGGGGGTCCCCCATCCCATCTCCCCGGGAGCGGCAGCGCAGGCGGTCAAGGCGGGGGTTCTGCGGGCACGGCTGCGTTACTTACTGCCAAGCAGGCGGCGAGAGGCGGCGGCGGGGCCGGTGTGGAGCCCGCGGTGTCCGCGGGGGGAGCGGTGCTGAAGGGACAGCGCTGCGCTCGCTGCGGCTCCGCCGGTGACTGAGGCGGGCGGGGCGGCGGCTCCTTCCCCCCCCAACACCGCCCCTCCGCCCTCAGCGCCATGGCCGCGGCCCCGTGCGCCCCCTGGCGGCCGCGCCGCACGCACAGCGCACAGCGCCCCCTGCAGGCAGCACGCGTGAGGGAGCGGCCGAGCCGCCACGGCCGGGGAGGGGACACCGGCACCTGCGACACCTCCTTGGCACTGTCCGGGCACGGAGAGCTCCACGGCACTGCCCGGGCACCGACAGCTCCACGGCACTGCCCGGGCACCGACAGCACCGCGGCGGAGGGGATCCTAGGCGGCGTCACGGTGACAGGAGCCCTGCTGTCACCGTCTGGTCATTGAGCGCTGTGTCCTTCACAATGGGAGTGTGTCCCATTGTGTGTGGGTGTCACACAATGATGTGGGATTGTGGAATGGTTTGGGTGGGAAGGGACCTTAAAGATCACCTGGTTCAAGCCCCGGTGTCCAGCCTGGTCTTGGGCACTGCCAGGGATCCAGGGGCGGCCCCAGCCTCTCTGGGCACCCTTTGCCAGGGAGAAGCACCCTCACAGGGAACAATTTCTGCCCAATATCCGAACCTAAACTTCCCCTCTCTCGGTGTGAAGCCATCCCTCCAGTTCCTGGTGCAGAGCCCCTCTCCTTGCAGCCCCTTCAGACCCTGGAAGGTGCTCTGGGGTTTCCAGACAACCTTCTTCAGGATGAACATCCCAATTTTCTCACCCTGTCCCCACAGGGAAGGTTTCCCCATCCGTTTTTCAGCTTCCTGGCACTCAGGCACTCTCCCTGGTGCCCACTCATTACCTGAGAGGAGGTTGGAGCCCGCTGGGGTCAGTCACTTCTTCCAGACAACAAGGATGAGAGGAAACAGCCTCAGGTTGCACCAAGGCAGGTTGAGATGGGATATTAGGAAGAGATGGGATATTAGGAAGAATTTCTTCACTGAAAGAGTGGCCAGGGAGAGGCTGCTCAGAGCAGCAGTGGAATCACCATCCCTGGAGGTGTTCAAAAACCATTTGACGTGGCATTTAGAGTTTAACAGACCTGGCAGTGCTGAGTTAGTGGTTGGACTCAATGATCTTGGAGGTCTTTTTCAGCCTTAGGCATTCTGTGATTCTCAAATGCTGGGATGGCGGGACAGCACCACAGCCACCATCTCCTGCAGCAGGAGGCTGAGCACTCCTCTCGGAGACATGGGATACTTTGGGATGACTTCAGCCTGATTTGTTTATAAATTTAGATTTGCCTCCAGAGCTCGCAACTTGGCATTTTTCACGAGACCTAAATATACTCCTTGAAGGCGTGAACTGTTTCCATAATAAAGCCTTTTAGAATTGACTTGTGAAAACTCATTTCAAGCTGTATTTTGGCAGAGTGAGGGGAAGTGCTGACTGCAGTGGTAGAGCTTGTTCACAGTACAGAGGGAAGAGCTGAGAGGAAGGGAGTAGAGAAGGGCAGGTAAAACTACCTGTTACTAACATCACCTTACATGGCCCATTAAAGATCCTATTTCCAACAGTTTCACCAGTTTTTCATGCTTGGGTTGGAATTTTCTCCATCACATTTCTGGATCAGGCCAAACTTCTACAGTAAATTTCACCCAAAAGGTTTTTTCTGGGTTCCACAAATATAACTTAACCTTGAACAACTTTTGCTTGGAGTGTTACAAATTTTTGGCAAAGGAAACATTGCATTGCAGCTCCATGAAAATGGCATTGGGGTTTTCCACCTTTATCTGGTAATTATCAACTTGAGGGCTCTGTTGAAAAGCAAATTGATGTCTTTCATAGCTTTCAAATGCATCCTGTGATCTAAAAGCCAAATAATTTTCATTCACGTCAACACTGGCAATGAATATCCTGCTTAGCCAAAATATTACATTAATGACACCTAAGCTGGTGCTCTGACTTCAGAGAGATCTTAAGCAACACTTCACAAACACTGTGATGTGAAATCTCCAGAGGCACCTGTGCAAACCCATGGAAACTGGGCTTGCATCATGAAAAAATAAGATTGCAAATAAGGTTACCTGCTTGTTCCACACCTCTACTCAGTTGAACTCACTGAGTTTAATATATTAACTTTTTTTGGTTATGCCTGAATACTCTTCATGGTAACAAACCTAAGGGGCAATGAGAGGAATCCCCTTCCTTCTTGTGCATTGCTCCCACTGACAAACACCTTTCCTGTAGCTGCAAATCTCCTGAAAACTAAAACCAGAGCTCAGCTCAGCTGGAGATATTCCACGTGACCCAGAGAACCCAGCTCAGCATGGCCAGCACTGGCACCAGGAACCACTTTTCCCCCAAAGCCTTCTACTTCTGAGCGCCAGCAGCAAGAACCTGTGAAAAATGAGCAGATGCTGCTTTTACCTTTTGACTTCTCAGAGCAACCTTTTTCACTGGCACCATCTGAGAATTTTGGCAGCATGGTGGAGGGAGATGAGCAGAGAGATCTCCAAAGCCTCCCTTGGAATTACATCCAGTAACTTCCATTTCCTCCAGGAGACTGAACCAGCCCTGTGACTACTTTGGGTCAGTGTGGCCCATTTCAGTTTGAAAATACTTCTTTGCAAAATCCCTCTCTCACAAAAAACAAACAAACAAACAAACACACAAACAAACAAAGACCTACCAGGAGTACATTTCCTTAGCAGGATGCTTCATGGCAGAAATAGGTGTCTGAAGTTGCCAGCAAGAAGCTAAAAGTGAACATTCTGTAGGGACAACATTAAAGCAAGCCCAAGTGAGTATGAGAAATCAGAGTAACACACAGATTTTCTTACAGAGCCAATTCAGAGCCTGACATTTCCGCCCACACAGCACAGCTCAGTGACAGGCAATAAGACACAGCAGCAATATGAGCAACAGGAGACTCCAGAGGAATAAACAATATATTTCTTCTGTCAACAAAAATATATGCCTCTCTTTATTCCTTTCATAAGTCTCCCACAATTATTAATGCTCTGGGTTTGTGTAGCAGGGGGGCTGCAGGGGTGGCTGCTGGGAGAAGCTGCTGGAAGCTTCCCCCATGTCCCACAGAGTGGGTCCAAGGGGGTAACACCTCTGGAAAACAGATTTAAGAATGGGGGTAGAACTGCATAGCTGCAGGCAGGAGAGAGGAGTGAGAATGTGAGAGAGGAACAGCTCTGCAGACATTCAGGATGAGGGGAAGGAGATGCTCCAGGTGCCAAAGCTGAGATCCCCCTGAAGCCCAAGGTGAAGCCCAAGTAGAGCTGAGCCCAGGAAGAAAGGAGGGTAACAGGGTCTGAGTACAAACATTTCATTTCATTGCAGCTTGTAACCAAAACATCAGTCACAGCACAGTTCAGCCTCTCCCCACTTCAAGCCTGAACACATAAATTAACTCCTCTTCAATGTTAATGAATATTATTCTACTCACTTGCTCCTTGATCTATGAAACACTTATTGTCTCACTTCATAAAATACATTTCCTGCACACCAAGCATTTTTCTCTATAACGTTCCTGCTCATTAGTAGAAGGAACAATATTTTATCTGGTTTCATGTATTGAAAATCTGGGACCAGGCTTTCGATGAAAGCACTGGAAAATGTGTGAACAGGAAGTAGAGGTTACTAAGAAGAGAAACAACAAAATTTAAAGGCACTGAGTGAGGACAAGTTTTCAGGAAGTCACAATAGTCATGACAGGGCAATCCTAGGAGTAACATCATCCACCTCAGGCTGTTCTACCAAAAGATTGTGTTTGTTTCTCAAACTTTAACCTGAGTTCATGTCAAAATTAGCAGTGAAAACCAGTGCAGTGTTCTTGTCCTTGGGAGATCACAGACAACTTAGTATCATACTCAAATTTTTTTACCCTTTCTGTAGCTGAAGGAATTTAAATACAAAGAGGTGTAAAAAGTGACCACGTATTTTCTGAGCTGGTTTTAACTTCTCCTAGTCACTGTTGTGAGGAGTTCATCCATTCCACAGAGTTCCACCAGCACCATTGACTTCCTGTCACACACAGTAGGAACCAGAAAGCAATCATACAGAACAGGGGAAAAAACTAAAAGCCATGTTAGTTTATTACTCATTTCAAAATCCAGGAGATTACAAAGACTCTGGAAGAGAGGGAACATTTGTCAGTGCCACCCTGAGCCTTCCTGCACATTTCTTTCAATCTGCCTCTGTTCCTCCTCAAGCAGGACTGCAATAAATCTCACACATTCCCAGCATGAAGGGATCCTGTCCTGACCCCTGGGAGATGACACAGATCAGATTTGTTCACAGCCCAGCAACATCCACAGCTCAGCTGAGCGCCTTGGATGAGACACAAATGTGGAGTCCAAATTTAGAGAAAGAAGAAGAGATCCTCTCTTAATCTGCTCCACATCTTCAGC
This sequence comes from Ammospiza nelsoni, assembly GCF_027579445.1. Classification (NCBI taxonomy): domain Eukaryota; kingdom Metazoa; phylum Chordata; class Aves; order Passeriformes; family Passerellidae; genus Ammospiza; species Ammospiza nelsoni. The sequence continues at coordinate 16,778,068 of NC_080648.1, forward strand.
TCAAGAAACAGATAAAAGAGGTGCCACAGTGACTGGGAGGTCAAAGCACTCAGCATCTTCCAGGAGGTGATCAACTCCCTGAATGAAGGCATACTCCTTTTTCCCTTAGAGACCTCCATAACTTTCCCTCAATAAAATGAAACTGCAGCTACTCACATTAATTTCCCTAGGCTGAAGCTTTCAAATGTGAATTTTTCTGCCTCAGATCAGAGGGGCCTGATGCCGTCACTAATGAGTGAGAAACTTCCAGTGAATATTTATTAAAAACCCACTGTGGCTTAATATACTTGCTCTTTTCCTCCTAAAGTAAAACTCCTCTTAAACCATAGGTTCTCCTGCTGCTTCAGTTTGTTGGAAAGCCCATGATGTTAAACCCATCCATGGCTGCTTTGGTTTTTATGCAAATTCCAACAATCAGAGTTATATAAGTGCTTATGCAATGAAAAGAAACATAATACACAAACCTGCCCATGTCACTGAGCATTATTTACAAGAGCTATAAATCAAAGTTCTGTTCTGCTTTATATTTAAGGGCCTACAGCACAGGCAAAATGTCATATATGCCCAAAATTTGCTTTCACTCACTTCCTCCTCCCAAAGAAAAAGAAAACTACAATTCAGCTGTCTGCTGAAGGCTATTCCTTAGTCAGAGTCCACGCAAAATTGTATTAGAAGCTTTGAAGTTAAAACATGAACATTGACTACCAGGGAGGGCCCTAAAGACAAAGACATTTACTGGATGTAAATGTTCAGTGAAGATAAAGGTCACCTTCTACTTTCCCAAAATCAAACCATGTTGGAAACTCCACATCCTGCTCTCAAGTTTTGCTTCAGAGCTGAAATCTTTTCATGGAAGGAATCAGCAGTGAAATATTATTAACCTTGGTGATTGATTATGTTGTAATGGCCAAGTTCTGATAACCTCAGAGGCCATGGGATTCTCAGCAGAGCCTCAGCTGGTAGGACACAGGAATCTGATTCATCCCAGAGAATCAGATTCATCCAGAGCAGATGGGGCATGAGCAGAGGAGCTGCTGGGCAAGCCAAGCCTCCAGCCTGCAGGAAATGAGGTTTTATCTCAACTGGTGGCTTCGGGCCAAATCAAGCAGGAAGCAAACCCTTTTGAAAATGCCCACAAACTGGATATTCCCAGAAGGGTCACTTCAGAAACATCACCACACCATTGCCAAGTTCCCAAGGCTGCAGCTGATCGGTGACATCATCCCCAGCAGCAGCACAGAGCAGCTGAGGGAGCTCCCAAAGCTCCCTGGCTCCTGCGCAGAGGGTGCTGAGGACACCCTGGCAAGGCTGCCCAGAGCCACAGCCCCACTGTGCAGGAGTGCAGGAGCTCCAGCAGTCCAGCCTCAGCCAAGCTCTCAGTGCTTCCAGCCATGGAAATCTCTGTGGGGCTCAGGCTCCCAGCACATCCCAGCTTTCAGCTTCACAGCCTTGGAAGGGGCAGCCCAGAGCCAGCAGCTGGAGTTTGGAGCCTCCAGGCAGAGAACTCCAAGGCAGACTTGCCTGGCTTGAGCTGCTCCAGGAACCAGGCAAGAACTCCTCAAATGGGATAACTTCAACCAAAACACGTCAGGATGTTTTGTGCTATTTCCAGCTGAACTTGGACCAACTGATCTCCAGCTAGCATGGACAAGTGACACAAACCCCAAAGGCTTTACTCTCCACTGCTTACCTTCATCCAAAGTTTTTTGTATTTATGGCACACAGGGAAAACAGATTATCCAGACCAGCTTTTGGATCATGAGATAAGTGTCTGACACCATTATTTACAAATAACAAATTCAGCAGCAATGCCTTTGGCTGCTCTGTGTGCCCTGACTGTTCCCTTCCAGTTCTGTATCCCAAGGAGCCTCCTCAGATCTCCTGGCAACTGTTCACGGAGTTGAGATGAAGAAATGTCAAACTTTGGGAACAAGCTGCAGTTTCTGTTCTGTATAGAAAGGTAAATTATGCACTGAGAGCAAGGCAAAGCAAAGACAAAATGTGACCTCTGTATTTGCACATCTGCTTCAGTTCACACTCCAAGGGAGATTTGTTATTAAAAACTTCAGGTAACTGATCTGCATTTTGAAGAATGTGAAGGAGAAGCAGTGGTGCCCAGGAGCCACAGCAGGACAGTGTGACACTTGCTCTTGGCTCTGCAGTGAAGATCAAAGTCCTCAAAGAAGAATCAGTGAATCTCTACTCTGTGATCCAGTGCCCTGAAGGTCCCTTATTTACTTCTCACCCCTTTTACCAAAGAGGGTTTCAATGAATTTTTTTAGGTTTATCCAACCCTTTTTGTCTTTGTAGAGCACATTACTTACTTGGAGATATTTTAATGCAACACTGTAATTACATTTATTTTGCATTTTACACTTAAAGGAATGCACAGAGGTCTGAGTGGATTGGGCTGGTGATCTGGTTTGCAGGCCCCTTTTTCAGCAATTTAACTGCTCTCATGACCTTTGTTCCCAACTGTACCTTTGAAATCTGGTCAGTACAGCAGAAAGACAGATTTTCTTACCCAAAAAGTCAAAAATCAAACCTGAATCAGCAGTTTCTCCCCAATGCAACAGCTGTTCTGGCCCAAAGTGATTTGAAAAATGTAAGAGCCTTTCAAAGTACTGCCAAATGAAAGTTCTGGATTAGTAGATCCCAACTAATTAATTATCTCATCACCACACAGAGCCTTTAGACTGAAGGAGGTACATAGGGATGATTTAAGGCCATACTTATCTTTTATAATTTCTTTTAAAACAGCCCCACAGACAGAGGTCTGTATTTATCCAAAGAATCTTAATGTGTTGGCTAAACTTCAGGCAGAGATTTAGGTTAATGCACCTCATCTATCCTGTTAAAGTAGCAATTATGCATCTGGAAGAAAAGGGTTTCCAGGGCCCCTGAAGTCTGTGCCAGTAAAGCACCAACTGCAGCTGCAATTTACAAGAAAAGAAAAGTTAGAGAAACAACTCTACAATTTACAAACCAGGATTATAAACTAAATATTCCCAATGTAAACAATTCATTGATAGAACTGTGGGGACAGGGAGATCATCTCATTTAGTAAAAAAAACCTCAACCCCCCCCCCCCCCCCAAAATCCCACGTGTGACTCTAAACATGTGTTTTGAAAATACCAAAGAACTATGACATTTTTGTTCTGCCAGAAAAATGATTACATCTTGATTGGATACTTTGCCTTCTCATTTCCTTTTCCAAGCTGAAATGTCAACTATTTTAAGTAAAATCCAAATATTACCCAACCACAAACCAGAAGAAAACCTTGAACCTGCAGCTGTCCCTGCAAAGGTGCATTCCAGTCCCACACTTGCAGTTTTACCATGAAGAAAACAGAGATGAAACCTTTCCAAGTGCTTTGCTGCCTAATGACACCATCACCAGCGTGTTATTAAAGCTCAGCACTCTGACACTGCAGTCATTTTATCTGCAAACACCAAGACATTATGGCAGGAGAAAACAATCCTTTTATTGAAAGCAAGGAGGTCTCATTGTGACAGGTGAATGTTTTACTCCCAAGATGAACCCCATATACATAACTATTTTTATGCAGTTTTCATGTTCCATTTACACAATTTGCTGGCTCAAAAGGCTTTAACAGTCAATCAAGGGTTCAAGTATTAAGCCGCAGAACAGAAGAAAATTATATTGTGTTATTGAAGTCAGGTAGATAAACAACACCTCCTGATTGTGATGGTACCATTATGTGCCTCAGGATGAACAGAGAGAGAAAACATTCACCTGGTTTCATATTCCAAATACTTGCTGAGATTCATGTATAAATGGATGAAAGAACAGAGAGGGTTATTGTGTAATATTTTAATATCATAAAGGCAAATTTATGCAAACCAGGAAAAAAGGAAAATGGGGTTTATGTCTTGTGTGGAGTTTTGCCTTACTGAATTTGTGTTTATTATTCTGACAGGCTACAAAAATAAAAGATATAAATATGGAGACAACAGTAAATGTGTATCTATTCTTTTGCAAGAAAACTGTCACAATATTATGCTCATTAAAAAGCTTTCTAAAACTAATAGCTCAGTGAAACACTAGACTTAATGGCTTGAGATAAATATCATGCAACAGAGCTGTTTAAGCCACTGTAAAAACAAACCTCCTAAACAGCAGAAGCACAAACACCAAGAAAACAACAGAGAACCTGTGTTCCCTGAAGTCACTTTGCTGTCTTGCACTGACTCCAGGAAGAACTAGATCAAAATAAAAGCTTTCACTTTGCTTATATTTCCTTTGGGGCTGGATCTTCCTTTATTTCCTTGCTACACCCAGCCAAAGATGGACTCATCCTAGAGGAAAAAAGTGATAAAAGTGAGTTGGTACATTCCCATTAATATTAAAAAAAAAGTCTCTATATCAAGTGAGGCTTGTACTTTAGACCACCAGGGAAGGATTTAGATCAAGAAGAAGGCAAAATCCTCCCTTTGCCTTGGCAAAGCACAGAGCCCTCCCTGTGAGGATGGAGCTTCTCTGGCCCCAAATCTGAAATCTTGAAAATATTTGAGTTCCATGTCAGTAATACTTTAAAAAATAACTGCCACTTATTATAGTAACATTAAAAAAGACCAGTGCATGCTTTTAATATTATTAATTTAATATTTTAGGGGTTTTTTGACCTATAATAGACTGTCTACATACCCTGTCCAGGTATGCCCCATTCTGTGACCTCTGGGTCCTGTCAGAGCCTGCAGGAGAACATCAGGTGGAGGAAAATCATCATTTGCAGTCACATGGAATCTAATCTTAATTGCAACAGTGCAAGGAGTAAATAGGTAGCATTAAAATTCAAGTAGACTTTTGTTCTCTCAAAAACCCTATTTATAGAGGCAATAAAATGCAGCATTAATTTTATAGATTTATTAATCTAGGGAAAATTAAAAAAGAAGATAAAAATGAACCCAGTTTATTCAGACTTGTTGATCCCTATCTAAATAACTTCTAGAATTATTCCATTTGCTTCTTGATTAATGAAAAATTCAGATCAATAGGAGACTTATCTCCTAGATTTGATGTTGTGCAAAATCAGCTAATTAGAAAGAAGGTATTAGAATTGAGGGTTTTCACTGAAATAGGACTCAATAGAAGATTCTCAGTTAAAGCTCCTGAGAAAGAGGGTAAAATTACAATTAAGGATTGAGTAAGAGGGGAGGAGAAGGGATTGGTTGGTTGGTGAGATTTTTCAAGTCACTGCAATTATATATAAAGAAAATGCTCTTTCTCTAAAAGAAATGAGTGGCTGAAAAGAGGACAGGCCCTGTCCAGAAATCCAAGGTTAAACAGCACATGGTGATCCATCACAAACAGAAAAGCAGCCATTAGGGTAAGATGGCAAATCCACCCAGGAAATCATATATAAACAGAATTTGGGGGTTTTTTTCTTACAATTACTTGAAATCTAATAACCTAGTAAAGGTTTCTCCTCCTTTTTTCTTGATACTTGTTCTTCTTTTTCTTGAAATCAAACAGACAAATCCAGGAAGATTTTTTTAAAAAAAATTCACTGTCCTACATATCCATGGATGTGTGTCTTCCACATAGATATATGTCCAACATATAAATTAATAGCTTTGCACACACACTTCTGCAATGATCTCAGTTCTGGGAGAAAGCACATGGAACAGCTTCCATGGGAGGAGAGATTTATTAGATTGGAACTTAGCACAGCAATATGACAGAGGCCAATGGAACCTTGAATATGAATAGCACATGATGAATAATTAATATCATGTCATAATTCCAGAATTAATCAGGAATTGGGTTTAAAGCCAACAGAAGAAGTGTTTTTGCACACAATGCAAAATATTTGCACAATAATTGCAGAAGTTGTTGAAGCATATTTCAGTGGAATTTCTCCTATTCAATAACATCCACTGGGGTAGAGATTTCTGTTCTGAACCAGAATTGGACCTCTTTTCTCATGAAGAAGATTTTTGAGGGTTTATTTTCTTGCCATGTGTGTGGAAATCTAATCCAACATTTACCAAATAAGACACTGCCTGGAATGGTCCTACATTTTGGGATTCACCCCAACATGCCCCCATGTGGAAAATTTCCATCAGCACCAATGAAAGGGAAGAAAAAGTGCTGTGGCTGAAAGTGGCATTTTAAACTTGCCTGGTAGCTCTTCATGGATTAGTATATTCTTTTTCCTAATAACTCATCCAACTGTGAAGCCAGAAATTCCAATTCCATTTGTAAGCATACACTGTATTATCTTAAATTGTGCAGCAGCTACAATGCCTCTAATTGAAATTGGCTGAATGCAGAACACCAGTTTTAATTCCCAAGTCATTTTCCAGTAATGAAAGAGCTGCATTCAGGGCACAGAGTGAGAACATGTTCCATGGTTTTGTTAAATTGTGTCACAGCAACCTTTGGGGAGCATCTAATTTATTTATTGTATGTATGAAATCAACCACTATTTTCCTACGTGAAAAAATAAATTATTATTCATACAACTACTGCCTTGGACCCATCTGTGAATAAGTTTAATTACGTATTTCACATGTTCAGAAAAACTTGCAGATGTTTGATGTGCATATCTTTAATGTCAGACTGCAGCAAACACTTCCACCATCCTTCCTCCAAATTAACACGTACAAGACCCTCCATGAAACAAAAGGTTTTTTTCCAAAAAAGCTGGAAGTGCCTAAAGTATGGAATGAATTCCATTTGTGAGTTGTAAAACCTACTACCAAAAAACCAGCTGAAGGGACCTTAAACATTGGGATCTTCACTTGTATTAACAATTTGTTTTCTCTAGTAAAATAAAACATCAGCAGGTAATTTCCTACCTTCTCCATCCAACTGGCTGCAGGTCAACAGTCGACTTCTGAACCTTTCATTTTCCTCAAGCATTTTTGAAATCACTTTCCAGACCTTGTGCCAGACTTTGGACTGAAAGATAAAATGTGAAGCATCTAAAAAGTTTGCATTAAAACATCTACAGGGCAGAACTTTGAATTCCGCACAATGACTATGAAGTGCAGCTGGGTTTTTCTGTTGAGGACTGGGAAAGAAGGGAAGAAGGAATGTGGGACATATGGAAGAATCATCTCCATTTAGAAGTCAGAAACATAAATTCCTCCATGATTTTTCACATGAGATCTCCACCTCCTTTCTTGCCTAGAACTCCTGTGTTTATCCAGGACTTGAGAAGTGCCCTTCTAGATGAGCAAAGCTCATGAAAACATGTGTAGAGCCATTAAGCTTTTTCAAAGTCATCCAAAATGGTGGGCAAGAAAAGACTGTGTAGTTTTCCAGGAGCAAAATGTTTCCCATGTGAGAAACAGGTGTCCCTGCACATAGCAGGGAATGGAACTAGATGGTGTTTAAGGTTTCTTCCAACCCAAACAGCAGCAAAACTGAGGCCCAAACTCAGATTCCAGAATAGCAATGCTCTTGCCTATCTCATATCAAATCCACATTAATTCGTTTAGAGATGTTGAAAGCCTTTATTTCAGAGGCATAAAGCTCTGTCCATAGTGGATGCGTTTCAAATTTGTGCATTGGAAAGATTAAATTGGAATTGTGGGCAAAAGCATTCAGGCAGAGGTGGCCTAACAAATAGAAATGGCTGTTGACACGCTGATGTTTGGACTATTGCTGGACCTCATCTGAGAAACTTGTTTAAATCTAAAGATAATTCCTTTCTCGAGGACATTTATTGCTAAAACATTCTATATATTCCTCATGTTTTTGAAGACTATTCAATGCACCAGGAGAGCCATATTCCAGGATGTTATTAGCTGTTCCTCTGCAGCTGGTAGCATTTTGCTGTTTTTAAATCAAGTATCTACGATATGGCTCTGTTCTAGTCCAGCTGATTACTTGTACTTCACACATTACAGGATCTCATAATGAGTTACTGCTTAACAAATGTTCCTGTTAAAATTTCAGGCATTTGTCGAACTACTGAACAGGAACAGAAACACATTTGTGAAGCAGAAAGTAATTCTGCATTGCTCCAAGGATGGTGTTAATAGCTCAGGTTCCTGCCTTCGCTTATTTGTAACTCATGGGATTTCTTTGTTTAAAACATGAGAGGAAGAGGAGCTGCAGAGCTTTTCCCTGCTGGGTTTCACCCCAAGGTGTGCTGCACCCTGGCCAAAATCCAGCAAAGCATTTCAGTACAGGCTTTTTAAGTCAACAGCATACTCTCATTTTTCAAGGTAAGCACATACTTAAGTGCTTTATTGAATAAGAGCCAGAATTTTAAAGCCTCCAGAGGGGGAAGATAATACCATTTTTTCTTTTCTGTAAGTAAGGTTTTCAGTAACAGGCTACCAATTCCATCTTTTCATCTCCCTCATGCTCTCACACACAGAGAACAAGCAGCTTTCTCAAATGCCAAGGCAGCTAATTGAGCTGCCACAATTTATACCTTTTTCTTCTTTCGTTTAATGACTTTATCAACGTTTCTTGAAGGGATGGGAAAGTCAAAGGCGTCAGTCTTAGCCTCTCGAGCATCACCTAGAAAGAGTTTAGAAAGCATTTTTTGAGTATTTAGAATATGTTCCTAAGGAAGGTGTTGATCACTGGCACAGGCTGTCCGGAAAAGCTGTGGAAGTGTGCAAGACAGGCTGGATGGAGCTCTGGACAGCCTGATCTAGCAGAAGGTGTCCCTAGAAAGGGGGTGGAACTGGATGATCTTTAAGGTTCCTCCCAGCCCAAGCTACTCTATGATTCCACAGAGATCCTTATTTCTGGTCACCGTACAGGGTATCAATCCTTACACCCTGCAGCTTGTTCCCTTCTTCTTTACTCCATTATAACCATGGGGCAAGTGAGCGTCTTTCAAACACCACAAAACAGATTGCAAAACTACACAGCACCCACACAGACAACAGGCTTCTGGGAGCTTTTAATTCCCTCTCTTTCCCAGAACTGGGCACGGCAATCGAGGTGTGCCAGTGCCCAGAACAGGGGAAGAATCACCCCCCACCCCGGGTTTTGCTGTTCCCGCTATTCCTAGTACAATTAAGACAACGCTTGAGCCACCTCCAGCCCTCGGAGAACCAAGGGGGCTGTCCCGGGGTCTCACGTACCGCGGCTGGTGCGGCTGCCGGCTCTCGCCTCGCCGCCGCTCCCCGCTCGCCTCCCGCTGCCGCCCGGCCTGGGACTGCGCCCGGCCCGCGGCTCCGGGGCGGCCCTCGGAGCCCCAGCCCGGCCCGGGGGGCTCTGCCCGCGGCTCTGCCCCCAGCCCAGGCGGATCACGGTGCCGCAGCGGTGCGAGCCGAAGCTGTTCACGTACACCAGCGGCACGGGCGGGCGGGCGCGGCGGCCGCTCTCCATCTGCGGCGGGGCCGCGGGCATGAGGAGAACAGGGGCTGGGGGCTGTGAGGGTAAGCGGGGATTGAGGGTTAGTGAGGAGAGGCGAAGGTCAGTGAGGGGAGCGGGAGCTGAGGGGAACCGGGGTCTGAGACTAAGTGAGGGAAATCGGGGGCTGAGAGGAGCCGCAGCTGAGGGGGCGGCGAGGGGAGCGGGGGACAGAGGAGGTCGATGAGGGGAGCGGGAGACAGTTGGGTCGGTGAGTGGAGCCGGGGACTGAGGGGAGCCGGGGACTGAGGGGCTGCATGTCCCCCTGTCCCTGGGTCAGTGCTAGAGTTTAGCACACATTGCTGCTGCCCGAAGCCATGTGTTGATATATTTCATGCAAGGTATTGATCTGTTTATACCAGTGGTAAGGGGGCTCCGGGCTAAAGGTTATTTGATGTCTTGTTTGTCTCCACAGCAGGGGAACCCTGGGCATCCCTTTGGTGTGGGTGCTGCTGCAGTACCTGCACTGATAACAGGGATTTCTTCTCCAAGCAGTATATCCGCTCCAGCCACGTGCCATGTGCAGAAAAATAATGAAACATCAAATACCTTTTTGTCCTTTAGGCAGCAACAGATGTGTGACGCTGACAGGATGCCTGGCAGGTCAGTCCAGCCCATGCAGATGCTCTTGGTCCCATTGTAGCCATGGGTTTGTTGGGTATGGACGGTGACAACTGGCATTCTCAAGGCACTGAAGACTATGACTATGACTCCAGTCATAGAATCATGGAATGGTTTGGGTTGGAAGAAACTTTAAATACCATCCAGTTCCATTCCCTGCCATGAGCAGGGACAGCTCCCACTATCCCAGCTTGCTCCAAGCCCCATCCAGCCTGGCCTTGAACACTTCCAGGGATGGGGCAGCCACAGCTTCTCTGGGTACCCTGTGCCAGGGCCTCACAGGGAAGAATTTACGTCAAGTCCCACTGATGTTTTCTTTGTCACTAAGATATTGCTCCAGATTACTTCCCAGAGTTCAGTTTGCACAGGGTCGCAAATTAGAAATAATAAATTCTATGAAAATACCTATTTTTCCTAATTGTTTCAGCAGCACTGGCAGCATGAATTGTGTTACGCTCTGGAATGGATGCAAAGCCAACCGTGGTCATTCCCCAGGCTTTGAAGAGGCTGAGGGTCCCTCTGTGTGTCCACAGAAGGGAACAGAGCTGGGGGAGCTGGGAAATGGACTCAGCCTGAAGAAAAGGAGGCTCGGGGGGAACTTCTGGCTCTGCACAACTCCCTGACAGGAGCCAGGTGGGCACCCAGGATGAGGGAACGGCCTCAGGCTGGGCCAGGGCAGGCTCAGGGTGGACATCAGCAGGAATTTCCCCATGGGAAGGGTGCTCAGGCACTGGAGCCTATCCCTGGAGGTGGCACTGGGTGCTCTGGGCTGGGGACACGGTGGGGATGTGGCACGGCTGGACGCGGGTGGTCCCGGAGCTGCTTGTCCCCTCAGCGGTTCCCGGCCGGGCCCGGCGGGCGCAGTGCGGGCGGGCCCCGCCAGGTGGCGGCCGCTCCCGCGGAACCGGCGCTGCCCGGGGCCGCCGCTCCGGCCGGCAGCGAACGCGGCCTGCCCAGCATCCCTGGATCGCCGGCCCTTGTACACACTGCCCGCTAAAGGCATGCCGCGTATGCAGCCGCAAACGAGGGAAAACAACTCGCAGAGGCACGGCCTGACAGAGTAGTTAGTTAGGCATCTGCTGCAGGGTCCAAAGGGTGTGGACTGAAAAGGAGGTTGTAGGTGTGACACAACCACCGGGTCAGAAGGCTTGAGATCAACTGTGACCTCGTATATCAACTGTGACCTCAAATATCAACTGTGATCTCCTATATTTGGGAAAGGTTCTTCCCCCAGAGGTGCTGGCACTGCCCAGGCTCCCCAGGGAATGGGCACAGCCCGAGGCTGCCCGAGCTCCAGGAGGGTTTGGGCAGCGCTCCAGGGATGCCCAGGGTGGAATTCTGGGCCTGTGCAGGGACAGGAGCTGGATCAATGATCCCTGTGGGTCCCTTCCACTCAGGATACTCTGTGATTCTACAATTCTCAATTCCACTCCTCCACAAACCCAAACTCCCTCCTCTGTCAAAACCTGCACTAACCAACTGTACCAGTGAGGCAGCAGCCAGTGAGTTCAATTTGGGATATTAAACCCAAATGCTTCATTAAAAACTGGTCCTGGTGTACAGACTTCCCCAGGTGCATCCATCCCAAAGGCCTGGTAAAGAAATCCCTTCTTTAGCTGCAGTGCTGCCCGCACCACAACCCCCCAGTGAATGCTGGCACACAAACCCAAAGAGCCCCGTGTTCATTCCATGACTGTCTCGGCATTGTGCAGGAACACTCGCTGCTGTATCTGCCAGGGCAGGAGCTGCCGGTGCCAGCTGGCAGCTGCTTCCTTCCTCCGGCCTCCTCGGGGCACCACGGCTGCCAAGGCAGTGGTTTCTCAGCACCTGTACTCACAGAAATGCTTCCACCCTGCTAATGCAAACACACAGACCTCGTGGGGCACATTTTGTCCACTTTTCCAAACAGCACGTTGCCAGCACTTTGATCTCAAATGCAAATTCAGCTCAGATCCTTTTTAGGATCTGCTGCTACCCAGAAAAATCAGTGCCACCTAAAATCTCTCTGCAGATCTGTCAAGTTCAGCTATTTTAGCTGCACGCTGCTCTTCACCCACCTTTCCACATGTGTGAACTGACTACCAGCTGGCCACTATCTCTGTATTAATCACCCTGAACAAACATCTCAGCTTTTCACCACAGCTGCAACTGTCTGGTTAAAAATAGCCCAGATTCCAGTTTTCAGCCTGCACCTCATTGTGTGTGTGCTGTGTGCTCCCATGGCAGCTCCTCCATCTCACAACTTGGTTCCTGAATTCCATTGTTTCAGTTTTGCTTTGGCCAAGGATGTGTCACCATCCATGACAGTCCTTTTAAAATGAGGCAGCTTTTGGTGCCTACAGCTGACGCCAGGGAGAAGGAAGGAAGGAGCCATTGGGACATTGCTGCAAGCATGGTCAGAGATTCCCTGAAAAAACCCACCCTTCTGCTGCTGGGGGAGATTTGGGGTTCTCTGAGAATTCTTTGCAGTGGAAAGTACTCACATGATTCCACAGAATTCACGGAACCACAGAATGGCTTGGGTGGGACCTTTAAAGATCATCTCAGTCTGGCTCTGCCATGGGCAGGGACATCTCCACTGTCCCAGGTGCTCCCAGCCCCATCCAGCCTGGCCTTGGGCACTGCCAGGCATCCAGGGGCAGCCACAGCTGCTCTGGGCACCTGTGCCAGGGCCTGCCCACCCTCACAGGGAACAATTTCTTCCATACATCTCACCTAAACTTATCCTAAAATTCAGCATAACTCAGGCAAGGCCAATGCTCATTAAGTGTAACATTACCTTGATGAACTGCAAAGGGTGAATACATCTGAGGTGGGACTCTGACACTGAACAGGGAAAAGTGTGCTCATTCTGACAACAGCTACACTCAATCCTTGTTAATTATACCCTCAGCAGTAGCACAAACAATTATTCTATCACCTTCATTTTCACAGAATATTTAATAAGTCACTGGAGTGAGGGATTTCATTAGTATGTGGTTACTGCACAAAAGGCACTGGGGACCATTTATTAGTGTAACCAGGAATCATTATAAAAACAAAAGTCATGACTTCTGCTAAGTCAAAGCAATGAATTTGCTTTCAGCTTCTTCTTACTTCTTTCATCATTTAGCCTGGCTCTCAGTTAATTGTGTGAGCAGTAATGGGGCAGCAGAGAGAGAAAATGGAACAGCACCTGCATTTCACAGCAGTGAACCTGCCCAGCTCCCACTGCTTTACAAACCACACATGGGGATCCCTTCCTCCACACCACTCATAAGGAGAAGCCAGTTCTCCCATCTCTTCATGCTGTGCATAAAAATATTTAGCAGAGTATAAACTGTGTTACATAAAAGCCTGAGCCTCCCCTGGAGAGATTTCCAAATCACTGAGAAGATCCATGGGCTTTACAACAAAACCCACATCAAGGAGATCAAAACCCCTGGCTTAGCAGAACTTTGTGTTACAGCATTTCAACAGATTGCCAACTGGAAATAAAACTATGGGGAAGACAGGGAGAAAAAATGAGCCCTGAGATTACACCAGAATGCACAGCCTGATTTGCAGGAAAGGCTGGTAGCCAAGTGGATGAAGCAGAAGGCAGGTGAGGACTTCACTTGCTCTGATTTCATTTTTCCAAATGAAAAATGAACTAAATGTGCAAGTTCTCGGTATTTGTTTCCAAATTAGAGACAGGGAAACTTTTCCAAGTTTTAGGCTGCAGAGACTATGATATTAAAGATTAAAAGTCTCCTATTCAGAGAAATGTGCAGTTAGATCCTGAGAGAATACATAGCTGAGAAAGTTCAGCCCTACCTGCCATAACCCTCCAGATGCTGAAAAAATCCTGGCTCATGCAGGATGTAAAATGCAAAAATCACTAAATCATCCCCAGATTCACCAGTAATGTAGGTAACCCAAGACCAGGCACAGAAAGCTCACAATTTCTTATTTCTCCTCTGAAATCCAATGGGATCTAGGCCAAAGTGTGACCACCAACACACCTCGCTGCAGGAGTGCCCATCCCTGGAGGTGGCACTCAGTGCCCTGGGCTGGGGACAAGGTGGGGATGGGGCACAGCTGGGACTCAATGGACACTGAGGTCTTTTCCAACCCAAAAGGTTCTGGGATTCTCAGCAGCAGGGCCACCCCATAATGGCACTGAGCATTCCCTCCTCCCTCTCTCCGCCAGAGACATCAGGATGCTGCCAGGAGAGGAGCAGAGCAGGGCTCTGTCTCCTTGGATCGCTCCTCTGCAGACAAAATGGAAGCAGTCACTGCTTTGTTCTGCTCTCTGTTTCTCCACAGACACCCCCCGCCAAAGCAACGCCTGAGCAAATTCCCTTTGCACTGAGTGAAGAGCTGGGCTGATCTTGCCAGTGTGTACAGAGCAACATCTGTCCGTGCACAGCTGGCCCACTGCAGCAGAGCTGGGGGCTGCTGCTGCTGCTTCCAGGAGAATGCCTCAGAAACGTGAGGAATCCCATTTAAACTCAGAAACACTTGGCATGAACGTGCTCCCAACCCAGCCCAACCCTGGGCAGCAGCTTCAAGGCACAAGCATTGCCTTACAAAGTGACACTTGGCCAAAGTGACAACTTAATGCACAGCAAGGCCTGAACAATCCCTGAGCAAACTGATCCTGGGCTGTGAGTCAGCAGCAATGTCAGATGGTGATTTACACCAAGCAAACATTCTTTTCAAGCCTTGGGCAGAGATATTTTTTTTTAATGCATTGCTTTCCTTCCATGGATTTCAGATCTGGTCTGAGTTATTGAGGCACACAGTGTGTGTCCACTGCATCTACCCCATCACTGCCATTTCAAAGCAATGTTCTTCACTCCCATGAAAAGCAAAGCAACTCAAAGTTTTGAGATAAAAAAATACCCCACGACTGACAGCAATAAAACTACATCCATTTTAAACATTAAGAATAATACAAACTCAAAATGTGTCCTCACAGTCATCCTTGACCTGTGCTGTGCTCAGAGGATTTAATCTCAGCTTTTATGACTCACCAAATTAAATTTCAGAAGGAAAAATGCAATCAAGCACTGACTTAATACATCTCTATATTTTATGTATACCAGGAGGACTGAGAACTTTGGACCAGCAAATTTCATGGAGGAACCTTACCAGAATACGGTCTCCCACATTCCATAAACAAAGTGACAGAGGCAGCTTCCCTTAAGGAGGGATGCATGCAAACAAACCAGCATTTAGTATCAAATTGTCTCTCTGACAAGCCCCACAAGAAGTCAGGAAATTATAGTTCCTGTGCCATGAAAACAGGTGATATCTGATGGCATCAATCAGAGCATGGGGGTGCAGGAAGACTTTCAGTGGTGTATTCAGAGCACTGATTCACTCCCTTCAGTTCCTCTGAGTGCACAGACAGCTGTGAGGATATTCTTATCCCACAGGCTGTTTTTCACTCTGACAAACTGAATCAGCTTTTTTCACACAGAGGAAGGGATGGCAGCTTTTCTCCTCATCTCCCCTTTCCGAGGCTATGGCTTGTCCCAGATTCCCTGGAGCTGCACTGAGCGCTTTGGGAGCGGCAGCTGGAGGGTCAGGACTGGCAGGAGTTGTCCCACAACAACCTGACAGCCCAGAGCCCTCCTGGAGATCAGCTCAGCCTCTGGATTAGAGGGAGATTGGGTCCATCCACTCCTGCACCAGCCTGGAATGTGGCAGCTCCTTCAGTGCCAGTGGCACCTGAGAGGGCTCATGGGGACTGTGATGGGGGCAGCTGTGCTGGAAGGAAAAAGCTGGGAATCACACACTGGGAATTCTGGAATTTCTCCCAGCAGGGCTTACCTCCATCTTCTGGAGTCTGCCTGTAGCATTTACTTACAGCTTCAGTGCAAAAAGAAAGCCAAAATGGGTTTGTTGTGTCATTGCCAAAGAAACTTACCAGCAATTCAGAATCAGCCCATCACTCCCAACAGATTATCTGGAGTTTTGAATGATCCAGACCTTTTCCCTTATTGATTTCAAGGTTTTAGACTCTGCCTAGTAATAAAAAAATATTCACCAAGGATTCTTCAGAATAGGAGAATTCTAGAATGAATATACACTGTAATCCCCAACTGTAAATGAAATGTTGGATTCTGAAAAACTCTCTAAGTTTGCAGGACTTTGGGGTGAAGCAGGGAGTGCCCCATTTGTGAAGGACATTGCTGGTTCCACCATCACGGCATCCAAAGCCTCAAACTTCCATACTCCAGGACCAGATTTCAAGCCTGTCACACTTGTGAAAAAACATGAACACATAAATAAGCCCATGTTGTCTGAAAGACCATTTGCACTTGAAAACAATGTCAAGAACTGTGGCTATTTCCCAACAACCCCAGTGCAGGGAACAGAGGGATGAAGTTTCCCAGCCAAGTCACAGCTGGAGCTGGTCAAGGGTGTCTGGTGCTGCCTGGCTGGCACTGAGCACCGAGGCATTCCTGACTCACTGGGTAGGCAATGCACCTCCAGCCACTCCTGATCCCAGCTTTCTATTCAGTCGTGGCAAGGAATTGGGAATATCTGTGTGGAACCACCTGCAAAGCTTTGCAATTCTGTCAAAAACCCATTTCCAAAGGCAGGAGCTGCTCCACGTGCACCAAGTGAAGGCAAAAGAAAGTGAAGGGATCAGCGCTGGCAGAACTAATCCCATCAGAGCTGCAGGACCTGCGATTCCCAGAGCACCCACACAAAGGAAGGAGACTCACCATCCACTGAGCATTTGCACCACAATTCTTTCAGTGATGGCTCTCCAGATTAGCAGCACAACTCTGGCATTCGTTAAGCACCTGTTGAACAGTCCTTGAAGAGCAGATCTGTAAGTTAGAAACTCTTCACGAGACTTTCCAGAGAGTTCAAGTTTAAATATTTTAGATTAAAGGCTGAAACAAGCAAGTTCTCTAAAATGTCAGATGCCTTCCCTGTGTTACTGTTAGATCACAAGTGTGAGACAATTACAGAGTATTCCAGCCTGTCCCTGCCTTGCTGGGCTCTGCCCTGGCCCCACTCTGGTTCTCTCTCTGTCCCACTGCACGGTGGTCTCTGGTCTCTCTCTGGCTGAAGGAGCTGGGACTGTTCAGCCTGGAAAAGAGAACGATTTGGTTGACCCAACTGTGGCCTTCCAGCAGCTGAAGGGAAGATGGAGAGAGACCCTTTCCAAGGGATGGAGGGACAGGACACAGGGAATGGCTTCCCACTGACAGAGCAGGGTTAGATGGGATATTGGGAAGGAATCCTTCCTGGCAGGGTGGGCAGGCCCTGGCACAGGTGCCCAGAGCAGCTGTGGCTGCCCCTGGATCCCTGGCAGTGCCCCAGGCCAGGCTGGACAGGGCTGGGAGCACCTGGGACAGTGGAAGGTGTCCCTGCTATGGCAGGGGTGGCACTGGATGATCTTTAACCATGGTGGGGTTACCTGTGCCTCGGTGGTTCTCTCCTCACCTGCTGCATCTTCACCTGCCCAAGGAACCTTTGCTGCATTTGAGACCAGAACCTAAACCCCTTTTCACCCCACACAGCCCAACAAAATCCCCTCCCCAAGCCCCACGAGCTTCGGCCACAAAGGAACGAGTTCCTACAGGAAGCTCAAAAGAAAAAGGTTAAGGAGAAACATTGAGTTAAAAGTTTTATTCATTCAACATCTCACATTACAAATATTTAAAAATTATATGCATACTGGTATAAATAGTCATTTGCAAACTATTTAATAACATTAATTTTCACTAGCACTTCAACAAATGAACTCTTTAAAAAAAGTAACTTGTGTTATATAACTTAGAGTAGAACATACAAAAATATGAACTTAAACGTGAAAATGACTTTAATAAAAAATGAATTACCCTTATTTAAAATGCTATAATAAATACTACAACCTCCCCATACACAGTAAAAACTATATGGAAATTCAGCCAAGTAGTACAATTAACTGACATACTTAAATAACTTTTCCTTCTGATAATATGAGCAATACATTGGGGGAAAAACATATTAGGGATTAGTAAAAACTAGACACCCACTTGCTAAAAGTTTCACTTCCAAAAAATATAACAAAAAAATCTGATGAAAATTATAAAAACTAATTATACTTTAAAATTTAAAAATATAAAAAATAAAACAGTTGAATACAATATTGTCCCAATTCTTACAATGCTATCACAGTAGCTTTAAAATAAGATAATAAAATAAAGCAAATGACCAAAACGTTTTATTCCATTTTTTTTTAAAAATAATCTCAAATTTACATTAGTAGAAAGATTGATTTCTGATTCTTTTTTTTAGAAACACCAGCAAGAAAGAGGATTTACTAGAACAGTAGAAAATGACATTTTTAAATGTCTGCAATTAAAAACAAAGAATTACACTGCAAAGATCTTCCAGAAGTCTGAAATAGGTATTGCACATAACTTGAAGTTAACTTGCCACAATCCATCACATTCAAGTTTTAAATCACCTTTGAACAGAAGGTTTGAACTCTTCAAAAAACACAAGGGGTGAATTATCAAGTCTTTCCAACAGCATCCTTATAAAACGCTAAATTCAGTCACTGCAAGGTTGAAATTTGCATTCTGCAGAGGTCTGTGTATGGAGAAGTAGAGACTATACCAAAAAAGCACGGGGCAGTGGGGTTCCTTTACATATAAAATAATCAGAAACACTTTATTTTACATTGCAAAAATAACCATGGAATTACTCTGTCACTCCCCCGGGGAACGCCGCTGCTCATTAATGACACCCCCCCACCGGTAGCTAATTAGACGTTAATGAGCCTGGGGCTACACGGTAACCCCAGAGAGCCCCGTGCCATCAGGAGGCTGGGCCAGCGCTGTTGAAGCACAGAGTAATGGAGAGAATTGTTTATGCCCTGTAAATCGAAGTGTAACCAAAGGATCTGTAAACACGCTTGTCACACAATCACAAGTGAATATTAGTAGAATAACGATTTCTTACATTAGTCATGCATACTAACATTACATGCCTGCCACCTAGCAGGCTCTCTTTTATTCTTTAAATATAATTTAAAAGAGCAGACACGGTTCTGCATCAAACACCTAACATCGATTCTTTATTAATAATAAAAATGGCTAAACATTCACCAAAAACGTCTGCATTTGTGTATAATTTTTAAAAACTCAGTAAGAAGCGGTAGACAATTTTGATGGTTCTTGACTTTTAAATTTCTACACTATATTTATGCATTTAAATTTCATGGGTCTAAAGACAAGTGTCATTTGTCACTTTCATGCTTTTTCTTCTTTAATTCTCAACTTTACATATACTATTTCTTAAATTATATGTACACCAAATACCTGGTGCTGGGCTAAGATGTTTAAGCAACATGCTTTCTTTTCTCTGCAGATTCTAAAATAGCATTGCCAGTGCACAACATCCATAATTCAAAATGTATGCAGAGCACTGAAATGTATAAAAAGCAGAATATAAGAAAATAAAATTTATTAAAATTATTTATATTAAAAAATGAAGTATATGAAGATCTCTCAGTAATAAAAGTACAAAAAGCTACTCTTTGCAATATGAAAAATTGAGGTATTGCATAAAGAGATATCCCGTCAGTGAAAAGTGTGCCTAAAAATGCTCACTGTTGGAAAAACAAGATATACAAAAGTAGTGCATAACAAATATACATTATGTGCATGACAAAATAAGTTAGCTACAAAAACACTGTACCGAAATTCAGCAGGTCATGTACAAAGGGAAAAAATTATTATTCAAAGCTAGTTCTCAAACAGTGTTATTTTCTTGTAATGGAAACCCACCTCACCTGTTTGCTGGGTAGGATCGGCACAATAGCACACCCCAAGCCACCTACAAGCATTAAAAAAATGAAAGGAACATTCCAACTAGAATTATGTACTTCAGAGAAAAAAAAGTCCCTGACAATCTACACAAGAGCACTCTGCATTTGCATTACTGTTGTCAATATTTTCAGGGATTTCAGTAAAAGCAGCTCCCTTTCTATACTTGACTAATAGACAGCAAATGTCTCCATTTTGACCTTTGGAACTTGGTAAAGGTATCAGTTCATTAAAGCCTGTATTGAACAGAAAAACTGCTTCTCATAAAGATAATGGGGGCTGGGGGAAAGGGATGAGGGGGGCTTCGAAGGGAGCAGATGTTTTCCAAGCAGTGCCAGGGCAAATCTTTGGTTTGGGAGACTCTTGGGTGGTCCCAGGCCCCTGGGGCCGGGCAGAGATTGCCACAGAATCACTTGGTTTGCACACTGCTACATCCTTGGTGGAGAAGTTGGCCAGGGCATTTAGTTCAAAAGTATTAAAAATAAATTTTCAGAACTACTCCTTCATTGATCTGTTTCAAACTAAACCCTCTGCACCCACTGGTCAGCGTTCGCTTCGCGTGTCCTGGGCTGATGCTTCTCAAGGCAGGACTGAGTCCCAATAAAGCCGGCGTTAATTAGCGATGTTGGCACTTCCACCTGCGTGTCGTTATCTCCCCACAATCAGTTCTGAAGAGCTGGGATCTGAGCTGGGATTCTTTCTACAGGAAGAGTAAGAAAGGCATCTGCACACCTGCACCATTCCGTGCACAAAATTGGGCCGGCGGTGCAGAGCAGGATTTGGGAACTCCTTGGGTTCATGCCTTCTGTTACAGCTAAATTTGAGGGGACAGAAAACTGACTTTACAGCCAAGATGGGAAACCAATAAGCAGCCAATTTGAGTTTGTGTGCCACAATGGAATAGCAAAACTCCAGTAAAAATCAGTGATATCCTTGAGGTATCTTTAGGTTTTCTACTTTTTCACGTCAAAATGGAGAGCAAAGGCTGGCCCCTGATGAATGTTAGTATATTAGGATATAGAGTTATATATAGCCATCAAAAATAAAATCTATATATTTATCCTTCAGGAGAGGAAATGCCAGTTCACTAGTTGTCATTACTCTAGCTTTGGTAGGATATCTAGGGCTGTAACCAGACAATTGAGTTCTCTTAAAGAAAAAAAAGTGCACTCCCCCCTCAGTAGTAACTTTACTCAACTTTTACATTCAGGAATTCTTAAAATGTAATCATTTTGATGAAAATATAGTAAGCTCTGCCTATCTCATTAGTAATTTGGATGTGGGTGGTAGCCAGAGGCACGGTCAGATACACACTGAGCTAAAATTTCAGCCTCAAAACCCTTAAAAGAGTTTAAAAGAAAAAAACAAACAAAAAAGATCATTATTATAGTGCTGCTTCAACTTTGCTCATGCATTTCTGTTGCTTTAAACATGCTCTTTCCTGTTGGTAGGTAAATGCTAACTTCATCTGTTGCTGGAAAAATCCAAAAACAACCAAAAAAAAAAAAAAAAAAGAGAGGCAAAAACAGGCTTCCCTGGGGGAAAAGTGTCAGAACAGACTGATAGTGTTATTGTTACACGGTTATTTAATAAAAGTATTATTATGTTCTTTATTAACAATAATTTAATTAAAAAACCAAAATACTCTATTGTTTCAATTCTCTTCTCTTAATATTTTTTCTCTCCTCTAAGAAAACGTTGCAGGAAATTAAGTGTTCTCTCGGTAGTAAAGACAAGAGAATGCAACTCGCTTGCAACATGTTATCGATACGAAAAGGAGTTCCCAATACAGTTTTCAATGACAAGATTCTATAAAATACCCATTATAGGTCATTCTTTCATTAGACTATTGTTAAATTACAGACTACTACAAAAGGACATGCTGTGAGTGAGGGGCAGGGTGGGGAGGAACAGAAGAGTGCACTTAATTGGAGGCCTGCAAATGAGCGATCCTTTAGTTCCAGCGGAATGAAATATGTCTCGGGCGGTCCCCTCCCTCCTTGACCAGGGGCTTGTGGAACTCCCTGCCGGCCCGGGAATGGATAGCAGCCCAGCAATATTCACAGTAATACTGCAGACACGTCACGTTAGCACAGAAGAACGGGGCGAACTTCCCGCCGCAGCGGGCGCCCTGACACTCGTCACACAGCTGATCGTCCAAGACATATGGCTTAACTTCCACCTGCAGCCACAAAACGAGACAGTTGGTCATTCTTCAGTGCAAATTCTTAACCCCACACTTATGTTTTAGCAGGGTACACAGCAGTTATGCAGTAGGGAATGTTAAAATCGAGATTTCCCCCTCATGACACCTGAACGTGGCTGTTGAACACCCCAAATTCC
The DNA here is from genome assembly GCF_027579445.1 of Ammospiza nelsoni. NCBI lineage: Eukaryota > Metazoa > Chordata > Aves > Passeriformes > Passerellidae > Ammospiza > Ammospiza nelsoni. The sequence continues at coordinate 16,800,185 of NC_080648.1, forward strand.
AGGCAGTTCAACACTTCTATCCGCTCTTTGATCCTTCAGAAAAACCCCAGAAATCAGTGCTGATCATCAGTCTGACACCTGCTGTCACTGATTTACAGAAACAACCTACTGACTGACACCAAAACCTTGGATAATTATGGGAGTTATTTTTGATATCCAATTAAGCTCTGTCCCTCTCAGGCAGGAATGGAAACTGTTTATACAACACTGTAACTGCTGATTAAATATGCACATGTGTCTGAATTTCCAGCATTAAGACAATTCATTTATCCTCTAAATAAACACTTCATTTCTGTACTTTTTCCATGGCTTAGTCCTCTCAGCAAAAGGAAATCCACCTGATCTTGTTGGGATCAAATGAGAGGCTTACCACGGGCCTGATGCCCTCCTACGCTGCTGGCGTTAAGAGCCAGGTGATGGGCAGGAATTCAGAACAGCAGAAATAAATATAGGTACAAGTTCCTGCTCCAGAAGGGTTTGTGAACCTTCTCTGAAGCTCACTGAATGTGATGTTTTCACCAACATTTTCAAACACCCAGGCTGTGACTGGGATCTCTGCTGTTATCTCTGCATCTGGCCTGGGGCTGCTCCCCTCTGCACCTCACAGGCCTCGGACATACCTCAGGCAAATAAGGGCATTCACAACTTGCTGGGTTTTCAAACCCATCCAATTTTATCACAGTCCAGATGGCACTGCAGTAGTTTGATGTCATTTTTGCTTACAGGACACATAAACTGCTCAGACAGAGCACAGCAGCCTTTTTAATGACCTGTTTTTCTCCTCTTTCAGTGCTCGAATTGCATTTCCCAAAACCCTGCCCTGTCAACTCAGTCAATTTGTACAAGAGCAGAAGCAGGCAAATATTCCTAACACCACATTCCCCATCCCCTAATCTGTTCTGCAGTAGGAGGATTGGGATTTCTTCCTCAAAAATGCCAAAAGGACAAAGATGCCACACAGGCCTCCTTCATGTGGTGATTCTGCCCCGTTCCCTCTGCTCAGCCACCTTCAGAGGCCAAACTGCAGCTTGGGAGTCCTTGTCACATTAATTCTGAGTGGGACAGGGCTGGAACTGCTCCCTGAGCTGGGCACAGAGGATTTCCCAGTTCCAGGGAAAGCCTCAGTTACAGCAGCTCCATCAGGCCCTCTCAGGGTGGGAGCCCCAGCCCTGAACCCTTCCTGTGCGTTATCTCAGGGCACACCCTTTAGCAGCACCTCCTTGCCCAATTTTACAGGAAATCCCTTCTTGTTACTGCTTTTTTAAACTAACTTTATTTTTCTTTTTGAAGAAAAGCAGTATTTGAAAACTAAAAATAAATAGAACCTTAATAAAAACTAGTGCTGCTGTATTTTTACCTCCCTCATGCGCCCAATTTCTCTTATAATGAATCCTCTCTGAGCATTATCTCCCCACACAAAAAATGCACCAAAAATGAGGAAATAGGGAGTGGGGGGAGAGAAGGAAAGGGAAATAGATTGCAAAATTTTTTTTCAGAGTTTACAAGTACTTACTTAAATTTGTAGTCCCACTAGCTTCAATGGCCCTATTCACCCAAGTGTCTGCTTATGCAAGCACAAGTTGCACAAGGGCAGCCCAAATTATTTGTTCAAAGCTGTACAGAACTTATTTCAGAGCCAAGATTAGAACAAAGACATTCCAATTCACAGGCCCACAGTCAAATTGTTGTTACAATTCTTCTGCTTTATAACCAAAGCAGAAGTGAAAAGATAATGGGCTAATCAGCCAAGTTTGGAGGTTTTCCACTGTATTAACTTTAAAATTAAGATCAGCAGTGACAGTCATGTAGGAAAAATCCAGAGACAAAGGATGAATTACAAGAGGAGATGTGAGCATCTGAGTTTCCCAAAACTGTGGTCTGAGTATCACTGTAACTGGCAGTTACATTTTAGAGAGATGAAGAAGGCAGAAAGCAAAGTGCTGATCCATTTGGCATATTGCTCTAATTTAAAATAATAAGGAATACAATAATAAAGGAAAGAAAGAAGCAAGCACAGCCTTTGCACAGGCTTTGGAGGGTGACTGCAAGGCTGCAGGGCACAGTAACAAGCTTACAAGGATGCTCTTGGACAGCCAGCACACATTGGGGTGGTTCTGCTTCTTCTCCCGAAAGAGGAAGAGCTGTGGCAGGCACCTCCCTCCCTGCGTCTCACAAACACCCCAAACCCTTGCAGAGGGAGCATCTGAGGAGCTCAGTATTCTTGGAAAAGGCCAAGGCAGCTGCCACACTTCCCACTACACTCAGCAACTCAAGAAAAGCCTTTTTCACAGTCACCTCCCACGTGCCAGCACCACCAGCTCCCCACCACTCCGCTTGCATCCCGTGCTGCATCCGAGAGGCACCAAAACCAGGATTACCCTGGTGTAACACTGCCAGCACACCTCTGAGGCAGGGAGGGCGCTTGCAGGGGAGCAGGGGGAGCAGGCCTTACCCGTTTATCAATCTCTCCGTGCTGCAGCTGGACGAAGCGGGCGCTGATAGCAGCAATGTAGCTCTGTTGGTTGGAGAACGCCACCCGCCCGGCGCCCTTGGGGTACTTCAGCTCGGGGTCCGTGTCGATGCCGGCGTAGCAAACCCCGCCGTAGAGCCGGTCCATGATCATCGCCAGCTCCACTGCAGCACAAAGCAAAACCAAACAGGGCTCTAGGCTGCCTCCTTTCACTCACTGCACCACCTCAGGATGCTTTGTGTCCCCCACTGTGTCACCACAAAGCAAAACCAAACAGGGCTCTAGGCTGCCTCGTTTCTCTCAAAGCACCGCCTCAGGATAGTTTGTGTCCCCCACTGTGTCACCACGCTCAGAATTCCAGGCTGGCTTCCCCCAGTGCTCCCCAAACCAGGCTGCACATCCAACATGCCCAGTGCTGCAGTGTGTACCTGCTCGTAAAGGCCGAGGAACACCACCAACAAAAATGGTTTTTCTTGGGTCAAGAGGCTGGGAACCATCCATAACAAAATCACTATCACTAAGGTTCCAAGGCCGGATCTGAACCTATGGACAAAAAGCCTGGGTTTTTTAACCATTCACAATTCAAAGTGTCTCAGTAATATAAATTACAACAGAGTCCTACAGAGAAGAAAACTTCTTAAACAGCTGTACTTTCTAAATTCTACTTGTTCAGCAAAATGAAATGGCTACGAGTTCTCTTAAGACAGACCATTTGAGGATGCTAAATTTCATCACTTCCTTGTTACCCAAATTTCTGGGGAAAAAAACCCTCACCCTCTGCTCACACATTTACTTAATCATGACTGAGCTGTGCTGTACAAGCCCCTGGTCTCACAGATCTGCACTGCTCCTGTTGTCCCAGCCTTATCTCAGTGCAGCAGGCTCCAGAGATGCCAGTTCAGCTCCTGTGCTGCCTTCTATTTGGTTACAGCTGGCCAAAATTTGAAGCACAGGACTGGAGCAGAATTCTCCCCAGCTATTGACAGACTTGCATCAGCTTCCCAACCATTTGTATATTAATAATTTACAGTTCAATGCCATGGTATGCTCTTTAGGATTTATCTGTTATATACAACACTCAATATGAATTCTACATGTTCATCATTAGCAAGCAAAAAATACCTGTCTGGAAATACATCTTTTTTCTGATAAAAATAAGCATTGTAACTAGACTAAAAAACTTTCTTATGTCTAGTTCAAAACCATTAAGTTAGTCTTTTCTCTTCTTAATTTGACACCTTAAAGAAATTTTAACATTAACATTCTGAAGACAGAAAAAACTGCATGTGAAGAGCCCAATTTGTGATTATCACCCAGGAATTGTGCAGGCCCTGACAATTGCACCTACCGGTTTGTCTTTGATAGTGGGGCTGGAAACACAGAGATAGAGCTTTCCATCTTCTTCAATGCATGCATCAATCAGTGCCTGCACAGAGCTTTCATCTTGGAACAGCAAAAATGCATATCCTGGCCAAGGGAAAACACAAACATCACTGCTGCTGTTTGTCTACAGGATCAGAATTTCACTCAGAATTAGGTTTGACATCACGCTGCCACACAGGAGGGGAAAAGATTTAAGGGGCTCCCAGCACACATTTCCAACCCACAAGTGCTCTGGTTGATCATCTAAGGGACAAATCCTTCCCAGCTGCTGTGGAAGGCATTTAGTGCCTTTAAAAAGCTGTTACTACATGTACAATAACAGGGGAAAGAGGGAAAATGGAATAAAGTAAAATCAGGAAGTTAAGGAAGAATTCTTTTAATGAATAATAACTGCAAAGCCATATTTGAAACTTCACCAGTTTAGAACAACCCCAAGGATTAAATTCTTTTTCCCCCCTAAACATTGTGTCACTATCAGACCAATCTTGTGCTTTATCACAAAAAATTATTCTAAAATGCTCATCTTATTGGTTTGCAGTATTTACCTTTAGGAGGAAAATAAGATTTGCTCTCTGCCTTGTGTGGCCAGTCTACAATCAAAGGTCCAAAGCGCCGAAAACTTGCAGTGATCTCATCTGGAACAGGAGAGAAGGGAAAAGGCATGACATTAAAATAAATTGAATTTAAGGCATTTGAAAGGCACTGATTTCAGGTAGTTTCATCCTATAAACAAACATTCTGTGACCCTCCAGGTTCAGCAGCTCACTGCAGTGCTCAGTAGCTGATGGGGGATCTTTGTGACAAGGCAGAACATCCTTATAAAACAAGAAAGGCCAAAGCTCAAACTGTTCTTTCACTGATAATTATAAATAAAAGCTCATAACCCATTAATTCTCAGGAACTGAGCCACTGCATCTATACTTTTATAATAGTCAACTGCTCTCATGGGTGACATAAAATTCAGGTTACCATGTCACAGCAGTGCATTAGAAGCTCTGACACAAAAAGTGGGGATTAAAACAATTCTGTGATTAAGAAAAAACTTTTCAGCTTTATTGTTGCATTTCTTCTAACTACTATCCCAGCAGGCTCGTACAGAGAGAACACAGAGCTCTGGTGAAATGAAGCTTCACAACACCTGCACCTGACCTTTTAATTTTATTTTAATAACAACTGCAGTATTCTGCCACCTGTATTTGTGTGATGAACCACCACAAAGCCCTGGTGCCTCAGGATGCCCTGCACAGATTCATTCCTGTTGGGTTCTCACCACGCACAGGTCAGGAGCCACCACAGAACAAAAATCATTGCTGGAAACAACTTCAACTACACAGGAGCAACCACAGAGTTAGGACTTGCTGCCCCACACAGACCTTATAAAACTATGAGCAGCTTTTCCTGCTGCTGACTTCTGGGGCCTGTACAATGATTGCGATGGAATTATGACTTTCCACAGGTGATATTGGTTTGTTTAATTTTGCACTTTTGCACTTTTTATCCTGCTGAAGTCAGCTTAACGTGCGGACGCGTGATTTTGCGATTTTGCTCTTTGTGGCAGAACACCAGCCTAAACTCAGGAGAAAGACCCATTTCCATATTCAAGCTTGGAGCACAGCCATCCCCGAGCTGGCAGACCAAGGGCTGAGCCCTGGGTGGGGTTTTACCTTCATCGATGTCAGGAGGCAGCCCCCCCACAAAGACCTTGCGCGAGTAGCGCTCCACGCGCTCCCCGTTCTGGTGCGAGAAGCAGTGGGGGGACCCCAAGCCGCTGTGCAGGCTCTGATCCCCGCGCCCATCGTCCAGGAACCCGTCCTCCATGGGGAACAGCGAGGACTGACCTGAAGAGCGGGGTGGAAAAAAAGAAAAACAGGGAAAAAAAAACCATACTAACAGAACAAAGCGCACACTGTTGGAATAATTGGGGAAAATGCACCAGTTGCTGCATCAGCAGAACTGGGAGTGATTTGCCCTCTGAATGAGCAGTTATGTTCTCGATTTCATTGCACCCTTTCAGTTTCCAGCATCATCCAGCAGCTCAAATGCTTCATTTCAGAGGAAAGGTTCCTCCTCATAACAAACCGGGATTTCTAATGGGTGCTCGAGCTGACTGCTTTCCATAATATTTTGTGTATCCAATGAGGTTTCTTTTAAAAAGTACAAAAAGGGAAAGGAACAGCCAATTTGGTTTCTGGGGCTCTCAAAATATCAAGCCATCTATTCTATTTTCCAGTGAACAGCTTCTTCCAGGGAACAGATAAAATTTCAAGGTGAAAATGGGAAAACAAGAATTCTACCAGTTAAATATACTGCACATTTAAATTACCTGATATCAAAACATATCATAAACCACCCACTAATAAATAACAAAAATAACCTGATGAAAACATTACACTGTCATTTACTGCAAAGACTGAAAATTTTGGCCCCCTACAACTTTACTTCAGTGTTACAAGAGAAAATGTTGTAAAATGAGAAATGTTCCACTTGCAGTCCAGCATCTTTCTATGACAATCCTTTATCATAGAGTTCCTTAATAATATTTCTTTTAAATAAGGTTCTTATAAATGCCACTGTATAATAACATAAATAGAGCTCAGGAGTTGTTCTCTGCCATGAATTCCCTCTTTAATTCCATTATTCAACAGCTACACAGCAAACTGAGACTTCCATTCATTTAAGGAGCATTTTAGGAATAAATATATATAGGGAGAGTAAGTAATGAGGTGTGCTACAAGTTCTAGGATACATTTCCTTTTGTCTATGATGTGATACACTGTGTCTGTTTTTTCAGGATTCATCCCAATCTACACAGAAATGTACTAGTGACGTTAATTTATCCTGGTTTTTCTTCCTCCCCTTGAAAGAACTTGGTTTTAAAAAGGAAAACATCTTGAAAACAGAAAATCTGACCAAGATACAGACATTTTCTGTGACAAAAATCAAACAGCTAAGAAGCTGAAAGGAAAAAAAAAAGTAATAAAATCCACAGTCCATAGAATTTCTACGAATAAAAAATGGAAGGCTCTGTCAGCTTGCCTTATTTGAAATTTCAAGGATCTTTTACACACCTTTAATAAAAATAACAGTCAAGTATAATCAGGCCTCTCTCTGTAGCTGGGCAAACCTCATTCCTGCTGTGATAAAAATATTGTAATATTGACTTCAGCCTTGTTTTTCCCTAAGGAACTGCTGCACAAGGGATTTGTTTCATCTCTTCAGACCCCAGTCCTGCAGGTATTGTTGGGAGGGAGCAATTCCCAAACCTAACTCCCCTTCCCAGGCTCCTCAGCTGCTGCTGGAGAACTCCACACACACTGAACCCAGCAGGTCAGACACTCACTGTGTTTATGCTCCATCAGCACCCAAAATTCCCAAAATAAACTCCTCCAGCATTGGCATTCATAACACACACACCCACAAACACAGCAACACAGCCCCCCAGGGTCACAAACCATCCAGGTGATGTCCACTGTGATCATTTCAGCTCAGCTACTCCCTAATCCACTTAAAATGCTGATTTATGGCATGCAGACTATGTAAATGTATGTGAAACTGCTCCCTTATAAGCTTCAAGTTTGGACTTTGCCCTCTAGTAAAAACTGAATGTTATTTCTCCCATGAGACATTGTCAACATTAGAAAATTAAAGAGGAATATTGTTACCTCGCCTTCTCCCATATGTCCTTGCTGCATGTTAAATGAGAAAGAAAACAGCCTTTCAATCATTGTTATAAGGACCAAAAGACCTCGTTTTATTGCCTTTATACTGACTCAGTGATTCTCAAGCCTTTGCAGATGCAGGTTATTTTAAATAAGTGTTCACAAGCTGCCCCTCCCACCGCCCATGGCCTCCTCAGCCCAGCTCTGTTACTTACTGATAAACCACGGTGACAGGAGCCTGGCCAAGTGCATGTGGATAATCCAAGAGACTTCTGGAAGCAATTTTAGCCCCAAATTTGCACATTTATTTATTTATTTGAGCTATTCCTGGGGGTGTGCCTATAGGCAAATGGGTCTTTCCTCATGCACCAGGCTGTCCCTGCCTCGCCAAGCTCCAGAATATTCCAACACTGCTCTCCACCCGAGCTGCAGGAGAAGCCCTGACACAAGGAAAGGGAAAGATTGGTGTGATACTTTCTGTTTTGAAATCAGGTTGCTTTGCACAACCCACAAAATCCTTGGTTCAATTCTGACTGGCAAATAACCAGCTGAAAAACTGAAAAATCAAGGAGAAAATTGGGCCACTGAAGGTGCCCTCTGGACTCAGCAGTGTGTCCAACAGGATGGATTCTCTCACACTAACCCAGGACACTGTGCTGGAATAATTTGGTACCCAGTCATTCCTACTTTTCATGTTTCAGAAGAAATCAATTCTACCCCTACAAACAAGAGCATTTGCTGTGCTGGCTTGCAAGAACCCATTGTCAGAGCACGGCCAAACTTTCTAATCAAACTTGCACATTCTTTCTCTTTTAATCTCATTAAAATTTCTTCCTGAAAGCAGGCCAAGTGTTTTCAAAACTTGGATTCTTCCTGGCAAGTGCTGTGAGAAACTCTGAGCACATCATGTGTTTGATTTTGCTTCCCCATTCAAAATTGAGGCCGGCAATTAGTTAAAGCATTTAAATATTTGTAAACCACAACAATACAGGAGTCATTTCCTCTTTTCCAAATAAAAATTGTATCAATCCAATTTACTTCATGATTATTTAACATCCATAAGATCATTTCTCTCCTCTGGTAGAGACTCACAATTAACACCAAGAACACAAATTAACAAACCCTGGTTTTCAGACATTCTTGAGGCAAAGGTTTTATGGGAGAATCTTAAGGGCTGAGGGCCTTTACAAGTACAATTTTTCCATGGTAATTTTGAATTTTGAAATGCAGGAGGCTGATACAGTCCTCAAAGGAGAAATGGAAGGAAATGACAGAGCATCAGCAATCTTGCTGTGTCCCTGCCTGAGCCCAGCAGCCTTTGCACGTTTTGGAGCACATGGAGCACACTCCAGGCCAGCTCTGCCTATAAAGCCAGAAAAATCCTGCTTGTGGTTTCTGAATTAGTGACAAAACCACAGCGCCTCCTTCTCTCTGTACACTCACTGCTGGCCCCAGCAGCCAGGCACGACTGCAGTGTGGCTGTGAGACCTCAGCTCAGGCCGGGGCACTCCTCACAGCCTCCCCACCTGAGCCACTCCACACAACAGGACTTTCCTCCTCTACCAGGACAAAAAACACCCCAAAAAAGCTCAGCCACCAGCTAGGTGCCAAACACTAGGTTTGGAGAACCAAATACTATGATTTTTTTTCCCCTCTTCCTCTTCTTAATTCACCTCTTGTTTTCAGCGTTTGCTTCACATCTAAGCCACAAAATACCAACATCTGACGTTTCAAAACATTTCTCAGGAGCCGCAGTTTATAAACTGGCCCAGCACAGCACAGATACAAACTTTCTCTGCTCCCTGCATGCAGGGTTCATCACACGCCATTAATTTCACACAATGTGAAACTCTGTGAAATACAAACAGCATTGAGGCAAGGAATGCTCTCTTGGCAGGCCAGGAAGGCAGCTGAGTTCCCCCTTCTGGCTTTCAGAAATTCAGATTAAGAGAAGGCTTTGCTACACCAGTACCCAGCTAAGCTGCTGCACAAATGAAGCCTTGAACTGCCACCAACACAGGAAAAGGTTTAATTTGTACATCACAACACTGGCTCATCCTTTGCTGGGAAATGAGACAACTGCAGCCTTGGTTTGGATTCCTCAAAGCTGCTTTTCCCTTCCCCATTTCTTCAGTGCTTCAGATAATTACATAAAGAGCCCAAGATTTATTTATCTTGTGAGATATCTGAGCAAGAATTTTGCTACAAAACCTAAAAAATACAAAGTGTTCATGCAACAGGCTCAACTGCTCATTAATAATCAATGCAGAGATGTTTGGTCAATAAAATCAGCCTGAAATTTAAAATTCTATTAGCAGCTGCTTCAATTATTTTGTCCCTTCAGCTCTCCCTTTATTTCTGTGCTGGAAATGAAGCCATAGAGAAAGTCAATGATCAAAATCTGCTGCTTTTACTTTCATTTCAAGGAACATCAGGAATAAGCAACCCACTCAGATTTTATTTGCCCTCTCCTCATTTGAGACACTTAATGGGCTCCTGGCCCCCTCCCTTTCTCCTTTTAAAATTCATATATTTTGTGTCTATACCTCCAATTAAATGTGCTGAGCTCTCTTCCCTCTAGAGTAAGAAGCATCACAAAACCTGTCAGCACATTGGGTATAACCCCACAAACACATTCTGCTGAAAAACCCTGAAAATGCTGCAGGGATCCCAAATCACTCAAACCCCAAACCTGCTTCAAGTTTGTGCTGAACAAAGTGTGCCCAGGTTGGGCACCTGTTTCTTGCTGATTCCAGGTGTATTTTGTATTTATACCATTTGTAAAATATTACATAAATGGAGAGAAGTATGAGGCCAGATTTTCTTTTTTGTTTTTTTTTAAGGGGTATAATAAGGGGTTTAATAAGGTTTTCTCTATTGTTGCTAACATTGGTGAGCAGTTGTTTATGTTGGAAAGTAAATCTGACCAATATCACAGAGTTTCAGGCTCTCACTGAAACTGGAAAGGTGATTTGGGGCCAGGCTGTCTTTTGTTTCCCTAAAGACTTACAGAAACAGAAATATCAAAGCTCCACAGGATTATTTCTAAAAGTGAGCTGGATATCCTTGAATCTACCAGAGAAAACATTTTGACTTGCCTGAATTTTACTTTTAAATTCTAGAAAAATAACTGCAGCACAATCTGCTTTAGCCATTATACCAGCAGAGCTTTTTTCCTACGTTTTTTACACTGAACTGTACTTTGAATTATATCAAGATTGCCAACTCTGTGCATGAGGCCATGACAAACATGAACTCCAATATTTTAGTCCTTTTCCCCCCAGTACTCTCTGAGGGCAGGCAGGGCTGGTTCTCACTCCAGAGGGAGATTTTATCATCACTTTGTATTTCACAACACATTTCACACGGATCACATGGTTGCCACAGGTAAGAGGACATTTCACAAGAGGTTCTGTAAGGTCACCTCAAGCCCTGTTTCACCAGGGAACAAATGAAACATCTCCTTAACCAAACCAAGGGAAGAAAAGTTAAAATTCTAAAGAACATCTCTATTTAATGCATATTTAAATGAGCACTATTAAAATTAGACACCCAAGCAGGGATTTTGCAGAGAGCTAGATACACTTTGTTCAATCAGAACATAGAAAATCTCATCTACCTGCATGTTTTACCCACAGAAATATTTCTTTTCATTTAACAGACCCTTACAATTTAATTCTTAGATGACACTTTCAGCTTGAAAGCAGATAAGTCATGGAAAGTTGTTTGTCCTCAACTGAAGTGATGGGACAAGGGGGAATAGCCTCAAAGTCATAGAGAGAAGGTTTAGATTAAATTTTGGGAAGAATTTAATCTCCTGTGAGGGTGGGGAGGCCCTGGCACAGAGAAGCTGAGGCTGCCCCATCCCTGGAAGAGCCCAAGGCCAGGTTGGAGCGCCCTGGGATGGTGGAAGGTGTCCCTGCCATGGCAGAGGAATGAAATTAAATTATCTTTAAATTCCCTTCCAACCCAAACCACTCTGTGACTCCGAGGTTCTAAGGCAGGCATAAAAAGTTCTCTTTTTGATGCATTCCTTGATTTCAGTTCTAAAACACACACAAAAGGATCAGTCACCAGTTCCACGAGTGTTAACTGAGACATTTGCATGTGTGCAGAAACGCTGCCCAGTCCAGGCGCTTAATCTCATTCCAGGCAAATTATTGCAAGCACATGATGTGGAATTACTGCCTGCTGACTGTGGAACTGCAGCCCAGGACACCTGATCCAGGAGAAATGCTCAATACAGAATAAACTGAACAAAATGCTAACAAATCTGCAGTGACAGTGAATGTATTCCATGTCAGAACTTTGCATTTCACAGTCCCAGCCATCTCTGACACTGTCAGATGAGATCCATGTCCTAAAAATGGTTTTCTAAACCAAGACACTAAAAGGGAATATGAGATATTCCCTTTTTTGTGGATTTCAAGCACTACCAAACTTCAAAGAGTGAAAACTATTCCAATAATATTTTATTAATCTTAAAACAGTCCTACAAAAATGAAGCAGCTCTCTACATCTGAAGAATGTATATTTGACACACTTTCAGCAATGTCAAAGTCAGCATGAAACCAGCAAAGAAGCCTAAATTTTGCTGCACAGTTAAACCAAGGATTAGCACCTTTGGAATTACTAAGTCTGCAAAATTAAGCAGCAGAGTTGCCAAAACTTGTACTTTTCCTCTCAATTTACTTTTAAAGAAACACAATGTAAAAAGAGATTCTAAAAAACATGTTGTTAAATACAGCTCTACCTTATGTCCAAAATGTCCAAACAAATGCTGAAAAACAGGAGTACTATTGTAGATGCAAATATTATGCTTTATTTCAAGTAAAGCCAGATGCCTCAAGACAAGTATTTACCATTCCTTCTGTCAAGAACAGGAACAAAATGAAGTTTCTGTTATTCCATAGCGCTCAAGTACAGGTCTGACTAGAATCTTTAATTTTCAATTCCAGGTCACTGTCACAAAACAACTGACAGACCAAAAGCAAACAGGTTTCTTTCTTTCAGAAACCCTGTGGAGAATCATCCTGCACAATCCTTTGGTAAGTAACACTGTTTTACCTGTGATTATGTTGAATTAATTGGGTTCACATGGTAGAAAGGTAGAACCTGAGTGAGTGGCAGGAAGCAGATTCTCAGCATAATAGCTGCAAACAGGGAGTGTTGACAACTTTCTACATCAAATAAGCAGGGCTGGAGGGAGGCTGGGAACGCTGAAAGCAAAGTTTCTGTTTCCAAGGCTTGTGCAATGAGCTGCGAGGTTTTAGGGCTTTCATCTGCCTGAAGAAAATCTGCCCCACTGAGAGATGGGGCAGTCACAGGCAGGAAAGAATTACCCTTGGGGGCAAGAAGCCTCCACACTCTTCTCTCTCTCTGGAGACTTTCCAAAGCCACCTGGATGTGTCCCTGTGCCACCTGCTCCAGGTGAGCCTGCCTGGGCAGGGATGATCTCCAGAGGTCCCTTCCAGCCCCTGGCATGCCCTGATTCCCAGGCAGGGACAGGAGGGACCATCCTGCTGCAACCCTGCCACCCCTGCTCCAAACCCAGCTCTGCCAGCAGCTCCTGGGTTGGGCCACTGAGCCAAAAAGCCCTGGACATGCTTCCAGAATTACTGGATAATTTGGGTTGGAAAAGGCCTCCAAGGCCACTGAGTCCAAGCTGTGACTGATCCCAGTTTTGTCACCCAGCCCAGAGCAGTGAGTGCCACATCCAGGCTTTCCCTGGACCCCTCCAGGGATGGGCACAGCTCAAGCCTAAGGGTGAAGGGGAAATGGGGTAAAAAGATGAACTCTGGAAACGCTGAGTTCAGTTTGTGTGAGGGCTGTGAACCCAGCAGCAGTGTCACTGCTCTGCTGCTCTGTCACACCAACAGAGCCCCTGGACTGAAGGCACCTCCAGACAGGATTTTCCTCCCTTTCCACAACCACTTAACTCCCCCTGAAATGTGACAAACCCAATTCAGGCTCCTTCATCTCAAAACTACAGAAGCTTCAAAGGCAACTTTGAAGTTTCTTTGCTATAAAACAACAGAACACAGAGAAATCTCCTAAACCAACCTGCTACAAATCCTGGACACAGCTCCAGCTTTGTCTACCAGGGATCAATATTTGCTCCTTAATTCCAATTATATTCCAGTGGGATACTGCAAATCAATTTAAGTGGGAGCTTTAAATATTGTATGTATTTGATTACAACTCTTCTCCAGGATCCCCCACAGGGTGTGAGATAAGAAACCAAAAGCAGAGGAGCAAATCATGGAGCACAACCAGCATGAGGAGACTGGATGTTAGTTGGAATTATCCTGAATTTCAGGAGAGCAGGCACCCTGCTGCTCATGGCACTGAGCTTCATTTTGTATTCATGTATGACTGCTGCAAAATAGACACCAAGTTATAAAAACATCCCATCTTTTGCCTCAATACATCTTCCAGTTTATGATATGGAATAATTGGCAGCATTTATCTTTTGAACACTTCAAGTATTCCTGTACTCACTTGAAAAATAAGGAATGAAAGGCAGAGTTTGCAGCTGGGAGAAGGAAAAGCATTACAGGAATCAGCTTCTCAGCCACAAAACAACTTCAAACGTGCTAACTTCATTAATGACAGAATTTCTGACAGGAGGGAAGGGAGGAATGGGATGTCATATGCTAAAAATTGCTAGATAAAATTCATCTTGTAAGTGACAAGAACAATTTATTGAACCTAGTAGAGAATTTATTGAACAACTTATGAGAAGGTGTAAAACCTCCCCAAATCTCTGCTGTCATGGTTTGTCACTGTGCTCCTGGCCTCTCTATATGCAGCATTTCCCCCAGGAGCTCTGGTGTCTGTCCACCCCATCAGCAATTCCTGACCAGGAATTCTGTCCAGGCTTTTTCCTGCATTACCTGCCTGTGATTGGCAAGAGCTGCATTTACACTGCCAGATCTAAACCTGCAGTTCCTTAAGTACAAGAATAGGTTCAAAGCAACTTATTTTTGTCTGTGGGAGGAATGATCACAAGACAGCCTGGAATGCAACACGAGGCCTTGGTTCCTTTTTTAACCATCCTCTTAATTCACTCCCAAACAAGAAGGGAACAGGAACACAAGCAAGTCAACAGAACCCATGAGGAAAGGCTGAGGCAAGTGAGATTGTTCAGCCTGGGGAAGAGAAGGATTTGGGGTGACCTAATTGTGCCTGAAGGAGCCAACAAGGAACAAGGAGAGGACAATTCCCAAGGGATGGAGCTTCAGGACAAGGGGGAATGTTTTCCCACTGCCAGAGGGCAGGCATGGATGGGATATTGGGCAGGAATTGTTCCCTGGGAGGGTGGGCAGGCCCTGGCACAGCTGGGGCTGCCCCTGGGTCCATGGCAGTCCTGGATGGGAACTGGAGCAGCCTGGGACAGTGGGAGGTGTCCCTGCCATGGCAGGGGTGGCACTGGATGGGCTCTGAATCCCTCCCAACCCATTCCATGGTTCTGTGATGGAGCACACTCAATCTGCACTGGAACATTTCCCCATTTTTCCAGTGAAGAGCACAGGTAGGACACTCATTTTCCTTTAACATCTGACAAAACTGTACTACACACTTCCCCACACCAATCCAAATGGGAAGAGAAAATGAAAACATTATTTTAAAAGAATCCCCATTTCCCCTGCCTGGATTCAAAAGTGCTGCACAGAACCAGGCACCAGCAGGATTTATTTAAGCACATATTTATACAAGTACATATTTATATAAGTATCCCCACATTCCATGCACAACATTTATCCTTTCCTCACACCCAGTGTGAGTGCTGAGCTGGATTCCTGCTAATGGGATTTCTGAGTAAAGCTGAAATAGCACTCCCTGCACCTCATTTGCCATGTGCCTGTGTGGAGGCAGCACGTCACTGCTGCACTCACCTGCCAGCCCCACCATCAACACTGAGTGGAAAAAGCCTGCCCTCCCAGCTGAGCAGCCTGCATTCCAACACACAAAGCACTAAGCCAAGGATGGTAAATCTACTCTAAAATGTGTTTTCAAAGTCACCTCAGCAATAGTTGTTATCATTCTGGATTTAAATAAGTGGGTACTCAATACAAAAATTCTATATGCATCATGATATGATTCTTTCTTGAAGTATCTTAAATAATTGATGCAAAATTCAGATTTTAGTCACTCTTGGGTATAAGCAATGACTGCCCATGACAAAAGAAGTTATGACTTTCTTAGGACCAAAGTTTTCCCTTTTACACTCGCACCTCAGCACTCACCTCCTTATTTTGCTCAAAAATCCCCTTTCTCATTACACCCATTTCTTTAACTCCAGTTTTAAGAAAAGCACTTCAGGCTTTTCTTCCTGCTTCTTTCATGCCATTTCAAGGCTCACAAACATGACAGCAGAAATCATGCAAAACGTGGCTGACAAAAGACTCAAACAATTCAACATCAAGGCAAAAAATGAACAAAGTGAGCAAAAAGCAAAAAGCCAGGTAGTTTGAGCAGTTTGGGCAGGGAGGCAGGAGAGTTCAGTGGCTTCTAAAACAAGGAACAGACACCACTCATGAAATACAGCTCCAAATTAAAGACACCTTTGAAGATGATCCAGAATGGTCAGAGATTATCAAAGCAAGAATTCAGAAAAGAAAACCCAAAAAACCCAAACCAAAACCTACTTGGTGGACAGTGACATGAAACAAAGCAGAAGATTAAACACACTTCTAAAAATAAAGGGGATGGAATTAATTTCACGAGGCCACAAATATAAAAAAGAAAGCAAGAAAACCCTAGAAAGGTTTTAATCAGATTAGCAAGGCTGCTGTCACGGCACTCAGAACGATTTTGTTGGCTGTACCACTTCTGAAGATCAAATCACCGAGGTAGACATGAAAATATTCAGCACTATTTCAATGTTTTGCTGTGTTTTAAAGAGCTCTGACTGCCACATCATTTACAGCATGTACATTCCAAGGAAATATCTTGTCTGAGAAGTATGAGAGGCATTTAATTTTCCAGCAGGCTCTGGAGATGGGACAGCATGGCAAGGGGCCTGGGAGAAATGAGTGGACACAAAAACACAGGTCTGCTCCTGTGAACTGCACAGGAATCCTCACACTGATGCCCAAATTGGATTAAGATCAGAAAACCCTGGGATTTTTGTACTGCTCTGAGGTGGCAGAAAAAGGAATTTCCTGCTCTCAAAGGGTGGTTCCATCAATACCCTGTGGCTCCCTTTTGGACAGAGCATAAATCAACATTTCCCACCTCGAAATCCTGCAGGGGTGAAGTAAAACAGAGTTGTTTGATGATTGTTTGATATGTGCCTTGTCAAAAGCAGCATTTCTATAACACAGGTATTATCAGAAAGGTTCAGCTGCCCAGGAATTCTTGTCTGGCCCCATCCCCTGACACCCCTGGGGGTATTTATGGGGATTAATGGGATCCCCTCTCAGTCCTCCCCTCTCCACACTGACCAGGCCCAGCTCCTGGAGTCTCTCCTCACTGGAGATCTTTCCTCCCTGTGCACTACCTAAAGCCAATTCCCCCTTTTCCCTTTTTCCCCCTTTTCTTCTGCAACTTTCAGACCTGATTTTATTCTTCCCAATCTTTTTTTACCTTTCTAACCCTCACCAAATCCAGCATCTCTTCTGAACAATTTTGTTGAAGCCTCAAACCCAAATGTTCATTTAAATGACTGGAAATTTAGGAGGTAATGAGTGTAAAATCATAAATTATGTATGGTTTGTATCCATTACTTCTGTGGCAGGTTCAAATCCAATCTGTGAATCTGATCTCAGTGTTTATTAATAGAAGATTTTAGTCCCTTCCTGTTGCCCAGGTGATTTCATTCTCTTACAAGATTGTTGGCTGTTTCTGAACAAAAACTGTGATAAATCCCAAATATTGGGAAGGCAGGGAAAATTCAACAAACACTCCACTTAATTAAAAAGTAAAATATTGAGTATTGTCCCCAAATTTTGACTATTAGCTGCATTTGGAAAGAAAGTGGGCCCTTGCTTGTTAATACTTTAGAATATAGAAGAGCAAAAGTCGTAATACTTCTACTTTAACCCGCCTGAAATCAGTGGATTGCAACAGGAATGGGAACAGCTGATTTCAAATAAAATTCCCACAAAATTGCCCCCATCCCAGCTCCCTCAGCATGGGCTTGGGTTCAGTGCTGTTAGACCCAGTTCTGCAATATTTTGACATAGTAAAACAATTCATTTTCCTCTTAATAATAGGCACTCAGGCCTGCAAATCCTATTAGCCTTTCCTGGCATAAGAGGTAAAATTCAGGAAGATCCTGGGAATGAAACATTCACACATTAACTCATCAACAGTTTCCAAAGAAAATGAAGGCAAACCTGAACAGCCTGAAAGGAAAGGTTTGTTCATTTCATTTGAAGCTGGATACATTAAAAAATTGCAAATGAGTAACCCTTAGGTTCTGGCCAAGGAGATCAACCCCAAAGTCTGAGGTGCAACCACCACAGCAGCTGTAAAAAACCTCACAATCTATTATTTTACATTTTAAAAGAGGTCAGATTTTGTCCTGTGCATATATAAAGGACCCTGAACTTCCCTAAATACAACTGGGATTGATTCTCAGCAGTTTCTCATTAATATTCTGGATCACACAGAAACCCAAATGTCCCATTCTACTCCATTATTATGAATATGCTGCATAACCCATACAGCTTGGAAAAAAACCAACCAGTTCAGATTCTTACCCAGTATTCAAAAAAGCTCTCAAAACTATTTGGATCTGTTTCATCAAAGAACAATTTATAAGGTTTACATATTTTCTTCAATTCTGCCATGGTTTTCCAGGTTAATATTAAGGGGCTGATGATTTGAAAATACAGCTTGGTCTCTCTGCTTGCTCAGAGAGATCCTGAATGGTGCAACTTTGCAGCATTCTGCCTTTTCAAAATTAAAATTTAGGGCTGCTGTTCAACCTTACCCTTCTCCTAACCCTTTCCTTTTGTGCAAAGTGTGTTCAGTTTTTCAGACTATGTCACAGCACAGGATTCCTGCAGACACTGAGCTGTTCACACCCAGATTTTACAGGAGGGCTTTGCAGTGCTGGAAGCAGATGTCCTGGCCTGCTGCTTTCATCCCTCCCACCTTGCATCATTTCCAGGCAATAACCTGATATGGCGAACTGAAATATTGGATATTTCACTAGCAAACCAGTCATAAAGCATTTAAAGACATTTCAGTGTCACTTAACAAGGAAATATTTAGTCAATCTACTACTATTACAGTTATGCTCAAATTGCCATCTGGAAGGCCCAGATTCAAAAATCAGGCTCTGGATCCCGGGCTCAGCTCAGGGAGGCCGAGTTCATTGTGAAGAAGATGCAATTAAGTCTCCAGGGAAAGGCTTCTGCAGGCTGACATTGGCTGTGCAGCACGCAGCACACTCACTGGGCTGGATAAAAATAACATATTGAAATGGCAGCTGCTCAGCAAAGGAAGAGGATTTGAGCAGGGATAAAAATATACCTTAAAAGAAGGGGAGAAAATGGTAAAATGCCTACTCAAAGCATTAAAAGGTAATGCTGAGTGTACTGAATCACTGTAAGATTCACCTTTTAACCTCATGCAGAAAATATTATTTATTTTATACAGCAAGACAACCTAAGAATGTAATTATTACTGACCTAAACAAATCCAAGGCTAGCACAGCTTAATCACCTCAGCCACAAAGAACACAGCATGGATGGATTTTGTTACATTTGGAAGAATTCCTACTTCTGGTTTTATTACAGAATTCCCAGCCTGCTGCTCTGAACAGATCATTTAAAGATGGAAATTATGTCCCAGAGCCAGCAGGTTCCAAACTGTGGCTGATGTCTCTCACCATGCCCATTTCCCAGTTGTTTTGAAGGGGTGTTTTACACAGTTCCTCTTTCTCTGGCAGCCCATGACAATGTGAAGGGGGTGCTGTTAGTGTCACACACTAAACTCAAGCTGAGGCAGGATTAAACCTCTCACAAGATAGCAGTGAGACCTATTAGATCATCTGAATTATTTCCGTGCCATTCTGAGCTTGCTCTCCACAGTATGTTTTATTACTGTCTTGCCCAGGCTATTTTTAAAGTCTCAAACCCAGAAGCTTTTCCTTTCTGAGAGTATCCAACTTTAGTTCAAAGCACTGCATGTACTGATTAACCCATTTAAAATGCAAACTGAAAAACTTCTTATGGAGCTGCTGCTGATTTCAATGCAGGTGTTTGAAACAGCAAACAAGATTTGAGCTGACAGCCATAATTTGTCCTATTTAAAGATTTCTATATCCGAGTTTTAAATAAAGATGGGGCAAGAAAAGAGAAAACACGAGACAGGATCTGTGCTAGCAGATGGAAAATAAACACAAAGGGCTCGTGATCAGCAGCCCCACTCCAGGCCTGATGTGGAATGTTTTGTCCCAGCAGTTTACAGTTTTTTTCCAGCTGTATCAGTTGGTTTAACTGAAGGTATTTCCTCTCCTTGCAGACCCCACCCTAGGCAGGGATGATCTCTGCAGTTAGCACGGCCCGGCGGATGCTGGCTTCAATAAAGATCCATTCCTTAAATACCCGACAGGAATTAAGTCACTGAGTGCTGTGCCAGAGCAGCACGGCCAAATTCAGGCACTAAACACTTCTCTGGAAGCAAAGTTCATGTTCTTGCTGAGGAGAGCCTTGAGAAATGAGGCTTCACAACAAAGTATTTTATGGAAAGTCACTTAAATGTCTCATCCTGGCTTTGAGGCTTTTTTTTCTGTACAGTTATATAACAGTTAACTGTGAAACAGAATAATTCACAAGGAATCTAAGGCAGCCCAGGACCTGACTGCTATCCCTGCGTCTCAGTGTGAGACAAGGCACCCAGAACTTTGGAGGAGCCACAGATGACTCTGTAGAGGGGATTAACACGCAGGCTAAAGCAGGAATTAATGCGTGGCAGAACTATTTGTATTCCTCGCTGACATACTTATTCCATCACTCCTAAAACATGCTAAGCACTCAAAAAGAAATATTTCAACTGCAAAGAACCTTTTCAAAGCATTTAAACTAAACATCAAGCTGCTTTCAGAAGTACCCTTGCTTAGCAGCTGACCATAAATACATATGAAGCTGAATTGTTGAATTCAGATTTAAAGGGAGATTTTATTTGTCCCATGGCCACGTCACCTTGGGCCAGATTTCAGAGCTGTGACCTGGTTTGGGAGTACCTGGCAGCTGGATAGAAAGTTTTGGGTCAAATCCCAGGTGCTCAGTCAAGGAAGAACACCTCACTCTTGGTTCTATATGCAATTCTGGGGATGCAGGATATAAACCAAATAAAAGCTGTTAATACTTGGTATTAACAGAAACCTGGTCCCCACTGCATAAGGAGGGAAAGTATTTTGGGGTTTTAATTCATCTGGCATCACTTTCATCCACATCAGGCTCTCCCTGTCATTTCAACAGGGAAATATTTTGTGGTGTTTCTCCCCACACTGAATTTCTGCACAGCTCTGGGGATGGCAATCTCAAGTTGCATTTCCAGACCACAGAGAAGGCAACAAACACAAGTTCTTGCCAGTTTATCAAAGGTTGGTCTTTGGAGCAAGAATCACTATTAAAACAAGTCAGATTTCATTACCACCACAAGCCTTGATATCAAAAGGAATTTACTTGCAGAAACCACAAGTGCAGGTTTGTTTTTTTTTTAGTGGTCTCATGACTGGTAACAAAAGTGAGTGGTTAGATAAGAAGTGTGTGTGAGAATTTGACTGCTCCACTCATACATGTAACCACTGAACTGCAATGGATTACTCATCCTACAGGACATGAAACTACAGCTCTGAATTGTTGACCATAAGCAGTTTTTATTCATACAAAATTATGTGCAGACAATATTTTGAATACTTTTTAAGCTGAGGTATTTCCAAAGCACAACTACCTTTGCCAAAAAACAAAAGGAAAAAAAGGAGATAAATCACAAATAATTTCAATCTCCCTTTTCCTTTCCCAATGGTTCCAAAAAGGTAAAAAAAGACTAAATACTCT
The DNA here is from genome assembly GCF_027579445.1 of Ammospiza nelsoni. Lineage (NCBI taxonomy): Eukaryota > Metazoa > Chordata > Aves > Passeriformes > Passerellidae > Ammospiza > Ammospiza nelsoni. The sequence goes on from NC_080648.1 coordinate 16,821,718, forward strand.
GTTTTTCTCAAAGGACATGGATAAACCTTTTTCTTTCCCATGACAGAAAAAACTATGACTTCATCAAGAAAACCCTATTAGGCAAAAAATTACTACTTGCTGAGCTGCACAAGGTTCCTGAGGTTGATCAAAACTCCTGGCCAACAACACAACAGGTCAGCCTGTGGTTGTGCTCTGCACTGCTCTGGACAAGCACAGACACCCTCAGAGCTCCTGTGCTGAAACTGCTTCATTCACACGACCAAAAATCCCATCAGGTGCACAAGGGAAATTCACCTTTCCTACCCACAACTGCAGTCTCTTATTTTCAGTAACCCCCTCTCCCCAGTTATTTGCTGCAGGAAATAGTCTCTGTCTAAATTTACCTTTCAGTGAATCATTTTCAGCCCTCATTATGTCAATTAGGGAGTTCTCCAGTGAGTGCATGTCAAAAGTCCTCGTGCGATCCTGCAAGAAAACACAAACAGAGCCAGTGTTAAAAACAAGCACCTAAAACACAAAAACTTCCAATTTCTTCTACATAAACACAGCAGAATTAAGCAAAAATTAAGGAAAAACCATATACCAAAGGATAGATTAATATTACAAATTTCCTCTGATAGGTGAATATTAAAAATTACAATATTATTAAATATGAATCTGATCTATAATAATCTAACCATAACCAATGAAGTCTAACATCAACTATTTCTCCTTCCTATTAACCAAAGCAATCATTGTACTCATGCCCAGGTCAGACTTTCCTCAACCAAACAATAAATTCCACACAGTACAAATCTGATGGGATAGAAGCAAAACACAATGTAAAATACCCTGGCACTGCTTTAATTTAATTGGCAAATTCAGAATAACTGAAATTCCTTGTAATCTTTGAAATCTTTACAGGATCATAAAAGGAGGCAAAAAATCACTTTAATTCCCAATATTATTCACAATTCACACTTTCTGTGTATTTATATATTTGGATTTGGATAGAATTTTATACAATTACACTAATCTACCCTGATTTTAATTTTTTTTTTGTCCAAGAAGCTCTCTACCATCAGCTTTAAAGATTTTATTTCATTCCTGTTCTAAGGAATTCCCTCTGAATGGAGCTCAAGCATTGGGAAATCTCTGTTCAAACAAGAGAAATTTTGGACATTTTTGCTCTTTTCCTTCTCCACAACTCTTGTTATTCCAGCACTGAGTGTGTTTTTTGTCCCTAACACTGGCTGTGAAGCTGAAATTTCTCCAAAGCACACAGATCCAGCTTGGAATATTTTGAAAGGCAGTGGTGAGTTATAAAGTGCTTTATTTCAGTGCTGAAGCAGCAGTGATTGTGTGTTGCAAGGGCCATTCCTGATTTCACTGATCCCTCATTCTGGACTTTAAATACCTCAAACCATTCCAAGAGCAGGAACTCACCAGCTCCTGATCCATTTCCAAGTTGTAAATTACATTCTGATCACTAAAAAATACCATTTTTCAATCGAATTTCCTGGTATTTTTCCCTTCTTCAGAACAGTTTATTACTGAGACAGAACAGGCCACGTACTCCAACCCGGATGTGCTGTGTCTCAAATAGCATTAAAAAGGCCAGAGTTTGGAACCAGTTCCTTTATTAAGTCTAGCAAATATCAAATTTGCTATAAAAAGCACAGCACTGCCCTGTCTCCCCACAGGATTGATTTCCTTGGTCATTTCTATTACAAGATAATTGAGGCACCTTAGAGAAAATATCAGCAACGTTCAAATCCTTCAATTTTGTGCTTTTCTTTCAGAGATTTCCTACAGTTTTCTGCCTGTCCTAGCAGATTTAATTTATTGGTTTGGTTTAAACATTGCTATTTCTTACCTATTTCAAAGTCTAGTTGCATTAAAATCCCTTAGCAGGAGTGAGTACAAGCCCTCAGGTTTTGGATCCATTAGGATCCAACAGTTGAGTAACTCAGGAATGGATATTAAATTAAAAGGCAACCTCTGCATTTCCAGCAGTCCTCAGAAAATGACAAAAATAGCCTAAAACACAGGTGGGAGCATTTACTGCAAACCTGATGTCCCTCAGCAGCTTCTCCTTCCTGAATTCTTGTGTTAACCTCAAGCCCACCCCATGAACAGCTACAAAACTCGAATTTCACCAAGTGCAGAACCTCAGCAATTCCAAATCTTGGTGGAATTGTGGCACTTCACATTTCAGTTGTGTGAGAGACACAAAGGAAGTGACCCAGGCCAAGCAATCCCCAGTTTATTGAGCCGAGCACCTGAGCCTGAAGCAACTCTCTTCTCTCTAAAATATCTGTGTTATGTTGGCCTGAGCTGCTGCAATGCTCATTTTTAATACTGAGAACAGAGAATTTAAACATTTGAAGGGACAAAATGGAATTGAACTGGTTGGCTCACAAGGAAGTGCATTCTCCAATGGAAGCATTTGGTGCTGAGGAATTTATTTTCCTTTTCAAGTGAACCACAAGCTGTCCCTCTTCCAGGGTGAGGTCCTTAAGCTGCAAATCACACTGCAAACACTTTAAAACACAACCCTGCACAGTGATACAACAGATTAACTGGTGATATTTCCCTCCCAGGAAAAGGAGGAATGGCTAAAACTTGGCATAGATGAGGAAGACTCTGTACATCAACCCAGTGAAAAGATCTCAGGCCTAAATAAAACCCAGCCAAGGTGCCAAGCTCAGCTGGGTCACAGGTCTGCACAGTGCTTCATATTAAAAAAAATCCATTAATTTAGTTGATTATTTGCATTGACAGGTTGAACATTACTAGAGATAGAGAAAGTCACCATTGGTAGTTTTGAGAATTTTATACAAATTAAAGTCATTTTTATAATGAAACTACTTTGAAAACAGCAGCACAGATTTCATCAGTCTTATCTTGTAAGATAGAACCATATCTGAAATATATCCATTTATTATGCACCTAAAAAAAAATAAAGGCTGGTGAAGGTTAGTGGGGGTGGCCAAACCTCTGAAGACATTTATAACTCTGCATTTCATCCCAAAAGCTCTAATCCAAAAATAGCTTTAATAATCCATCTAAATAATAGCTAATCCATCTAATAGCTCTAATAATTCATCCAAAAATAGCTCTAATAATCAAAATATTGAACACAAACCAGTAGCTAAATGTGAGCTTTTTTATATTACTTATTTAGCACATAAACCACACTGAACTTAGGGAAAAAATGTTTTCTTTAAAAGATTTCATGTAGAAAGAATTAATAACAATATGGTGATGGTTTTAATGAAGCAATTCACAAAGTTACAGTGCTTTGGAGCTGGATTGCTGCTTTGCACTTATTTATTGATAAATAAAATATACAGGGGTAATGACTACCCTGGACTAAAGCAGAATATGTACAATTCAGTAACAAAATGTGGCAACCACAGCCTGGTATTATTTACCTGGGTTCTAAAAGAACTTGGCTTTACACAAGTTTGTTTAGGGTGTCTAAAATGTTGCTTTATCAGAGGGCTCAAATAGAACTGAATCATACAGACATCAGGTAAACACGAGGCCACAATAAAAACTTCAAAAAAGAAAACCCAAACAAACAAAGCACAAAGCAAATTAAACAAACTAAAGCCACAAAACAACCAAAAAGAAAGAAATCAACCTGCAGTCTTAATACATGACTGTGTTGAAAATTTCAGCCAACATCCCAGAAGAGATTCATTAAACATAATTTGGAATAAGCAGAGCTGTTTGCACAATGTACAAGAGGTGACAGCCTCCAGATCTGGGGAAAAATGACTTCTTGAGCCTGTAAATGTCTACAATGACCAACAAACCATTTGTGAACTCTACCCTGGCCATCTCTGCCTACAAAACAATTAAATTCTAATCCCTATTATAATTTTATTTCTCATCCCTAAAGAAAGTCACTTGGTGCATAACATGTCTGACATACACTGGGTCATCCTCCCATGCAAAAGAAATTCCACAGGAATTTTTCCTTTACAGGAAGATCATACTTTGAATTTTAAAATCCCATGCATTAATTCTCCTGCACATCAGAAAAATGCACATTTAATTTAACTACTAACTCTGTATAAAGTCACTATATTTAGCCTGCACCCACAGCATTACCTTCACCTGAATAATTTAATTAAGATGCCAGAACCTGAGAGCACTTCCCAGGATGGGCCTCCCAGTGGTAAATCCCAAAGTGCACCAAAAAATCAAGGTCTGAACACTTAAAATAAGGTTGATCTGAAGTCCAAGGCATCAGTAATAATGCAAAAGATGTCATTGCATGAAGCAATTTATTGATCAGCATTTATGGAGCAGGTGTAGTTGTAAATCTGGGGCTTGTTTTAGATATTGAAATCTTTGTCCAAATCAAAAACCTCACAGCTACATTTGTACCTTAATTACAGCAGGAGAAGCCTGAAACTTTCTGAAACCCTGTTCCCATTTCCCACAACTCCACAGCCACATGTCTCAGGCACAGTATCACCATATTTATCATCATAAATACAACTTCCACATTTCTCTTTCAATTGCAACACAAATTTGGACTGGATTCTGCTTCTGGGGAAGCTTCTCCTCCTTCCCAGCACCCTGTATTCCAGCTCCCAGTCCATACCAGTGAATTAAAGGCTTTGAATAAACAGGTTTTTCCTGAAAGGATGTTGCTGCATTCTGCCCAGATCATCTTTTATAGCTTCACCAGGGAACAATAAGAGCTGGAAAAATGAAGTGGCACAAAACACAAAGTTTAGTCCAACTTTTTAAGTGCTAGAAATGACAAACCTTTACTGGAAATGTTTGTAATGTGTGATTCTATTTTAGCTGCACATTAAGTTTATCATGCATCTTCCACAATATCTTACATTCTCATTCTTTGCTGGGCTGCAACTTTCAAAGCAAAATGCTTAATAAGAGTACTCCTTTTAATCCTAGGAAAAAGACAAACATAACTCAAATAGCTTCTTAACAAAAGCTCTCTTTAAACAGAAACCCTGAGGTCAAAACCACACAGGAGGGCCAAAGCCCAAGTATGAACGTCAGTAGTAAGTTTATAAAACAAGAACAGTGTTAACTTCCACAGCACTTAACTTGTGCATGTCATACCACATTAGAGTGCTGCTAATCCCACAGATCAGTAGCTGTGGGGAACAGCACACAAAACACTAATTACTGCACAGCTGATGGAGTTACACAAAAATGGGGGAACGGGTTTAAAAACCCAGCTTCAAGGATTTGCCCTGTTTTCAAGTAATACCTTGAAATTATTGGGAATAATTGCTGCTGCTAGAATAAAAAAATTAAATTCTGCAAAACAAATAAGCTCTTTTTGTGCAGCCAGCCATCGTGAGTTATGAAAAGGTTCCTCAAACCCAAATATTAAAACAAAGAACAGTAAAGAAATTTATTTGCAAGATCCCTTCAAGAGGAAAGTTTGGCAAACTCACTCAAGAGGCTATTTTTTTAATTCCAGCTCCCTGTGAATTTGTTTAATGCACTTATTAAATCAGGCCATTTCTATGGGCAAACAAACGCTGACGTAGAGGTCGGAATTCAAACACGTTTTGTAATCACAAATGTGTTTTCTCAAACATTCCATATCTGCCTGGGGGAAGAGCAAGTCTCCCTGGCACAGGCCCTGGCTGCATTTGGAAGGGGTTATATACCTGGAAACCAGCCACTGGGGAAGAAAGGAAAAAACATTTTGAACAAGTGGATACAATGAACTGCTCTCATGTACAAAATTCTTTGAAATGGGCAGTTATTTTCGAGCCTGATTCCAGGAAGAAACACAAATTCTTTTTAAGCATTTTTACAGAAAGCTGAGCACTATTGCTTCACTCGCTTGTGCCTTCAGAGAGCCATTTAAAAAACATCCTCACGCACTGAAGATGAGATCTGGAAAGCTGGAAATGCCTATCAAAGCAAGATTTATGCATTGCATAACAGGCAGGATGTTCCACTCATGAGGAAGTGCAAGTACACAGCCAAAGGAAAGCCAAAACAATCTTGAAGGCAGCGCTGCCGTGAAACGCAATTACTGAGCACCAACTTTGTCACTGCTGCTGGGAGAGAAGGACAAGGAATTATTCTTAAGAATCACTAACTTGGGAAGGTGCCACAGTCCCACTCAAAGCATTTTCATATATTAATTCTCATGGAAGGCTGTGAGAGCCAAAAGACTCTGTTTTTTTGCTTTTTAATTTGAATTCAGGAACCATTTTTTCATTTGGAGACCATTTCCTTTTCAAACGAACACACAAAGAACAATGGCTTTTCTCTTTTCAAAAGATCTTTGAAGGGGGGAGCCTGCCCAGTGGCTAAAGCACAACATCAAAAGTTAATTTCATTAACAGATCTGGTTAAGTCTTCTCTGACCTTGCTGCCAGTTCCATCCCTGCAAGAGGTTCCTGCAGCCAGTGTGGTTTGGGAATTGCAGGAGACAGGATTCCAAATGCAAAACACTCAGAGCACAGGGTTTGCATGCAGCTCTCAGTGCCAAGGCAAGGCATCATCAAATTGCAAGGTTATCAAACTGATCACCACAGTATTTTCCTTTCATCTGCACCATTTGGAGCACCCATTTCATCCCATGGGATGGGCAGGGATGTTTGAAGGGAGCAGGAGTTCACATCAGTGGCTCACAGGGAAATTATGTGATGCCAGCCTCTCCAAAGAGGAAAAGAGCTCTTAGTCCTGGTCACCCCAAGATTTCCATCAAAACACAGCCAGAATCCTGTGTGCCACCAGGCTCTGGAATAGACACAACCTCTGAGGAAAAGAAAAAAAGAAAGCAATCCCCAAATATTTGCAATTGCTGGTTTACATTTTGCCTTCTAAAGAAACTCATTTTCACTAGATTGCAGCACCACTTGTTAATGATTTAAGCAGCAAAACATAAATATTAAATGAAAGGGATTGTTGTATCAAATTACTCCATTATGTTGCTGCAGCAAAGACAGCTTTCAATTATTTCCTAAACAGGAATCTAAGAAGATTCCAGTAACAAAATAGCCTTGTCCAGTACATGATTGCATCAGCAAGGATACTTCAGGGGCAGAGAGAGAGAGAAAGACAGAGAGAGATGCTTGAACACAAATAGTAATAAGCAAAATTCTGCTTTGAGTCAGGAATAGAATCAGCATAGTCAAGAAAAAAAATAAAAAGACATCTAAGGTCAAATTTTACATCATTTGTTTCCAGTGATTCAAAAATTCACCGTGCTTTCAACACTCAGCTAAAGTGACCAAAGGAGCTAAAGATTTTATACAAAAGAAAAAAAAAAAGTTGTCCAAGATGGCTTCAAAATTAATCAGCATCTTTCTAGGGCTGCGGTGCTGAAGTCCTGCTCTGCTGCCCTGCCCTCTTCCTCACACAAGTGATGGTAACAGGCTGGAGAGCACTTCCCTCCACACTTTCCTTTTCTTGGCATGAAGCAGTGTCAGACTTGGTCTTGACATGTACAGCTCCATCAGAGTGTTTATGTAAACAGACACCAACATGCTACACCAAAATGATTTCTTTACCATGATCAAACTACGTGTGTCTGCTATTCTGTGTCTGGAACACCATCCAGAAGTCAAGGTTGACTTTGCCAGTTTCCTGCAATTTCCTTGATGCCAATCCAAGCACATTGCTCTGCCTGTGTATATATTTGGGGCTTGCACACAGCAGCAAGGACACACTTGATCTCATTCTGTCACTCTCAACATCAGCTACGTGTCAGGGTACAGAGTGAATCAAACCGTGAGCCAAGGCTTGCTGCAGTGAGGCTGAAAAAAGACCAGCTCCAGCTGGGTCCCTTTTCCTAATGCTTTCACTGGATAAATTGGGTATGCTGGCCACAGCTTCATTATATTCATTATAAATCCTGACATTAAAATCAATTATTACTTTGCTTTCTAAATTTGGAAGGGCTCTACCTGATAGTGAACCAGTCAGTAGTACTGCAGTAGAAAAAAAGGTTCTGAAGGAAAGTTATTGCCAGCAGCTGCTGTGCTGTCAGCAGGGCCTGCACACCACCAAAAACCTGCAGTCTGCAAAGAACCCAACTATCCCCACATCCACAAAATCACTCTTAAATGTATTTTTGTTTCTTCACATCATGAGACACATTGCACAGTTTGTATCTTTGAAATTGTATTTAAGTAGGTCACCCCAGTTCTTGCAGCATGGCAAGAAATACTGCAATCACGTTGAGAATTTTACTTTTGCCCTCATTTGAAGAGCTTGAAAAACAACCCTGGAAATGTAAAAGAACTCTTGGGTCTTTTAATTCACCCTAAAGGAGTTTACAAAAGGCGCACACACACATAAAAGCTGGGTTTAACTGGTGGTCAAATGAAAAGAAGGGGACTTCTGGTTTAATTCCTACTGCAAATTAGGTTCAACATTATACAGTTCTTTTCAAATTCATAACAAGTCAGCCCAGAAGGAGAGGCTGAGCTGCCAGACAACCTGCCTCCTGCCAGGAGAAGGCCACAGCAAAATACAGGAGACCACCAACTGATCTCATCCACATCTATTTTTAGTGCTGATTTAATGGCCTGTAACCAAAATTTGCTGCCATTCCTGAGGAGAGCAAACTGCACTGATTACCATTATTTGTAGAAAGCAAAGTTTCCCCCAAAAATGCTACAAAAATTATGTTGCACTGCAAGCCCATGTGATACTGTAAAACCAAATAAAATCACTCCATACTTTTTCTCAGATGTGGTACATTGCTGAATGCCTTCAAAGGCCTCAGATCTCTCATACTCCACCAGGCACTTTTTTTTTCCTTTTTCCTCTTTGTTGAAATATTGTCAGTGAATTTCTCCACTGGCTATTTCTGTGTGTAAGTGTTATGCTGAAGCAAAGTGGCCAATACAGATGGCTGGTGTGCAATAGATATTTATGACCATCACTGTTAAAAAAAACCCCATGAATCACAGCTTGGAGGATCATTCCCACTATGACATTTTAAGTTGGCCATATGGTTTTTTTCAGTTGCAAGCACAGAAATCCCACAACCAGGGCATTTTAATGCTCTTTGGGGAGATTTGGTTTTTTAGGGTTTTTTTATGGAGACAACAGAGTGCGCTCACCTGAAAGGGAAAAATGTTGTCAGCTCTGTTCAAGCTGTCATCCATCCAGGATTTGGGAGCGAAGGCCGAGCTGGGTCGTGCATACTTCTGCAGCTGGATATGATTACTTGCAAAATTCTTCTTTAAGGGCGAGATGGAGTTCAAGGGGGTGATGCCTCCGTTCAGTCCCCGGCGGTGGTCTCGGCCCTGGGAGCCTCCCCAGCCGCCGTAGCCGCCGCCGCCGGGGCTCCAGGAGGACGGGCTGGGCGATGGGCTTTGGTAGCTGCTCCACGGAGAAGGTGGCTTGTTAAGATTATTGGCCAAATGAGGCAACTGATTAAAAGCAGCATTTCTGTGTGTGAATGGAGGTGGGTGAGGACTTGCAGGAGACCTCCTCTGTTGCTGATGCTGATTGTGATGATGCTGGAAATGGGGGTGATGAGGGTGGTGCTGAGAGAGGGGTCCGATCTGGGGGGAAAAGCTACCGCCAAAGCCAGGGCTGACGTGATGTGGGAAATTCTGAAACAGCAGAGCACCATTATTAGCTGAGGCAGTAGGGACCCCTCCCTGGTGGAAAAAACTTGCATCTTCATTGATTATTGTAGAAGAAGAAGGAGCAATAGCTGCAGACCAGTTACTAAAACCAGTCAGAGAAGATGCGGTGGATGTCAAGGGCTGTGTCGAAGTACCGAGCCCCGAAGCCTCTTGGTAATCGAATCCTGTTAAAACCGGCGATTCTATTCTTATTTTCTCCTTCCCATTGCCATTCTCTGAAGAATTATCGCCCTGGTTTTCTTCAGTTTTAGCTTTCTCGGGTTCAGAGAGCATGCCTGCTTCCTGACTTTGACCAGGGGAAAGCTGCTGTTTTTCTAGGGACTCTTGCTTTTCCTGTTGCTGAGTTTTAGATTTTTCTGACCCCAGAATCTCATCCTGAATATTATGGGCAGCTGGAGCAGGAAAGAGCCAAGCTGACCCAGCACTACTGCCATTGGCAGCTGTGTTATTATTTATAAAAGCAGCAGGGCTGGGGGTTGCATTTTGATGATGGTGTGGAGGCTGCAGATGTGGATGAAATCTGACTGGAAAAGCTGACTTATTTCCAGTGTTGTTTTGCACTAACACTCCAAACCCGTAATCCCCCATTTATTATATTTAGGGTTTGAATCCTCCCTGTAAGAACAAGTTGATGTTTAGTGTTTAGCTTGTCCCCTGTGAGGCAAGATTAGCAAGTATCCTGGTTTTCGCTAGATATTCCAGTGTCTCCCTCCACGCTGTTTATTTCAGATTTGGATAAAGATGTTTGCTTTTTTATTTTTTTCTTTTCTTTTTGCAAAAGATAGATCTCTTCAACTAGTTCAATGTGTCAATTTGCGTCCGTTTCCTTCCTTTGGCCAGGAGGAAGGGAAAAATAAATCTTTGGTTCACAAAATAAGAGGTTTCCTTTTTCTAAAGGAAATGCACAGCAATGAGAGAATAAGCTTCTGGGAAATAAGGATAAAGAGATTCTAACTATCCTGTTTTTTTCCTCCTCAGCAGCCTTGACTCGCCCATAAATGAGTTAAGAGGGAAGGAAAAAAAAATACAATGACGTCTGGTCCCTCAACCCCTTGGCAGCAAAAAATAGATTTAAATCTGGAATAATTTAATACATCTCTATAATCTAATATATATTTGTGTCCTGTTCAAAAAGAGTCTTTGCTGTGGACAAGGGAAAAATTTACCTCAGGATCTCAGCATTCAAAAGGGTGAAATGGGGGAGTGAGTTGCAGAAGAGGCTTTATCCCTTGCTGCTGGGTTTAACCTATTATATTTAGCAATAATATACACCGTGTGTGTGCGTGTGTGTGGTTGTTTAAAGGGGTAAGATCTTATCTCAGGAAATCAGTATTCTCTGTGTGTTGGGTGGGGAGTGAGTTGTGCAGGAGAAGGGTGGATTCTTGATGCTGCTCCTTCTGGGCTGGGTTTCTGAGCTCGCCAGACTCGCTTCTTATTTATGATCCAATATTTGCGTGTCCTTCATATGAGTCCTGACTGTCCGAGGAGGAAGGTTTTCATCTCAGAAATCAGCATTCACCGTTCGGGAAAGGGAAGGGAGGGGACAGCGAGTTGTGCAGGAGGAAGGGGAAGGAGGTTTTTTTCTCGCTCTCTGCTGCCGGGGGGGTGTTTTGTGGTGCGGGGCTCGCCTCCTTCCCCGGGAATCGCGGCTCCCGCAGCCCAGCGAGCCCCCGGATCGCGCTCCCTCCTCAGGCACTCGGCATCCAGCGGGGCCGGGCTGTGGGTGCCCCGCGCGTCCCCCGCCCTCGCTCGAGCCGGGCAAGGCAGGAGGGGTTTTACCTCAGCAGCGCAGCAGCCTCCGGCAGGGAGGGGAAGGCGCGGCCGGCCGGGCTCCTCTCTCCCCCATGGAAGGTGTTTAAGCGGCTCTCCCGGGTCGCCCGGCGGGGTCGGGGTAGGCTCTGTCTCGGGGCGCAGCGCTCGGGGCTCCGGCGGCGGCGGCGGCTCGGGGCGCTCCCTGCCCTGCGGCGGCTCGGCTGGGCTGCGGCCGGGCCGTGCCCCTCATGTACCGGCCGCACCGGGGGGGTCTCCGCGGGCTCGATGCTGCGGGGAGCTGGAAGGACGAGGCGATCGACAGCTTTCGATAGCCGGCGACGTGTCCCCGGCGCGCAGCCCCCGCTGCCGCCGCCTCGTTTTGCGTCTTTTTCCGTGTGTTTTTTTCTGCCGCCTTCCCCGCCCCCCACCCCCCCGGCGGCCGCCGCAGCCGGTGCCTCGCTGGTCCCCGCGCGGCCGCTGCCCAGCCCGTGCCGCCCGGACCGAGCGGCCGCACCAAATGACAACCAGCTGGCGGGGGCCGCGCGGCGCTTCCGGGGCGGTGGCGGCCGCGCCCCCGGCCCGCCCCCGGCACCGGCTCCGGCTCCGCCCGGCGCTGCGCCGCCATCTTTGGTGCGGGCAGGGACTCCCCGGCCCGGGCGGCCACCCCGGGGCTGGACGCGCACCGCCCGCGGCGCCGCCGCCATCTTAGGTGCGGGCGGGAGGTCAGGCGGATGCCGGCGGCGCCGCCATCTTGGAGTGAGGAGCGCGGCGGCCGCCATGTTTGTGCAGGGCAGGGCGTCACCTGTCACTGTCGGAGCCCGGTGTCACAGACAGCGGCCGCGCTCGGCAGCCACCGTAAAGAGCTTCTCATTGCACCCCCTGCCATGGCGGGGACACCTTCCCACCTTCCGCTGTCCCAGGGTGCTCCGAGCTCCGTCCAGCCTGGCCTTGGATGCCTCCAGGGATGGGGCGGGCACAGCTGCTCTGGGCAGCCTGTGCCAGGGCCTCACCACCCTCGCAGGGTACAATTTCTTCCGTCCGTGCAACCTAAGTAATCCAAGGGCAAGCATTAAAAATCTGTTTACTACAGATCTGGTTTATACACTACTTAATTTTGGGGATGGGCGTTGTTTTTCCACACCGACAGATTACAGCATGCAAATGAAAATAGAAATGTAATATCAAAATATAGTGGCATTAAAATAACTATGTAGGTACACCATTAGAAAAATCAAGTGTAAAAGGAAACATGCAGAGACATTTCCTTAAAAGTTTTCTCTTAGTAGAGGGCTGTCTACTTGCTCCAAGACTTCTCTGACGCAACTGTAATTTGCATGATGCTTTCACCAAACCAAGTATTTCCCAACAATTTTATTAAATAAACCTGCTTCTCTGCAATCACAGACACCTTGTTTCTATGTGTGAAAACGGCCTTGTTTACATACAGTGAAAACATTGTGAAAATGTGATGACTGGGTTATAATTTCCCCTTTTGTTTACTGTTTGCAACTCCTGTGAGCTCATCTGATAGTGGGCATTATTTTCCTCTGCATTTCTCTAGTCATAATGTTATTATCATCATCTTGTGGCTCAGGGTTAACGGGCACTTCTGTCCGGCCGCCACGGGCCTGGCTCCAGCAGCAGATTGCTGTTCCACGAATAGTTTGGGAAAGACTGAGTCTGTGGCCCTAATTTCATTTCAGGCACACCCTTACAGTGCATTAGGGTAGATGCAGATGGACTGGAGTGATACGAGCAGAATTTCTCAAATCTGCCTTTAATCACTTTGCCTGACAAACATCATTTGATGAAATCATGGGAGGTTCCTCAAGGCCAGTGCTGGGATGGTTCAGCTGCCCAGCAGGATTCATGGCTGTTTATTCAACCTTTTTGACAAAAAATGCCTGACCAATATGCAGGGGTTGCAGGCATTATTTACCAAGAAGAATAAATTACTGAAGAAAGTCAGGGTTCTCTATAAAAAAGTGGATTTAACCACCTGTGAGGAAATTCTCACTTTGGTGGCTGGATGATGTAAAAAGAGTCTCAAAGAATACAGAGGACAACAGGGTCACAGAATCACAGATGGTTTGTGTTGGAAGAGACTTAAAGATCATCCAGTTCCATCCCCTGCCATGGCAGGGACACCTTCCATTAAACCAGGTTGCTCCAGTTTTTTAAATCACTCAAGCTGTAAGCTCAAATCCCTGTAGAGTCAAATTAACCCCTTTATCACACTAATTTTGTTGTAGCTTATGCCATGACCTAACTTTTGGACAAAATTTGAAACATAAGATTCAAATAAATAGAAAACCTTCACCACAACAGTAAGTATTCAAGACTTTTGAAATGGGAAGGAAAGGGGAGAGTTCTCTCAGTAGCATTTGCTCACACACACTGGTGAGATTGCCCAGATTTGCTGCCACATCCCCCAAATCGGTCCCTGCAGCTCAGTCCTGATGTATCCAACACTTTTCACCTGCAAGAGGTTTCAGTCTGAATGACACTTGAAGTACTTTAAATCATCACGGTACCTTTTGCTAATCACCATCAGCACCTAATGGATTCATTTCTGGAATGACTTTAACTCTTCTGGGTTCCTTGGAGGAGAGGATTCCTCTGGCCACTCCAGCTGCCATCATTGAGGCAGCTTTAGCTGATGACTGCCAATGGCTCTGTGCTCTACCCAGGCTCCCCCCAGCATCAATCTCCAGGATCATAAACCCCTGAACAACCTCTTCACTGTGAGACTAAACCCCAAGTGGGAACATACTGCTCTCCTCTGAGGATTAGATTTCTTAGCTTGTTTTTATTCTGCCACTCTTGCTGTGAAAGTCACATAATAAACGCTTGACTGTGACTCAGGTCACAGGAAAAACTGAGCGTGGCTGAACTGGTGTAGAGAAATCCATGTGCTGCTTGCTTTTGGTCAGTCAGAAACAATCACAGAATTCCCAGAATCACTGGGTTGGAAGGGACCTTCAAGATCATTGAGTCCAACCCAGCCCCAACAGCTTAACCAAACCCTGGCACCCAGTGCCACATCCAGGCTTTGTTAAACACACCCAGGGATGGTGACTCCACCACCTCCCTAGGCAGCCATTCCAGAACTTTATCACCCTTTCTGTAAAAAACTTTTTCCTGATATCCAACCTAAATTTCCCTTGGTGCAGCTTGAGGCTGTGTCCTGTGGTTGTGTCAGTGCTGCTGGAGAAAGAGCCCAGTCCCACCCGAGTACAGCCACCTTTCAGGAGCTGTGAGAGTGATAAGGTCACCCTGAGGTTGTGGTTTGCTCAGCCCTTCAGTGCCCCACACCCAGTGAAACAGCACAGGGGAACATCCTCAGTTTTGTCAGGTGCACTCCAAAGGCCGTGTGCCTTGCAAGAGCTGGAATTTCTAATGATAATTTAGTAGGATAAGCTCACAGATAAACTGAACCTGAAAGCAAGTGGGATCCCCAGGAAGCAGCTCTCCAGCTCAGTCACACGGCTCATCCTGGCACAGCAGATGTGCTGTTTGTGATACACTCCCAGTGTTATCAAATCAAGGTCCCATTGAGCTGAGAAGTGAAAGGACTTGCAGAGCTGAGAAGGAACTCCTTGTGAAAATGCCTTGCCAGCAACCCTCTCTTTTTGAAATCAAAGCACTGCCAGCTCTCAGGCATCTGCTGCTTGCAGCTGTCACGGTGTCATCCGGAGGGAAAGGTGAGCCCTCGGTGACTCAACACCCGAACATCAAACACTGACACTGCTCACGCTGCAGAAACATCAGATTGCTGCCTCTATTTCACACTGTTGGTGGGGAAACACAGAATTCAAGTCTCATTTAAGTCATCTTCTGCCTTAGAAGAAAAGGAGCAGAAAGAGGATAAGAATCTCTTTTCTGAAGGCAAAATTATCAGCTGTTTCTTATGTCTCAAAAACTGCAACTGATGTTTTCTTGAATGTCAAAAGACCTATTAGGATGTTCAGATCTCCAGTTTTATACTAAATATTGTTGCTGTATCTTGTCCACCCAACAGCTTATTAACACAGTTTAGTAAATCAAATTTAAAGTAAAAATTAACCCTGTACTTAGAGAGCAGGGATTTTAGGAAGGATGCAGTGGGATATATTAAAATTCAAAGGGATTGTTTATGGAGTTGTTAGTCACTCAGATGTTCCTCCACATTCCTTTAGGTCTGGTGTATCATAGAAGGCACAGGACTTGCTCACATTCAATGGTAATAAAAGCAGCCAACAGACCTGAAAAGCTGCATCAACATTTTATCCTAAACAATTGCTCCAGGAAGGCTGAACTAAAAACCCCAGGCAAGCTGTCAGTTGCTAATATTAGCCTACACATACAGGAAACTTTTTAATTCCAGAGCAATTTCCAAAGACTGCAGAAAATGTTCTCTAGACTGCAGAGAAAACCCAACAGTTCATTTTTGTGCTGATGCAGCTGCAACTGCTGTTTGCTAGATCCTATCTCAGCTTGGTCATTGCAATATCAAAGTTTGATTTTATAAACCTTTTAACTCTTGTGTAAAGCACATTATACATGCTAATGGCTTCATTTGACTAAGCTGGCTTCGTCATTTTGCTGCAGCTGGGTGAAGGTACTATATATTGATATACCCTCATATGTTAAGCAACCCTTTAATGGAATACATTGCCTTGGAGTCTTTAGTTTTTATGAAAAAAATCCTTATCACTGCCCAGAGAACTATTTTGTGTGCAGTAATTATGTAATATTAATGAACAGTATTACATACAACTATTTTCTAGCCCTATTCTTTGTATGGCATGTACTTTAGAATGACCTGACACTGCAAAAATGCCTCTAGCTTCCATGGCTCATGTAAAATACAATAAATACATAAATAATTGAGAAGAGGAAATAGGTAGTGTTGCAAAGGCTGTGGTTTTCTTACCACTGCACTTCAAAATCCGTCGATGTGACCTTTGCAAATGTGCTTTTCTTCTCTCATTTAAGTATTCTAAGTCTTCCTTGAGATGGACAAAAAAAAAAATCCATACAGGCACAGAGTTTCAAATTTGAAAACTCACTTTGTAATCTTATTTCTGGAATGGTAGAAGGAAAGAAGCACCCAGGGGATGAGTCAGGACAGGGACACCACCAGAGGCACCTGGAGGGCGATGGCCATCCAGTGAATTCCATGGGAAAGAAGCTGTTTATCCCATGGAGACTAAGCTTCTCAATCTCTTGGGGTTTGGAAGCTTTTTTCCTCCACTTCTCAAATAAATAACTGCTTATTTAACTCCTCTTAATAAAGGAGGAATGCAGGGCAGTGTCAGGGGCCGGTTAGTCAGGGCTTGCAAAGTACACTGGTGCCGAGTGTAATTTTTACTGCAACTCGGTGACACCTTCATTTCTCAAAGTAAGATTTCATAGCCTGCTCATTTACAAAGTGGGCTAGTGCCTTTGGGTATTTGGGAAGGGCAAAAAGACAAATTGAAAAGCATCAAATCATTTAATTTCAAAGTGCATTAAGCGCACGCCTTTCAATTTTCTGACTAAAATGTTCATTGGCTTTTTCCAAAGAGGTTTATATTCAGGGCACAGAAATAGTTTGTGGATTTTAGATTCCTGAAATACTTAACAATGTTATTCGGGGGAAGAAAACACAGGCTTCTTGTCCTAAAAAACCCAGATTCACGTGCAAAGTGTTAATGAACCTAAGTGACAGCTTAAGAATAAAAATAGCATAACCCTCCCTTCCCCCCAAATGGTAGCTAATCAAACATTTTCTAGAACAGAATTTCTGACTCGTCTAGTATATAATGATAAAATAAAGCAAAAAGAACAATATTAGGAGTCCAGTTCAGAGAGATCAAAATGAGGTTGGCCTTGATTTCCACCTGGGAGCCAGAGTACCTCCAGCCCCTGGATCTCCTTTCTCCTTCTGGAGCATTGCTTGCTGGAATCTGTAGTCTCCAGACTGCATCTCCATTATTAAACAGGAGAGCAGTGATAATCTGCTCCATTTTAGGCAAATTAAGTGCAGCTCTTTGGCTCCTGGCACATTCCCAACGCGGCCCTGAGATGAGCATAATTCCACAAAATCCATAAGATTCAGAGCCCATGGCTGCCACTGTTCCCCCTTCCTGTGCCTTGCAGGTAATGGGAGGTCCTTTGCTGGGGTCCTTGAAGGGAACAAAGATATTCTGGATGAGTTTAATGAATATTGGGTCTCTGTGTGCTGAGGGAGGCAGTTCAGGAGAGATTTTCCAGTTTTCCCTTGGAGTTCCTTATGTGATGGGTTTCCTGTCACATTTCTGCTGGCGAGGGAAGGGGGGCATGTTGCATATTCAGTGTTGCCCTCCTCGTGCCTTGCAGGGGGAGCAGGGTGTGTTTCCTCAGAATAGAATGAACTCGTGCTTTCCAATTTTTCCCCATGTTAGGAAATAGGTCCTGTCTCATTACTGGTGACAGCACATATTGGTAGGTCATAGAGCAAAGGGAGAGCCTTGCGTAGAACAGCTGGGGCCCAGAGCCAGAAATCTCATTAAAGTAAGCTGCTGCTATTTCCAGCCTGTAATAGAGCTTTGGAGCTTGATTATATTCAGTGAAAGCAGGTCATTACAAACACACTGCTTTTTGCATATTATCTAAATTGAAATAATAATATGTTCTCTCCTTTCATGTGCTATATTGATAAATCCCAACTTATGAATGAAACATGTTGATTAGTTAGTTAAAAATAATTAGTTCCGTATTATGCCTCCAAGTTTAAGGCTTGATTAGTGCAAACAAATAACTTTTCTTGATAATAAGTCATTTACAGAGTATTCTCTTAAGTGGAGCACACAGGCATAAAAATAATCTGCAGCAGTAAATTGTGTTATTTGTTCTGTCTTTTCTCTTTGACTTCAAATGTAACAGTACTTTTAGAACTTGAGAGACACAATTTCTATATGCAGATTCTGATCTCAACAGCAACTGCTGCAGTGCTGCTCTGGTGTTATTTGATGGAGGTGGCAGAGCACCAGATAAGAATGTGACCCATAAATGTTCTTTGATTCAGCCTTTCTGGCCACGTAGCTCCAAAAGAAGAACAATTATTTTTTCCAGTGACTGAGAATATCACTCTGCTATTAACTGGCATTTAAATATTCTGATATTTGCATCAGAAGTGAGCTAATGAGTGGGTTTCCTGAGCAGTGGAAGTTCTTTTGAAGCAAAACAAAACCCTGCATGAACATTTTTTTCTACTCATCAGCTCACTGGAGCCAGCACTATTCAACAATGTTCAAAAAGCTTAAACCCCTTCCTGAATATGAACATTTTCCTCAACCAAGGCTTAGGGCCATCATAAAGTCAGGTTTTTTTAGCTCCCCATAGGGTTTTTGTCACATAGGTCAAAGATGGGTCCAAAACTGTGCACAGGAGAGACCCCTTAAAGAAAGGCTCTACCTTGATAGGATTATGGGATAAATACTGCAACAAAATTAGATACCATCCTGACAAAAAGCCTCGACTCTGTTGATACTGCTGTCTGTGCTGCTGCTCCCACCTACAGAGCCTCACTGATGGAAAGTTATGGCTCTCAATTATCACTGTGAAAATCCAGCCCTATTTTGGGAGCGCTCATAACTTGGAGCAGTCATCGAGGAGTGGGAGTTTGACGGCGTTGTTGGTGAATAACATCCTTGGTGCCGAGGCGCTGAGGCACGACGAGCGCGGCAGGCACATCATCCACCTCTGTAGAGCTCTTCTCTACCACTCTTCCCTTCCTGGCTGACAGGAAAACCTGCAAAGCCTGGGAAGAGGACCAGACCTGTGCTTCCAGGCTGCCAGGAAGGGAATTAACACAGTGGCAGCAGTTGTGGTCACAGCAGATGACAAAACCATCAGCTTTCCGACTCCACATAACAGCAGACAGCCATGAGGTGGACAAGGCTGAATCTCTACTCTGTTGTGAAAGAACTGAGGTGACTTACTGGTTAAAAACTCCTCAATCCTCCCCAGTCCTCTCAGAGGGCACTTACTGAGAAATGGTAATGGTTTGCAGACTCAGAGTGCTTTTAGAGCACTCAGTGTCAGAAAAAATGGCATTAACCCACTCCCCTCCCCAGATTCTGGACCTGTTTCTCAATGCTAATCAGGAGCAATTTCACTGAAGTGAAGAGAGTTATACAAGACCTATGTGAAAGTGGAATCAAATCCATGTATCATACATTTAAGATTCCTGGCAAAATATGCTCTATTTACTTGAGGAAATTAAAACATTTCAGAGTCTGGATGATTTAAGGGCTATGTTCTTGCTTCCTAGAAATTAGAACAGTACCTCATGTAATCAATAAATGTATAAAATTGCCTGAAATACAAGTATTGCAGAGGTCAGGAGTGGAAAAAACACAGCTGAAATCACTTTACATGACATACTGGAAAAGCAACATTATTTTTACCAACAGCACAAGGAAGCCATTGCAAATGGCAAGAAACTGATTGAATGCTATGGCAAAGAGCATTTGTTTGATAAAGTCAATTTTGCCACTTCCATGGCAACTAAAACACAAAACGAAACTGTTCAGGGAAGCACTTTGGTTCCAACCTCCTTTGAACTTTAAGAAATTTGGGGAAAAAGCCCTTGGGTTGGGCCCATCTATGTGGGAAACGCCATGCTGCATTCCCAGCACACCAGCAGAGTTATTTTCACTTCAGATCACAAGCACCAGGCAGGGTGGGCTGTATTCTCTGGAATAGAAATTACTCATTTCCACATGAAGCCTTTCCAGTGTCTTCCACGAGAAGTGGCTCCATTAAGACCAACAAAAGTGCTGATTCTGCAGAAGAGATGCTGCAAATCCTCCAGGAGAGCTCTAGGACAGAAATGGGCTCTTAAATGTGTGGAGAGTCACTCAGCTCCCACCCTCAAGCCTGAAAGAGCTGCTTGAGGAGGTTTTGTGGAAGCACAGAATATCCTGAGCTGGAAGGGATTCACCAGGATCATCCCAGGGATCTCCTGTCCCTGCACAGACCCCCACAAAATCCCACCCTGGGATCCCTGGAGTGGTGTCCAAACCCTCCTGGATCTCTGGCAGCCTCAGGCTGTGCCCATTCCTGGGGAACCTGGGCAGTGCCAGCACCTCTGGGGAAGAACCTTTCCCAAAATCCACCCCAACCTTCCCCTGGCACAGCTCCAGCCCTTGCCTGGCTCCTGTCCCTGTCCCAGGGAGCAGAGATCAGAGCTGCCCCTGCTCTGCCCCTCAGGAACAAGTCGCAGGTTTGATGAAACTTGGAGGTAAATAAGAAATTGAAGGAAATATCCTGGACTTTGAAAGCACAAATAAGCAGCAGGTAGTTTTCTGACTCATGGAGATCACTGTATCAGCTCCTGGGCTGCTGAAGGAATAGAAGGAGTTTGCTGGAAAGAGGAACAAACCCTCCTCTGTGCTGCCCCTTCCCCCTGGGTTACAATACACCAAGGCTTGTGATGCCTGGCCAGAGAATGGTGAAAGCCAGGAGTGACTCTGGACAACCCTTGCCATGATCCTGAGTCGCCGGCTCATGCTAAGGTCAGACTGCAGTCAGGTGTGGGGTGTGCAATGGGGACTTTGCCATCACTGCTTTCTGCCTGGATTCTGCGTCACAAATGCTCCTGAAGGCATTAAGAGACATTTCAGTGAACATCCAGCGAGGGGAATCGACCCCTGCAGGGCCAGGCTCAGTTTTGAATGGTTTGGCTTTTTGGCTGTCACATCTTCCCAGTCTGCAAACCTTTGCATTGTAACGTGGTGTGCCGTAAATATCGGTAATGGAAGGGATTACATCAGCCACCCTCGTGCTGCCAACCTCAATATTAAACTCTGCTGCAGCAAGGAGCCCTGCCCAGAGGACTATGACAACTATTCAGCTCCATTTATATTAGAATACAAAGTACAGAATAAACCCACAGCGTTTCTGGCAACTGATACTACGTGTCAGATAAGAATGGCACAGGGGAGAACAATGCCAGAGCACTGAAGTTCCTTCTTAGATTAAGAGCTGAGGATATTTGATATGTGCCCTTCCAGAATGTGCTGTAGGTCAGGCATTTTTTATTTTGATTTTTTTTAAATAGTAAACCCCCACTACCCAAGCAAAAGCAAAATGTAGTTTCTTATTTCTGCACCCACTGAATCTGTTCAGGGTGTTTTGGTTCCAACAAGGGAGAGAGAGGGATTTGGTTAGATTTTAATGCATTTTCACCTCATTTCAGATACTCAAAAGACACTGGTTTAAATGCTTAAAATTATGTTTGACATTTCCTGGCAGTTTTTCTTCGCTCATTCAGCTGCACATTGACTGTACTGCCCTCACTGCAATTTTGAGTTTGCTTGAGGTTGTTTGGGCCAACTAAAATCCCATTCTTATGAGATAAGCCAACGTTAATTTCCAGGGAGTTTGACCAGAACTATTGTCCCCCTGTTAGACTGTTCATCAGAACTTATTCTTTTCCAGCTCTCACAATGAATATTCTTGGGAGAGACTGCTCAAAGATTTAGGTATCAAGTGTGAAATAATTAGACTCAGTGGAACACAGGGTTCCAAAGAGTGGAAGGCATGATTCAGCATTTCATCTTTTCAGTTTTAATGATTTGTTGTTTGTTTTTTGCAGATCTTCAAGGGAAAAACTGGACCGATTTCTCTGCGTGGGACTTAGAGATCCTGGAACTGGAAAGATAAAGGAGTTGGCAAGAACTTGCTTTATCCACCATGCTGTTCTCTGACTGCTGCTGGCCCCACAGAGATGGCTTCATTCCATCAGAATTTATTGCACAGAATTTGCAAACAGCTCATTGAGATGCTCTGAAAGACGCAATAAAAACCCAGAAAATATGAATGCTCAAAAAATGGCGTTGTCTGCTGTAGGAATATGGAACCAGATCCCTGGGTCCTGTGCCTTTATTTCAGAGAAGGAGCTGGGCTATTGTTTCTATTTAAAATTGGTTGCCATGGTGGTTTCATCCGGGCTTTTGCCCTGATGAAAATTGTTGGTATCAGTGACGCAGCAGCGCTGGCAACCCAATGTTTGCATCCACCTCCAGCAGAGCAGCAAGTGAGGAGAGGAACCTGGCACATCCCCTGGGCACCCCACACAGGTCCCTTCAACACCCAGGGACCCCTGGCTGTCACACCCGAGGGCAAGACCAGCCAGCACACAGGTGGTGTGAGTGCCTGCAGCTCCTGGGGCTGCAGAGACCTCAGACAAAATGGAAATGCTGCAGTGAAAGCCCAGGGCCAGGGGGATCTTCCCCCGGGTGTGACCCTGGCGTGAGGTTTGGATTTTGCAGCACCACCTGGAATTTCTGGGAAGTTTCAGCTCTCACGTTTTGAAAGTGATGGGAAGCCCTGCCTGACATTCAGATCTGCTGATACAAGAGTCTCTCCCATTTTCTGATGAGCCTCAGTCATTAGCCTCCTTATGTCACAGGCAGCCAGTGATCCCGTGAATTAGGTGAATGGCAGCCACCAGGATGCTCAGAAATGTCTATGAACAATACAGGTTGAAAAAGAAACCCTTCATATGCATTTATTTCAGGTGACAGTTCAACTTCTGGCCCAAACTCAAGGGTTCTCCAAAACTTCACTCTGCTTCCCACTTGGTGCTGATTCTGTAGGGCACATTCACAGGGACAAACCCAGGACAATCTGAGATCTCAAAGAGACTTGTAGGCTTAAAGATCTTTTGGAATAGTAAACCTGCAAGGGACAGAGGGGGTTAATGCTCCTCCCTGCATTGTCTGTCAGCACTATACCATGCACACAACAGCAGCAGATTTCCTAGCTGGAGCAGTGCTGGCTAAATTGATTTAGATCTGGAACGTGAGTACCAGTCCCTTCTCTTCACCTTTATTGGGAAATCCTCCTTTGCAGCAGATGTGGTGAGGGGGGGAGGAGGAGCCCCAGAGCAGCTGTGAACAATGAACAAGGAGCAAACGTTCTCAGCAGGAAGGAGAAGCTGGCAGTGCCAAGAGCACGATGGCAGCTCTGTGCAGAGCAGAGTGCCCGGGCTGCCAGCCCTGTGTTCCTTCCTAGTCTGCAAATGGAGCAGCCTGGCAGTCTGTCTTTCCAGCTCAGAGATTGTGTTTCAGCTGATGTGCCTGCAGTGCCCACTCTGCTGAGCTGGAAGTGAAACATCTGCTGAGTAAGAAATTATTAAAGGCCAGCAAGAGCCTCGTTGGCGTTTGGTGCTGTCGGTGCAAACTTTCTCGATAATGGAGCAGCTTTTCCAGGAACACAGTCAGGAGAGAGCAGGCTGTGTGAGCACCTCGCTGCTCCACACAGTGTTCCAGGAAGGGAGCTCTCCACAGAGGCAATTCTGTGCTGTGCTTTATTCCAGAGGCTCAGGATGTCAGAGCTGAGGCAGTGCTCTCTGTGATGCATCACCTCCCCCCACAACTCACAGGCTGAAAAGCATCACAGGCTCAAAATGGGGACTGTTTTAGAAGGGATTGGTCTGTCTGCAGCAGCCCAGGGGGATCTTTGCAGGGAGAGCTGAGGGTCTTGCCCTGTCCTGTGAACTGCAGTGCTGACTTTGGAAAGAGGAGAGCTGCAGGTCAGAGCTTCACCCCATCACTATCACCAGGATTTGGCAAAAATCAGATCAGAGCACCTGGAAACTCCAACCAGGAGCTTTGTATAAAACTGAGACACAGAAATTTTAACTCTGTTAAAAGCTGGCACCCCAAGGATGGGAGAAGACAGGTGACTTTGTGTTTGTTCCCCCTGCTGCACAAGACATCTTTCTCTTAAACCCTTTAAATCAATACACCACTCTAAAAAAGGCCAACCTGTAATAAATGCAGAAAAATATCAGCACATGAGAGGAAAATATCAGAGGTTGCACTTGGTTAGGCCTCTCCTGGATGCACAATCTCAATGACAGAACCTAAGAGCTGTGCTCTCCTGGCAGCAGTTTTTGTGGGACAGAATTTCATCCCTTACCATGGATCTTGTAGGTTACTCTGAAGGCATAAAGGGGGTAGGAACTGTGCCCTGCAAGGCTCTGCTGCCCTGGCACTGTTTGGGTAAGGCCCTGGCCCCTTCTCAAGCTCAGCCTTATCACTAAACTGCAATCAGGAGAGGCAAGAGAGATTTCTGCAGTAAATATTGTATCAGGCAGTCTGGGCTGCTTCAAATGAGAGCAGCTCATAAGGAGCTACTAAATATAAAATCGTCCTCAGGGCAGCTCCAGTTTAAGCCAGGGCATGTCAGCCCTCAGAGAAGCACAGGATCTCTGGGACGTAAATAAGAGAAAGGCAGGGTGAGGGGGAAAGCTAAAAGCTTACAATTGAAATTCTGAAAAATAAATGGAAGGTGTGCCATGCAAAGGGAGAGGACCAAAAAAACCCCAACCACCAGGAACATGAAATGTCCAATATCTGCAGTTCTAGTTTGGAATTTCAAGTGTCCTCTGCCACAGCTTCATGCATTTCTGCCTTACACAAATCATCCTACGTACCATGGTGGCTTCTCTACCTTGGAGGACCTTCCAGCTCATCCTAACCCTTCTCTCCCCTCTGCTTTCTCCAGAACATTCCTTCCCCTGGGTTTGTACATAACCCACAACATACTGATGTTCCCAAAGCCTCTAGCAATAAGCAGAAATGCAATAATTGAATGTTTGAGCAGCAGAACTGAGTTTCCCATTGCTGCAGACCAAACTCCACCTCCTGAAAAGGCAGAAGATGTTCTCTGTGGGTTTCCTGTGCTGTGGATGGCAGATCTGGACCCAGTTTTACCCTTGCTATGGGTGAAACGAGGTCTGATGGAGCTGCAAGGGAAGCAGATCCAAAACCCTCCCAAAACAAACAGGGAATCTGCTGGGCTCAGGTTCCTGCTGGATGTTATTGAACTAGTTCAGTGGTCCAAAACTGGAGCTGGACTTTGCTGCTCTGGCCTATATCTGAGGGAGATAAAAGCTGCTATCTATATTCTTGGGGCCATTTCTGAGCTCTATTGTGTTTCCAGGTTTTGTTACCCACAGCTGACTCTGCTGACTTCCTGCATCTGATTCATTCCTCACTTTTATCCACCTTTTCAGAATGCAGCTAATCCCAAAACATAGGGAAATCAACAATTATCAGTAAATTTAACGAGGTGGCAGCAGGACACCCTGACTGGCAGCTAATCCTACGAGCCAGACCGTGCTGACAGGTTTGCAAATACCTTTGCTAAGCTTCAGTGTCAACACAATTTTATGTTTTGGAGGGAGATCCTCTCTTGAAGGGCACTTGGGTTGGTGTCCTGGTGCTTTTTGAACATTCTCTACTCCAAAGGCATGTCTCTGAGGTGTTTTCCAAGTTCTCACAATACCTGGTTCAAGTGCACTGCATGTAATTAATTTTCATTCTGACAATAATCTTTTAATCACAGCATTAAAAGCATCAGCTTAAAAGAAAGGGGAAAAAAAAGGAAAAAAAACCAAACATATTCTACAGTACAACACTAGTAAGGAAAAGTAGCCACATCCCAATCTGTTACAGGCCAGCCCAATTTGCCCTGTGGTTTTATCATCTCCTGCTGTATCAGTTCTGATCTATCAGATCACTTTTGTACACATATCTTCTAAATGGCTGTTTACCCCTGAAGCAGGTGCCTCTTGGTCTTTTATCCCTGGCATCCTGTGAAAAACGAGCAAGGAAATGTAGCAGGACACATCTGACAAGCTGGAGTGGAGGGAGATGAGGTGAGCGCCTCACGGGAACTGGGAATTTAATCTGCCTGGGTATCAACTGTATTCAAGCCTTTAAATATCTTTTACTACCTTGACCCAACTGCCTTGGACACAGTTCACCCAATAAATCTGTAGCAAAGTAATTCAAGTATCCCCAGGTCATCTGCTGGCACCCAAAATAACAAACTGAGGGTTTGGGATCCTAACAAATGGTTCTTCAGGACAGTAGAGGTGTTACATCTGACCTGCTGGGCCAGCAAAAACCACTTCTTGTGCAACCTTGACTGAATTCTGGCGGCTCTCCTGAGGCTTCTCCTACTACTGCAGGCTGTGGGCTGAAATTCATCCAAGGCTCTGTAGAGCTTGGAGGCAAACTCCTGCTCTTTGTGCAAAATGTGTTGTAACAGTCAAACCCTGCTGAACCCAGCAGCTGGGCAGGGAATTGCAGCACTGGGTGTTGGGACTGGGGATGGATTGTGTTCCTGTGCTGGAAACAGCAGCTCCAGCCTGCAGAGCATGGAGCAGTTCCTGCTGGGAGGCTTCAGAGCGGCTCTCTGAAGTTCTCCTCCAATGATGGGTTGCTTTGTTTGGATTTTTAAGCAATTTTGGGAGCTAAATACATCTGGATCAGAATCTCCATAAAAGGGAATTGGATTTGGTGACCCTCCATCTCCTGAGAGTTGTATTTTCTGGGCACAAAACAACTATTTGAATGTCTCTGAAAGATTCAAGCATGAAAACTGGGGTGTTTGGCACTATTTGTTTGCCCTAAGATTGGAGCTGAGTATCTCAGTGCAGAATGTATGGAGCACACACACAAAATATACACATCTATCTTCATTAAAGCCACAGCTATATATAAATATATTTACAGAGTATACAAACACACCTGGTTTTGCATTCAGGTGTGTGGTTTAGCTGTCAGAACACTCCCAAGAGAACCAGGCACAACCTAATCTTTCATAGTCCCTGGACACCAAAATTATATCAATTTCCACTTTTGAATGTCTCAATCACAACTCACATTGTTTGTAAACACATTACCCTAATTTTTAATATTAATTCCTCAGAAAGTCCCTTTCTATCCTTTTGGTTGGACAGCAGAACCTGAGGAAATCTCTGTTTCTCAGACAGATTAAAAATGGGTGAAAATAGATCCAGCAAATTGGTTTGCTCAGGACCTTTGCTGAAAGGAAGGCGCAAAGTTCTTTGCTGCAGTCCAAATCTGGGGCTTTTACCCAAATAGTTCCTATACAATCTTATGGGAGAGAAGGCACTGCCCTTTTCCCCCCTTAAAACTCAATTGTTTCCTTATTGACAGCTTTTACAGCTGAGTTATGAACGTTATGAGTGTGATGGCAAAAGGAGGGAAGATTGGATTGACTTTGGAGAAATACATAAATTCTAATAAAGCCAAGACACCCACTGGCAAGAGGGAAATGAGAAAGGCCATAAAAATATGCACACACACGAGTATTTAAATAATATCAGCAAAAGCAGAGTTATCACTTAAAGCCCATGCTCTGTGACTTTGCACTGCGAAGAGAAGTTGACATCTTTCCTAGAGTCCAGCTAGCCTGAGAGCCCCTCATTTAAAGTAGATTTTTTTAGCCCCATTGCCACAGTAAATCATCAGGATGAATGGAAAATGTGTTTAAACGTGGTAAACAGTGATGAATCACCGAATCTGCTGCCTGGCTGAGATGGATCACCCCTCACGTGGGATCTGCTCCTCCTGCCTCTGGCTGAGGTGCTGCTGATCCTCACTGAGGGCTCAATAAAACCACAGCTTTTCCCGAATACCTTCAAGAGTCATTTGTATGTTTGATTCATGTTTCAGGAGTGGAAAAATCATTAAGCCCATTAAAGGAATAATATTGAAAGGCACAGAGCAGGGAGGGTGAAAACTCAATGGCTGCAGCTGGGTTGGGAGGAGAGGGAGGAACCTGTGGGTTACCCTGCATAAAGCAGCACATTTTCAGTGTGGCTGAGGCATCTGCCTGTGACAGAGATGCTCTCACTGAGGACAGAGAGAAACGTTCATCAACAGCAACAAAAGACCTTGGAGCATCCCTCCCCAGCCCTTTATTTGCTGAGAGTGTAAGCCATGAATGATGAGAGCGCCGAGGGTTAAAGTGAAAATAAAAAATCACTCTGCAGGAAAACACACGAGGAAAGGGCAGCTAAATCTCTGACAGATGAGAATGCTCTCGGGGTGTCAGCAACAGGAGTTCTGATTTACACTATCTGGAGGGAGAGATAAGGACTCCACAGCACAGCAGCATCTAATAAATGATGCCTGCAGCACAATAACGAGAGTGAGCTCTTCATTTTATTTATTTATTTTGCAGTTAATTTAGTGCTCCTGAAAGCCAGGGCTTTTTTTATACCTCCGGTCACTGACAGTACAGCCAAGTCCTCCCTCACTCACAGCTCTGTCAAAAGACACTTTATAAATAACTGGAGATGAGGATCTCCCCCCTGACCTTTGGGATCCAGCACTTGGAAACAAAGATGAGCAGCAGTGGCACAGCACAGCCCAGCCCTGCCAGCCTCAGACCTGGCCCCAAACGAGGAGCAGCAGCCACGTGGATGTGCTGAGCACCTGGGGCACAGAACAGCAGCTCCTGCTGTCAGTCTGATCTCATCTCCACTTCTGGGGTCTGCTGCAAGGCTTTGAAATAAAGGCTCGAGACAAGGTGATCAGATAAAAGTTAAGTTTAGAACAACAGCTCCTTCATTCTCACCTCACACCCCCCAGTGGGATAAAATCCAGTTTGGGGGACAAGTTAGAAAAGCACCCAAACCCCTGATTTAGGGTCGTTTCCCCTGCTTTGCTGCGTGGCAATGATTTCAGTGCACTTGTTCAGAACAAGAAGTGTTGCAAACACCTACTTTGTTTTTGCTGCTGCTTCCATGTCCCTCATTCCCTGCAGTCTGTCCCTGGCTCATTAGTCATGTTGGGGCAATGATAAGGTGGAGAATGATTACATAGTTGGCTCAGACTTTTCCCTTCCCAGTACAGAGTGTGCTTGGATCCCTCCTGGGTGGAGACTGACCTGAATGCCTTCTTTAAGCCATGCACATGCAAGCCTGTAGTGTAATGATTTCCACTTTGCTTATGTACCTGTTCCTGTTCCCATTCCCAGGGCCCTGCTTTCCAAACAGGATGGTCCTGATTCAGGCCCTGTAGTTGGCTTTGCTGATTTGACTGAAAAAGCTGCAGATCCACATTGAAACAACTCAGCTTTTCTCAGCAGTCTTTAGAAAAAGCTTTATTCTGTGCATTCCTCACCTGTCATTACGTGTAGAGAATTCATGAGTGAGTGTGCTGTGAGAGTCCCCTGAGGAATATTGCCTCTGGGAATAACTTTCTGAGCTCTTCACAAAGAGTTTTGTGAGTGACTGCCTTAGGAGATGCTCAGTGGGGATGTTCTGGGTTTGTCTCTCTGTCTTTTATTAGGACAGGGGTGGCTTTTACCCACCTCAATACAGGTAACTCCTACCCTGAGATAGCCAGGGCTCACTTCACTGGGTGACAGCACAGGACAACTGTCCTCAGAGGCCAAGAACCCATGGCTGTGCCCAATCCTTCCCCCCACACCTTCTCTCCTGGTGTGTTTTTATTTTGCAGAAGGCACCAATGTCCCTTCTTCACCAGCCTGAGCCTCATCTTCCTCCTTGTGTCAGTCTTTGACTCACCCTTACGTGGAATCCGTGTCATTTCTGCTGCCACATGTTCCATTTCAGCCTTTCCTCTATTCCCACACTCCCAAACACAAACTGCCTGCTGCCTTGCCTGCAGCCAGCCCCTCCTGTGTGCCCAGCACCACCAGAATTACCTGTTCAAAGCCTCCCCACCGTTCCTCCTGTTGCTCCACAGCCTCCCACCCAGGCATTTGGCATGCAGTGCTGATGGAAAAGCAGGTGGGAGATGCAGGGTGGGGAGAGGGGGTTGCAGAGGAAGCTTTGGGCAGTGAAACAGCTCTGCTGGCTGTAGGGGCTGCCTCAGCCCTGCCAAGGCACCACTGCTGCTGCCCCGAGCTCTGCACAGCCCGAGCTCTCCCTGCTCTGCCAGTTCCCAGCTCCCACAGCTGTCAAAACACTCCTGCAGGGAAAGCAGAGCTCTCCCCAACCTGCCCCTGGCCCTGCCCACGTGGCTCTCATGCCTTAGTCCTTACCTGAAACCTCTCCTGATGCTCTGCACCTCTGTGCAGGGCACCCTGCTCTGCCCCACTGGGGTCTGTGCCCACCTCTGACCCCTCTGTGCCACCTGTGATGTGGCAATGCCACAGAGAAGCAGCTCCACTGGGTCTGCTCTCCACCAGCTGTGTTTCTTTTGTTTCTTTTCCACATCAGCTTCAGTGCCCCCAAACTCTCACACTGTTGCCCAAACACCAGAGAAGGTCTGAGCCCTGCAGAGCAAGTGGTGAACCCACCTGCTGCTGAGGCATCCATTCATCCATCCATCCATCCATCCATCCATCCATCCATCCATCCACCCATCCATCCATCCATCATCCATCCATCCATCCATCCATCCATCCATCCATCCACCCATCCATCCATCCATCCATCATCCATCCATCCATCCATCCATCCATCCATCCATCCATCCATCCACCCATCCATCCATCCACCCATCCATCCATCCATCCATCCATCCATCCATCCATCCATCCATCCCACTGAAATACATAAAAAACAAGCAACTAACATATTCCAGGCATTAAATCAGCCACCCCAAAGTCATCATCAACTTATTCTGCTTTTAAGTCCCTTAGTGATAAAAGGAACCTTGACAGAGATGTTTCTGAGCTGCTTTGGGATTTAGATTAATCTAATTTGGGGGTTTGGGCACCTACACATCTTAGGCTGCGCTGAAAATCCCAAGCTAAACTGATTTTTTATGTGGGAGAAGATGCTGCTTCCCAAAGCAAAGGGAACTGCTTGCCTTGGAGCCAGAATCCACAAAGTCAGAAAGGCTGGAGGGGCCTGGAGGAGAAGGAGGGGAGGCACATTCCCAGTGGAAAATGCTATTGATCCTCTGCCCTGACAGCCCTAGCCAGCAATGCTGCAACAAGAACCAACCTGCCCACCAAAGCAAAGCGCTCAGCAATTTGTAAAAATCCCCTCCAGAACGTAAAGAACAAGACCACAAATGCTATTTAAGGTTTGCAGGTTTCCTTGGGCAATGAAAGAAGCAGAAGGCTGATTAATCTCTGATTTGTTCCCCTGCAGGAGAACAAACACATCCCCTGTGCTCACACACTGCTCGCTGCTGCTGGGTTTGTCAGAGCACAGGGAGAGACAGGGGGAGAGGGAGCAAAACATTTTCCCTACCACGAGGAACATTCCCTCAGCTGAAGGCACAGTTCTCATCCCAGCAGGATGAGCTTGGGGGAACATCCTGACCTGGATGCATTTTGTGAGGGGAAAGGATCATGTCTGATAAATAAAATTAAACAAAAAAAAACAAACCCCTGATAAAACTTCTTGTTTTCTTTCTCAGAGCTAGAACTCACTAGTTGTGTTCTGAAATGCTGAAGAGGCAATTTCAGAGTGCAGAGGAGCCAGTAATAGGATTTGGGATTGTAATGTACCAGATAGAGACTGAAATGAGACTGAAATTTCTGCCTGCTCCCAGAAAAACCCTCTGGAGAATGATTGGAAATATTTCCACCTGACAGGCTGGCACTGAGCCTCTGCCCAGCCAGGACTCAGCTCTGGGGCAGCAGTTGGGCAGCACAGGGAGGGGAAAACTGCAGGAAAGTGAGAATTCCTCAGCCCTTTAATGGTGTGGCTTGAAATAGGAAGAGACACAATGCTGGACAACTTCTGGCTTCCCAGGGAAGTGGATCAAATCTATTATTGTTATTATTATTATTATTATTATTATTATTATTATTATTATTATTATTATTATTAATTTATTTATTTATTTATTAACAGGGCCCAATGTACCTTGGGAATGAAGGAGGCTCCGTTGAGCTGTGGTGCATCAGCACTTCCCAACCAAAATGTGGCAAGGATGAATGAGAGGAGTGAGTACAGACAGATCAGGCCTGGGAGTTTTCAGATGGCTGACAATCCTGTAAACACAAATGAGTAATTTTGTTTGATATTTTAGAAGTTATAAAGAGGCAGCTTGGCACTGGGCAAAAAAATGTTTCCCGCTGGACTTCGTAATAACCTAACTCCAGAACATTTTTAAATGAAGAGTCAGCCTGAATCAAAACAAGGATTAAAAACAACCCAAAAAATAAAGAAGAAGAAAAAAAAGATGTGT
Source organism: Ammospiza nelsoni (assembly GCF_027579445.1). Lineage (NCBI taxonomy): Eukaryota > Metazoa > Chordata > Aves > Passeriformes > Passerellidae > Ammospiza > Ammospiza nelsoni. The sequence continues at coordinate 16,854,011 of NC_080648.1, forward strand.
TTGAAATGTTAAATGAAATGGTCTGGACATTTCTGTGCCTTTTTCAAAATTAAGCCAAAATGGTGTTTTGGAAAATCTTATCCTTCCAAATTTTATTTTCTTGCAAGAAGAAACCACTGGGCTGGAGGCAAAGCATCTTATCCCACTGCCTGCAGAGATCACAAGCCTTGCTGTCTAGGTGACATGGCAGCTGCCAAACCATGCTGGGCTTCTCAGTGCTCTGCTGGGCTGGGGAGGATTTTGAGGCAGAACATGGAAAGGGAGAGGAAGCCTTGAAGGACACCCACCCTGCAGGCCTGTCACACATGGGCTGTGAGACCTGGACAGGAGAAGCCCTTTTCTCCCTCCATTTGAAACAACCCCTGCATGAGCAGTGCTTTTGTCTATTATTCAAAACCATTTCACAAGCTATTTACTTTTCACCCTCTAATTATTATTATTTGATATTCAGGTGTCGGCTGGAATTCGTTCCTGCTCTGTAACGTGAGAAATAAAACTGCTGGGGAGTTTTCCCTCGCTGAAAAACTCCCCAAATCAAGTTTGTTCCTCTGCCTACGTGAGCTCAGTATTTCCACCTGTGCAAGCACTGTGTGGGAATGCCTGGAGAAGGCCTTTGAAGAGGGGCAGATCCGACTGGAATTTCAGTTCTAATTAATTGCTGTATAAAATGTCACCGCTATTATTCAGCCAGCTGTACTCTTATGTCATGTTTGCCTGAAACAAAGTTCTCCCGTGCTCTGGAATGAATCACAATATTGAAGATGAATACTCAGCAGTGACATTCCCCAGCAGCTGGAGCTTGGGATGAGCTCCTCAGGGCTGGATGTGCTTTGGTTTGAGGCATCCCTGAGCTCCTTCCCTGCTCAGAGGCAGCTCCCGCCCCACCTTGACAGCTCTCTGCACCTCTGTGTTGGGAATTGAGCTGCCCTGGTGGCACCCATGACTCTGCCAGCTGAGGGAAGGGTTGGTAGGGCTGTAAATCACCTCAGCTTCAGCTTCCTGCTGCTCTCAGAGCAGACAGACATCAAGCTGAAGAAGCTGACCAAGGTGGGAAGAGGTGGCTGTTATGTATGATCAGCTTACGCTGCAATTAAAGATCTTTTAAAAAAAAAATTAAAATTATTATTATTTTAATATCCCTTTGCAGAGCAGGTTCCTCTCTGCTCTCTCCTTTGAGTTAAAGCTTCCACCACTCCCATGGCTGCCTACACCCACTGGTGAGGAGCACTGCAGAGAAATCTAATCAGAGAGGAGATCAACTCATTACCCTGAGAAGTAAACGTGTCTCTCAGACAAAGCAGCAATTTTCTCTGAGTCATTGCAGCATCCCTGAGTGTATCCAAAACAACCCAAAGCTGGCTAAACCAGTCCATTTGTAGCAGAGCCATCACCTTCTTTCCTCCTGCAAAGTCCCAAGGAGAAGCCATGCTCTGCTTGCCTTCCTCCTGGCCAGAAAACCTCTGATAATTAATAATTCGGAGAAATCCCATACTCTGAGCACTCCTGTTTCCTCTTTGCTACAGGAATCGAGGAGAAGGGACATTTCTAAACCTGGCCTGAGTGGTGGAGGGCTGGGAGTGGTGCAATCACAGAGACTGGGGATGGTGGATGGGGCTGTGTGGGCACAGGGAGGAGCAGGAGCAGGAGCAGCGTTACCATAGAAATGAGGAGCTGCCTGCACAGCCTGGTTTGGCACAGAACATCCCTGCCTGAGCCCCAGCTCTGGCCAGGCTGGGCAGCCTCGGGTGTGCAGGGCTGCAGGGGCACCTGGGGCAGCTGGCACTGAGCTCTGGATGTGGCCTGGGAGCCTGGGGAGGGAGCAGATTGGCCCTGGTGCCACCCAGGAGATGGGGCTGGGGATGCTGGGGATGGAAACCAACAGCAAAAATTATAGTTGAGCACTGGCCAGCAAAGGGCTGTGGCAAACAGCCCTGTGTGACCCCCAGGCTGGGATCCTCTCACAGCACACGAGCAGGGAGCAGGCTCCAGGACGTGCCTCTGTCCCTCTGGATGCTGCCCCAGTCAATGATCTCCCTTGATCAAGCCTTAATCCAATAAGATAAGATTCCCTGAGCTGTGAATTCCTGCCTTGGGAGCTCAGGATCACTGGCTGCAGGTGGAGCAGGGAGGAGGTGCCGTGAATTGGGATCACGGAGTGGTTTGGGTTGGGAGAGACCTTAAATCCCATCCAGTGCCGCCCCTGCCATGGCAGGGACACCTCCCACTGGCACTTCCCACTGTCCCAGGCTGCTCCAAGTCCTGTCCAGCCTGGCCTGGAAGCTTTGCCTGGGGATTTGCCAGCCTGGGAAGCTCTGCTGTTCCTGGGATGGTTACATCAATAATTCAGCCTCCTTTACAGCAAGGTTTGGGCAGCACCACTGCCCCAGAGGTACAAACCCTTTCCCTTTGTTCCCCCTCACTTCACAGGAACAGAAACCCAGCCAGTGTTTCCTCACTGCCCTCCCCAAGGATTGGCTGGTTTCACAGCCCCAGCAGTTTTCCTTCAAGCCTTGTGGAATTTGGTATTTCTCATGAATTCTGCTGGATTCTTCTCATTAACTAAAAGTCTTAGCTTTCATTTTTTCCTAGATATCATGACTGCAAAGAAAAGCTTAAAAACATGACCCTTGAGCTTCATAAATCAGAAGTTAAATAATTTTCTTTTTTAAACTCAGCCCAAACATCCCTATTAAAGAAAACTTTAAAAAAATAGAAAGAGGGAAGCTAAAGCTCATGACATTTTTTAAGCAGAAGGTTTTCATTTTTTGCAGGAGAAGCTGGGGGCTGCAGAGCTAAGTGTTGGTGTTTCAACGTTCAGAATATATATATATATGTGTCACACGCAAAAATAAACATAATGCAACCTACATTACAGATATTTCAGGTCTGACCTTGCAAGGGTTCCTGACAGAGAATTTATTGTCAAGACATGATCTCCCCTTGGCCTTTGTGAGCACTGCCAGCAGAATGGGACATTCTTGGAGAGAGCGGAGCAGCTAAAATCATAAACATCCATGACACAGCCAGCACAAACAAGCCTATAAATAAACCTACCTGAATGCTAACAGCTTTCAGTCAAGAAAAAATTATAGTTGAGCGCTGGCCAGCAAAGGGCTGTGGCAAACAGCCCTGTGTGACCCCCAGGCTGGGATCCTCTCACAGCACACGAGCAGGGAGCAGGCTCCAGGACGTGCCTCTGTCCCTCTCGATGCTGCCCCAGTCAATGATCTCCCTTGATCAAGCCTTAATCCAATAAGGAAGACACAATAAGAATGGAAATGTCAATTGTAGTTGAGAAATTTGACCTGCTGGTCATAGAAGCAGCTTAATTTAATTAGAGCTCCTGGTTGGAGTCAGATGGATGCTCATTGTGGTGGGACTGCAGGCAGCTGTGTGAGGGGAAGGTGAAGGGCAGGGAGAGAGGGATCTGACCCACAAGTGAGGAGCTGCAGGGGCAGGGGCAGGACAGACACCTCTGGCTGCTGTTCCTGCTTTGGGGCCAGCCCCAGCAGCTGCAGAGCACCCCAGGACTGGGAGCACTCTGCATGCAGAGCTCTGCTGGCATTGACTGGAGCTCAGGCCAGCAGGGTTTGGATGGAAAGGCTGCAGCTCAGAGAGGGCATTTGGTCACTGGGAGCCCTTGGAGCAGAACCCTCCTGACCTGGCAGCTCTGTGCTCCAGTGACACGTGCTGGCTTTGGGGGCAGTGAGGGAGCACAAGCACTCAGAAATCGAATCCTCTCCTCTCCCAGTGCACATTAAACCCAGTTTTCCTGCTTTCAGCTCTGTGTGTAGTCTTTGGGCTTGGTTGTGCACATTTCCTGCTGCCTTAAAGGTGTGGTTAACACCCTGTGAAGGGCTGGGAGTGTTTAAGCCTTGACACGGCCCTGGCAGACCAAGTATTTCAGTGTGTAAAACCCCAAAACCAGGGGGTGAACTCGAGGCCAAACTGATTTGGTCTTACACAATTGCCTAGAGGTACTAAAGCTGGGTCTCCATGCCAAAACCTTTAGTTTCTCTCAATCACTGAGACTTTTCAAAGTTTTAACTGTGCCTTGGCACGGCGACTCTTGTAACACTTAGTTTTCAAGTGTTTATAAACAGCCCTTCAAAACCACCTGCAATTAAGTAAGCAAGTTTTCACACTTACAGGTCCAGATCTCTGTTTTGCATTTTGATGTGGTCTCAACAAAACAGTCTCAGAAAAAGTGAGTGCCAAGGACAAAGCAGAGTTTTGTCTCAGCCTGCTGCTCAGCACTCAGGTCTGCACTCCTGGTTCAGAGGCAGCACCAGAAAGCAGAATGTCCATTTATACATTTAATCAAGGGAGCTGAAGGAAAGCTGCTTTTTGGTGCTAAAGGAAAAGGATGGAAAGAAAGGATAAAAATGCTTTTTTCAAAGCCAAGAAAATAATGGCAGCAGAGCACGGTAAGCAGTGAAAACATGCCTGAGAAAGTTATGGGATTCCAAGATGTGGCTTCCTCCCAAGAATCCTACAAGCATGGCACAAGCAAACCCAGATAAAGACATTTTTAAACAGCCCCTCTAAACAAAAATTAACAGAAGGAGCTGAACTAGAAAACGCTCACATGTACTCCATGGCAGATGGACTGTAAGGCTCTGAAACAGAAGGTCTCACCCACAGAAGTTTCTCCCCGTCCTTGGAGTACAACAAAAGCAGTGTTTGTGGATCTGGATGTGCTCATGTTCTCCTGCCTCTGTGAGGCTCAGAGCCCCACACAGTGTGGGGTTTAACCCCTGGGCTGAGTGTCAGGTGTGTCCCTTCAGCCTGAGGGTCAGGTCAAGGTGTTCTGTAGGACCCAAGGGGGGACCCTGCCCTGCCCAGGATGGGACAGAGGGACTCTGCCAGCTGAGCTTAGGCCATCCTGGCACATAATGCTGCCAAGCAGGGGTTTAGATCCAATAATCATTGCTATCTGGAGTGGAATCACACTTTAAACCATTCAGAGAGAGCTGGGCCATTGCTGTGCAGCCCGGTTTGGGAGGGAGGCACAGCCAGGTTCTGAGCACTGTTGCACAATGATGCTGCTCTGGGGCTCTTTTTGAATGAAAACATGTTTTGTCATTCAAAAAGGCTCCCTGTCAACAGGGTTCTGTTGACCTGGAGAGCAACCTTGTGAAGTGAAAACTTACAGGTGATATAAACCAGTGTTATGTATCTTCCTGGGAGGACAGATGGGATGCGAAACATCCAAACTTCTCTGGGAAGCTGCCTGGATTTTTATCTTTCCATATAATTTAATTGCAAGAGATTAGGTAACATGCAGACCTGTGATTTGGAAACCCCAAAATCCTGCATGAATTCAGTCAGCTCTGAGCATCTCAACCTTGTAACCAGCCAAGTTCTGAGCAGGTGAATGAAACACCAGGGCTGGGTGTGAGCAGGCAGGACCCTCACTGGGGGTAGGAAAATCTGGATTCCTGAGGGATGGAGGAGCTGGATTTGGGGATTGCAAGGAGAGCAGGAACTGGCAGATACAGATCTATTGAACTGGTTCTTCCAGCCCAGCCTGAGTGCCAGGACAGCTGGCATTTCTGTGTGGAACAGCACAGCCCTGAGTGGCAAGGAGTGGCTGGATGAATGAAACGCTGCAGCAGGAGCAATCCTTCAGGAGCCCATTTAACACATGATGGCTTTCAGGGCTGTAAATACCTACAGAACTTCTGCTCATGGGGCCAGAAAGCCTCGGTGGGGTTGGGCCGGGCCCTGCAGCAGCTCTGAGGCAGCAGGAGGCACATGAGGCTGAGCACCCCAGGGTCACACCAGGGACCCTCACCCAGGTCACCTCTGGGAGCTCTTTGCACCTCAGATCAACAAAAGGCTCTGGGGGAAGGGAAATGCATCTTCCAATATTCAGATACTCCAGAGGAGAAGTGATTGTTAAAATAATTTCCATGGTTTGGGTTGGAAGGAGCCTTTAAGATCACCCCATCCCACCCCAGCCATGGCAGGGACACCTTCCACTGTCCCAGGTGGCTCCAAACCCTGTCCAGCCTGGCCTTGGGCACTGCCAGGGATCCAGGGGCAGCCACAGCTTCCCTGGGCACCTGTGCCAGGGCCTGTTCACCCTCACAGGGAACAATTCCTTCCCCATATCCCATCCAAACCTGCTCTCTGTCAGTGTGAAGCCATTCCATAACTGCTCAGCTCAGCACGGGCTGTGAGGCTCACCTGGGAGCCTGACCCACCCTGCCTGTCCCTGGGGATGCTGGAGGCACCTTCCCAGTGCCTCCCCAGCCCTGAGGGATTCCCAGAGCCTTCCACCTGCAGAAATCAGGGATTCACTGCTGGGAAGCTGAGCACAACTGCTCCAGCTCCACACAGCAGGCCTGACTGGAACACGGCAAGAATTCTTCCCTGCAGGGACTTTTAAGCAGCTGCCAATAATTTCCCAGGCTCCTGGTGCCAGCAACAGATAAATAAATAAATAAATAAATAAATAAATAAATAGGGAGGGGGACACATGCAAATGGAGAGGACACATGCAACTGCCAAACCCAATTCAGGACACAAATGGAAAAAAAGGAGGAAGGAAAAACAAACCAACCAAAAATACAAAAACGGGGGGCATTGAGAAGAGCACAGTCTAGCCAGTAACACTTTCCAGTGCCATCCATAGCTGAGCCCAGAACAGTAATTCCTTGTTTGCAGGCTCCTCTGTAAGAAGCTAAATGTGATTGCAACTGAAGTACATTGATTAACCCAAAATAACTTTGCCTCAATTTGCTGGCTGCTCAGGAATACTCAGGAGAGCTGCTTTTGTTCTGAACTAGTCACTCAGGAGCTCTGGCTCCGGTCCTTGTGCATCTATTGAAACTGAGTGAACCAGAAAAACGCCAGGAACTGCACAAGGACACATAGTACAGTTTAATTAGTTTAGAGAGAGCAATTTATTTTTTTTCCAAGCATCACTTGGGCAAATTGTTGTTGTTGTCGCTGTCCTTTTTTCTTTTTTTTTTTTCCCCCTCTTTTTCATGGTCTTGTTAAAATAATTTCATGGTTGCAGTTTTTGTTCCTGTGCTTAGCAAAGCAAACTGTAGCAGTCAGAGGCCTGAGGGGGAGGGCTGGGACAGGCTCCCTCTTCCTCCAAAAAAAAAAAAAAAATTAAAAAAAAATGTAGTGCAGCATTTTATCACGCTGCTTGCAAAATGATGCGTTTAAAGGGCAGAATTGTCAATGTCAGATGCGAGGCTGAGGTACCTATTAATAAACAGCCTCTGCATAGGAAATTCTTTGCAGACTTTAATCAGGATTTTTCCATAGTAACGCCGTGTTCCTGCAGTTAGCTCAGTGACAGCGGTTTAAATTCCACCCAGTGGACTTTGCATTCGCCTTTGAAAATAGAAATAATACATGGGAGAGCACAGGTGCTCCGTTCCCTGATTAACAAACATTTCATGAGGGCTTTCTGTTCCCCCGCTTTCCTCCCCGTACCTATGTGTGAGCTCAAAGGGGGAGTTAATTTTAGAATGACTGAAAGATCTGGAACCAAACCAAGCCTCAAATTCAAGTTCATCTTCAGAGCTGTTATTATCATAAGAGTTGATCTGAGAGATCCTTCCAAAAAATGATGGAAGTCTCATCAGTCACTCCTGTAAGTCCCACAATATCATCTGTCAAATCTTGCAGAAGTGGCTGTTGTCATGAGGCTTTGGCCACATCCAGACAAGGAAATAAGCAACTTCTGCTTTGGGACTGGAGTGAGAAAATCACATCTCAGGACTCTATAGAAAATTTCTCCCTTTGACCCCAACTCCAACATCTGCAGGGTTTTCTCCATCTCCAGTTCAACCCTTGTTAAGCTCACAGCTCACCAGGAGTGCTAGAGGTGCAGAGGAAAATGTCTGCTTCTTTCCTGCCCCGTTCTCCCCATTCCCTTATCACTTCAGTTTCTTCAGGACAGCTTCCCACACCTCTGGGAGTGTTTTCCTTCACACTGTCCTGGTGGGGCCAAACCCTCCTTCCCTGGCTGTGAGAGACTGGAGATGGATGGATGGATGATGGATGGATGGATGGATGGATGGATGGATGGATGGATGGATGATGGATGGATGGATGATGGATGGATGGATGGATGGATGGATGGATGGATGGATGGATGATGGATGGATGGAGGATGGATGGATGGATGGATGGATGGATGGATGGATGGATGATGGATGGATGGATGATGGATGGATGGATGGATGGATGGATGGATGGATGGATGATGGATGGATGGATGGATGATGGATGGATGGATGATGGATGGATGGATGGATGGATGGATGATGGATGATGGATGGATGGATGGATGGATGATGGATGGATGGATGGATGATGGATGGATGGATGGATGGAGGATGGATGGATGATGGATGATGGATGGATGGATGGATGGAGGATGGATGGATGGATGGATGGATGATGGATGGATGGATGGATGGATGATGGATGGATGGATGGATGGATGGATGGATGGATGGATGGATGGATGGATGATGGATGGATGATGGATAGATGGATGATGGATGGATGGATGGATGGATGATGGATGGATGGATGGATGGATGGATGGATGGATGGATGATGGATGGATGGATGGATGATGGATGATGGATGGATGGATGGATGGAGGATGGATGATGGATGGATGATGGATGGATGGATGGATGATGGATGGATGGATGGATGGATGGATGGATGGATGATGGATGGATGGATGGATGGATGGATGGATGGATGATGGATGGATGGATGGATGGATGGATGGATGGATGATGGATGGATGATGGATAGATGGATGATGGATGGATGGATGGATGGATGATGGATGGATGGATGGATGGATGGATGGATGGATGATGGATGGATGGATGGATGGATGGATGGATGGATGGATGGATGATGGATGATGGATGGATGGATGGATGGAGGATGGATGGATGGATGGATGATGGATGGATGGATGGATGATGGATGGATGGATGGATGGATGGATGGATGGATGGATGGATGATGGATGGATGGATGGATGGAGGATGGATGGATGGATGGATGATGGATGGATGGATGGATGATGGATGGATGGATGGATGGATGGATGGATGATGGATGGATGATGGATGGATGGATGGATGGATGGATGGATGGATGGATGGATGGATGATGGATGGATGATGGATGGATGATGGATGGATGGATGGATGGATGGATGGATGATGGATGGATAGATAGATAGATAGATAGATAGACAGACAGATAACAAATAGATAACCCTCCCTGCGTTCTGCACTGCAGTCCCAGTTCATCACCCTGCAATTAGCAGCTGAAGCCTCCTCTGATATTACCTGTCAATCCCCATAATTGCCTTCCCTGCCACCTACTGCAAGACTGAGTCCTAAAAAATCATCACTCCAGTGCCTCAGATGCATCCCCCAGTTACCCACCTTATCCCAAAGGCATTTTGTTTGCCAGATGGGGTCCCTGACTGCTTTCCTGCTGGGTTCCTTGTGTTATAAGCTATGCATGCTGCAGGATAAATAAAAGATTTAATAACCTATTACTCCAAGGATAGATGTCTTTCCACTTCACTCTGTTTTTTCAAACTTATAGACCAAAACCAACTGCAGGGGATTTATACTTCAGCCACAATTTGCTTGAGGCTAAAAGAAGACACTTAGGAGATCTCAGTGCCTGCTCAGCCCACTCATGTACTTTTCTCTGCATGCTACATCCACTTTGGAAGCACTGCTCAGGAGAGGAAACTGGGCTAGGTGAACACCTGGCCTGATCCAAACTGCACTCTGCTCTCAGGATTCTGCTCTCTGCCATAGCAACAAAAAGCTGGAAAACCAACCAATGTGGATAGCAGGGAACTCTACCCAAAGTGCTGAAAAAAAATGACATCTGTAGGAAATGCTACAATGAATAGTCCCAAATCGTGTGCCTTATCTCACATGACAGTATCAGTGCATTTGCAAACCAGGCTGGAAATAACAGCTATTGAGGCAGCCTAATGGAAGTGCAATGTGCTTCCCATGGCTTTTATTTCTTTTTCAGGAGCAAGGATTAACGAATTCAGCAGCAAACCCAGACCCCGCGTTCAGCAAAACTTCCACGAGCAGCTTAAGGAGTGATTGATGGGTAATTTTCCAGATCTCAACAATAATAAGAACAGCAGCAAACATGAAAGGGTGCAGCAGCATTTTTGTGGAGCAGCGTTGGGCGGCTCAGCGTGCCATTGTGACGATTGTCTCTCATCAATGGAGCCCTTTGGAATCAAATGCAGGTATTTACTCGAACCCAACACACAGCCCAGTGTTTGTCTAGCTCCCAGTCTGCCTGGTCAGCTAATGCTGTGTTTGGAAGAGGTTTCTGACTCTGACAAAGAAATGGATAACCAGACATTTCCTCATCGTGCCATCTGAAATCTGGGGGAGAGCGGCAGCTGTGAGCGAAGGGAGAGGCTCTGGGCAGTCCATGAAATGGAGCTGGCCCTGAATCCCAGCAAATCCACAGAGCTGGGATCCCAGGGCAGCCTTTCAGCAGTGCAAAGGAGAGAGGACAGGCTGGTGATTTCCAGTGCTTGGCTCTGGCTCTGCCTTTCACTCCTGGCGCCTGCGGGAGCGGCACCAGACGAGGAGGTCAGGACAGGAACCTCCTCTGAAAATAATGCCTGGGAGCCTCTCAAGGCTCCTCTCCTCACAAAGAGGGATGAATGTCTGCTCTCTCCAGGCACACTGACGCGCCCAAGGTCACATCCTAGGGGACAGAGCCACAGTCACTCGTGAGGAAGTGCCTGATACAGCTTCATGTGACACACTGCACCAGTGCCCCTTGTCCCCTGCCCAGGGAGGCAGAGATAAAGCCCAGCCACAGTTCCTGACATCGATTAGCCTGGCATTACCACATAATGATGGTTGTTATTGCCTGGAGCCTGATAAGGTCAGCATCTCACTGCACTTGTGAGGCATTTCTGGACTCTGATACAAGCAGACAATTTGTGAAATAAAAAAAAAAAAAAATCTTAAAACAATGCACATCCCTTGCACTTCCTAAGTGAAATCAAATTGGGGTGAAACCTGCCTCATTCCAACAGTTGTCACTTGGTTTTTAAGCTCTGCATTAAAGCAGCATTTCAGCAAGTTGGGAGAGTGATATGAACCCGGAATCAGAGGCTGTGGAATCCTTTGTATTTGTACAGCCCCTGCCAAAAGTGCTTTATTAGCAGGTCACAAAGTCTCATAGGCTGGAATTTCTGCAGTAAATTGCATTCAGGCTGAGCTCACAAATCATTAGCCATGCAATCTTGTTTATCCTGCTAGGACATGGAGTTTGTCCTGTTACAAAATCAAAGCAGCAAGGTTGAATGGTTCTGAGTGAAAAGCCTGATGAGTGAACAAGATCCTCTGAGGGGGGATGAGGGGGCTGGAGGGACAATCCCTGAGTGCAAACACAGCCTGGAGTCAGCCCATGAAGGGTCCTGTGGAGGAGAGATCCCCTGAGCAGCCAGAGAGTACACCAGTGTTACCTGGGGCCCTGCTCTTATTCTGGGGAGTTTGCTGTGGACACCAGCAGCCTCTGAAAGAGGCTAAAAGTAGTTTTAGTTTTTGTTCTTCCATTAATGCATGTGATTAGGATGTGCACAAAAGTTCCCTGGGAAATCACAGCAGGCTCCAGGCTGGGGAGCTCTGCCTGCTGGGTGCAAGCACAGAGAACTGGTTTGTGGGGAGGGCGACTGCATTAGCAAAAGCTCCTTAATCAATATTATTTAAAAGACAAAGAGATATTCTATATTTTCCTCTCCATGTGACAAGTCACCAGGCTTTGCTCTGCAGGGCTGAGGGGTGGCCACAGCGAGCACAACTTGGCCTGACCCTGCAGCTGATGGGGTCTGCCCAGGCCCTCTGGGGCTGTGCTGCTCTCAGAAGGGCAGGATCCACACAAGGAGGGGTCTTTGCAACCAGGCAAGGCAGACTGAAAGAGCTGAGGACAAAAGGATAAGGTCCCAAAAAAGCTTTTCCCTCCTGATGGTCCCCGTGATGGGCAGTGGCCAGACAAAACTTCCTTGGGTCTGAGTGAAACTTAAAAAAAAATGCTTTAGAGAAGCTTTTGCTCCTCCAAGACAGCTTCTATCATTTACTTTCAAACACTTCATTGCCACTTTTTGGGGAAGTTGAAGGTACCACCTGGAGCATTGAATTCTCCTCACCCTGCCCCTTCCACCCTCTGCAGCACAGGGCTGGACTTTGGCCACTTCTTCATTCAGTGCCAAAGTTCATCCTCTGGCCTTGCTGAGAGCCAGTGTAGCACAAAACAAAACTCCAATAACTCCCAGAACCCAACTCTTGGAGTATGTGAGCCAGAGCTGCCCTCTGCCCCAGTCACCTGCTCAAGGCCAATAACATTCTCCAGTTTAAAGCTTCTTTTGTAGCTGATTTTCCTGTGAGCAGCATCGAGATTCTGCCAGCCCCATCAGCCACCACAGGTCATCAAAGCACCCAATTTGCAAACAATTCAGAGGCTAAAATGTCCTTGCTGCTGTTCAGCAAACCCCTCTGCCTATCAGCTGAATCTGGAAAGCATCTTTGGCTCAGCAGAGAGCAGTGAGGAGGATTGCTCTCTCAACTAAAGGTTGATTTGGCACATGGTTTGAGTCACAAAATTAATTCTGCCTCCCAAGACAATGTTTTAGAAGCTCAGGCTAACTTTGCAGCGCCCAGAAAATCACCAAGGCGACGCTAAATGCCAAGCCTGGCTAAAAGCAAGCGAGGCACTGCAGCACTCCCTGCACACGGGAGCAGGGCTGTGCCACCTCTGCAGCCTGGCAGCAGGGAAAGCTGCCCCTCCTGCTCAGGAATTGCACACAACAGACCCTGTCCTCCACAATAAAGAGCCAGGAGTGCCATGGTGCTGGCTGTGCGTTCCCTACAGCTGGCACAGGGTCAGCAATGGGCTCAGTTGCAAAGTGCAATCAGAAAACAGTTCCATCTCCTATGAAAACTCAGCACTTTTCAGTGTATATTGGCATTCCCAGAGTAAGAAAAGCCTTGTGCTTCTTCCCATTTGATAGAATATTGTTTATGTTGCATTGGCATTCCCTTCTCTGAGTGCCTGGGAAAGGCTTTGCATTTATATGAACTTATTTAGTGGTACCCTCCAAGTTCAGTACACAAAATACATACTCTGATTTTACAGCACTTGAACTAAAATGACAGATTTTATTTATTTTCTAATGGCAGACAGAACCCTTTGGATTCTGTCTACTTGAGTGGCAAATACACTGGGAATAAGTGAATGCCATGAGCAAGTATTGTCATGCTTCCCTCATGGGTTCCCAGGTGTATTTTCAGCTTTGCTCTATTATGTTATATAAATACCCCTTGAGGAAGGGAAGTTGCACATCACTTTTGAGGATCATTACTAAAAATGGATTAGATTTCCCTTTTCATTTTTCCCTTTTCATTTCTCAAACCCATCTGCCTCTCTGAAGGAGCCTGTGGAGGGGAGAACCCTTTGCTGAGGGAAATTACAGTCAGAACCACTTTTAGAGAACTGTCAGAAGTGATCAGGCCTCACTTCTGCTGCTTGAGATAATCAGTCCAAGGGCTGGCATGGAAAGAGACAATCTCTGAATAAACACTTGTGGGGGCAAGGCTGACATTTTAGCCCAGCAGCTCCAAAGAACAGTGCAACCTCTCTTCTCTGCAGCTCCTCTGGCAGTGGTGCCACAGCTCTCCTGCCTCCACGTGAGCCCAGCCCTGCACGCATCCCATGAATCCTGCACAAGGATCTGCACCACAGAGCAGGGCAAGTCCTGAACCCACATAAAATCATATTCTAGTACCAGAAGAGAGGAAAAAAAGCAAAAACCCAGTATTAGAGGCCAGCTGGCATTAGAGAGGATGGGAAAGCAGGAGCAGTTGCCAGTTCTCTGATGCACTGCAGCACTGAGTCGTGGCAGCACTGCACAACCTGGTTTTCTGCTCCAGAAAGAACAAGCAGCACCAGGCACTGCAGGTAAAGGCCTTTCTAACTCCTGTTTTCCAAGGAAATGACTCTCTAAGGGATTTAAAACACAAATGTACTGCAAGGACACCCATGGGGAACAGCTCCAGCCACAGGGATGTGGATTTGCTGCTTCCATCCTGCCCAGGGAGCAATGGGAGCATCTCAGGCAGCAGAAAGGGCTGGAGCAGGATTGGGAAAGGCAGGGGAAAGAGGCACCCACTTGTGTGCAGGAATCACAAACAGGAGCAATGGGGACTGGAGAAGGAGCCAAAGGTCTCCATGAAAAGGACAAAGTGACAAAGTTAATGCCATGGTTCCCTGGTTCCACAGGGCATTGGCTCCTGGCTGTGAGAGAGGAGCATCCCCAGATCCCAGAGCTGCTGGACTGAGGGCTCCAGCACAGCCAGGGGGATCAGCCAAGTGATCTGTACCAGCAGAAGGGCTGCAGCCTCACAGCTGGAGGAATAAACAACAGAGAACTCCTGAAACTCTAAAGTTCCTGGACACAGAGCACAGACATGGGATGGGAGGGACCCCACATCCCAAACCAGGGCTGATTCAGCTTTGTGGCTTTGCTCTCACACAGAAGGGACCCAGCAGAGCAGCAGCCAAGCCCCAGGTGGGCTCAGGGATGTGTGGTTGGCTCTGCCCACCCAGCACATCCCAATCCTGATCCCAACCCTGCAGGGCCAGCGCCGCACTGAGCCCCAGCTGCCAAGCCCCGCTGCCAGGGGCTATTCTGGGAGCTGGAACAAAGGAGCAAATCCTCATATCCTCCTGCCACCCAGATAAAGCCCCCTGCAGCTGTTCAGGAAGGTTTCCCAGCTGAGGAAAGGTTATGTTGTCTGTGCACCTGCTGCCGTGTCCCTGAGACATGGAAAGAATTTTTTGGGTGTCACCAGTGAATTCTGTACCTGGCAGAGCCACCACACAGGAGTGAAATCCTTAAAAAACAACAGAGTTTCACAGACTGATCTACACAACAACAGTGCCTGTGCCTCCTACCCCAAACCTGCTGCTGCCTGCAGATTTGTGTGCTTAAAGCAGATTTATTGTTAATTTATGGCTGAAATTCAGGTCTGTTTGGTGAAGATGAGTGAGGAAAGGGTCTGGGAACAAACACTACAGTGCCTTTGGCTTGGCTGTGTACTGAGTGTGTGTTTCTGGATAAAACCAGCCAGAAAAGCCACCTCTTTCCTTGCATTTCCACGTGTTTTGGCAGCTCACCTCTGGCCTGGGAACAGCCAGCCAGGAGGGGAAATGCACTGGGCTGCTTTCTGCCCCCTCTGCCTTCAGAGGCTTTTGGGATTTTGGTTTTCAGACTCTTGCCCCGCCCAGCTGAGGTGCAGAAGCATTGTGTGCTGAAAGGTGGGTTCTTTACTGTCTGTTAAGGCAGTTTGTGGCCTTTGTGACAAAGTTAATGCCATGGCTGTTAAGAAGAATAAAGTATTGATTTGTCTGTGTTTTGAAAATGACTTGGGACTGTGATATGGTTCTGCCTTAAAGCCAAAATCCTGCCTGCATTTCATCATTCCAGAAAGGGGGGGGACAGAGAGATTCCTGCAGAGATTATTGTATTTGTGAGACTGAGCTTTTTTTTTTTGCTCTCTGCACATGAACAGCCCATGTGAGACTAAGTACTTTCCATGTGACTAACTCATTCCCATGCTTGCTGTGTAACAGGGCATTTAAAGCATCAACAGGCAAGGTCAGAGCCTGTTTGTTGATGCTAATGTGAGAACAAGCACTGCAGAAGAAATTGGGATTATGAGAGTCCATGTGTGTTGCCCCCAAGAGTTGTTCCCTCCTGAGGAGCAGCCTGGCTTTGCTGGGCACTCTTTTCCCTCTGTCCCTCTGTGCCTGGGACAAACAGGAGCCCTCTGGAGCTGGGGGGAAGGAGAAGGAGCAGGGATCAGCTGCTGTGGGGTGCAGGCACATCCTGCTGCCCTGAGCAGCCCTTATCTGTCCTGCCCTGTTAATGCAGCCCAGTATCTCCAGGAAGCAGGAGATCCTCACTCTGGCACTCAGCATTTACTGGTGTGATCATTCAGATCTGCATTTTGTCAGATCCAGACAGCTCTGTGCTCAGGAGAGCAGGAGCTGGGCAGTGCCTTGGTGATAAGGGCAGGGATGAACAGTGCATGTCTGAACATATCTGCATTTGGGGTTTTTGGTTTTTAACTTTCCTGTGCTCATAATGGTTTAAAAGAGCAGAGGGGGCAGATTAAGTGTGTGTATTTCAGAGGAATGAATCTTTTGAGGAGCCATTGCATTTTTAACCCAAACTGGGCTCATTTCAGTGGGAAATCTTATTTGACTACAGGAGGAAAAGTGGGAATAACACCCCAGGGTTGGTCCAGCAGTAATTTTTGCAGTGTAGGAAGATGTGTCAAAGCCTGGCTCCATCACCAGCCCTCCCACACCCATCCCAGGACAGTCTGGTCCATCCAGGGCTGGTCTCCAGCCTGTCCCTGCCTGCTGTGAGTGGCACCACACTGGCTGAGCTCTGAACCTTCAGTGCTGCTGACAGATCTGGAAGATCAAGCCCCAATTCCCCACAGGGTCAGAGGAGTGAGGGCAGAGCCCAGCATGGCCCACTCAGTCCCTGGCTTTATGTCTAACACCCACATTACTGCTACAACACCGTTAAACAAGTTTTTGTTGAGGTTTTTTTCTTTGCTTGGTTGGGTTTCTGGTTTTAATGACTGCTGGAACACCTTTCTGATGTTTTTTTTAACCTCAGAACTGCAGAGAAAGTGACAGTGCAGTAACTATTTCAAAGTGCTTATCACTGACACAGCTCTGGGCTGCTGCAACTTGAGAGCCCTGGGGTGAGGTCCTGACACCTCCAGCTTTGGAGGACAAACGTGTGAATGGGCAGACAGCAGGGAGAGAACATTGATTGATCCACCACTGGAAGTATCAACGGCTTCTGCAGCACTGCTGCCAGTGCCAGGCTGACTGTGCTGATTAAAACAAAGTAAAACCAAGGGGAACTGATCAAACATCCCCCAGCAAGGAGTGATGAAAGGCCTCAAAGCCCACAAAATGGAGATTCTGGTCTGCAGCATTTCTAATGTTTGATTAATCACTGGTGTAAGCCTGCAATTAACACTAATGAGATGTAGCACCGAAATCCTTGAAAACTGCTCAAATCAACTCGCAGCTTCCTTCTGATCCATGATTTCCACGGCAAGCAAAATCCATTTTCTCTCTCCAGCTGCTGCTGGTGCACAGTCAGTCACTGCAGAGCCCCTCTCAAGCACCCAGCAGCTGCATTTGCTGCAGAGGCAGCAGCTCCAGGGCTGGACACTGATATCCTGGGAGATGGGAATGGACACAGCCCCAGGCTTCAGAGGCACCAGGGCACCAGCACAGCTCCCAAACCCTCCCTGCTTTTGCCAGCCAGCGTGATCATTGGGCTAAAAGGTCAGGGAGTCATTTGCCTCTGACTTTAGAATTCCTCAGCCACTTTCTTCCATCTCAGTGCATCTAAAATCCTGGGAATGGAGAGCTGGCTCCCTTTAACCCCTTGTATGTTTGGCTCTGTGTAATTCCCACAAAAACACTTTAAACCTGAATGAGCCTCCCCAGCCTCAAATGGCCCTGACAAGCCTGACTGCCATCCCTTTTGCTTTTGTTCTGCTGGAGGATCAGCTCTGGAGCTGTGCAGGAGATCTGTGGGCTCAGTTTATTTCAGTTTATTCAGTGTTTCCTGCCTTGAGAGGGATTTGTCTCTTCTGGCTTGGGAAGTAAAACTGAGAACACTGAGGGGGTAAAGTACAGGACAGAGAAGGAACTGGATGTGAAATTAAGAAATGCTGTCACCCTTGAACACAGTGTCTGCAGCGAGGGGAAGGTGAGGTTACTTGGCAAGCAAAGAGCAAAATGAATGGCAGTTGAAAGGCAGTGTTTTGATAGGCACTAATTATTAAACAGTAATTAGCAGAAGGATGCAGTGATCTGCCCAAAGCCCAGCTAAGCAAACAGGTAGAGGTTAAAGACAAAAGGAACTGCAGAGGCTGAGGAGGCAGACCACAGGCAGTGCCTGCAGGACACCACACTGGACCTATGCCCTGTGCTCTGATACCATGGAGGGAAAACACAAAAACCCAGATAGGAGAGTTTGGAGAGCCACAGGACAGAGCTGGATCCGTGGGAGACACCCAGAGGGACCAGGAGGAGCGGCCAGGAGACACCTGGGGCTGCAGGACAGGGCTGGTGGGCACCCAGAGCTGCTCAGCACAGGGAGCCCAAACCCAGCTGGACCCAGAGCTCTGGGGACTGCGATGGGGTCAGGGCAGGGATGAGGTTGGGGCCAGGGCCCTCAGAGATGCTCGGCCCAGCAGCAGCAGAACAGCACCTACAGCCCAGGAACCACTGAAAATCAGCAGAAAAAGGTTTAAAACCGTTCCCTGCACTTTAATGGCAGCTTCAGTCATGTTTCTCTGTTAGTGAGACATTGGAAAACCTGGGCCTGTTAGGAGCAAACTGTGCTTAAAAGTATTGTGCTGTTGGAAATTTCTCATTTCTTCTCATTTTCCCTGTGCTACAAAAATATTCTGAAAACCCACCAAGGGCTGAGAGGGACCTGGAAACTTTTCCTTCTGCCCTGAGGATGTAGGCAGCCTGTCATTGAATATAAAAATAGCCTTCAGAGTATTGATTAACCTGTCTGAAGGAAGCAACAATGAATTAGAGAGGAAAAATGAAACCAAGCAAAGCCTTAGAGTGTATTTGACAGCAAAATCTGGGTTGGGAGTAGCAGAACATACTTTATTACCAGAGAGTGGCCGTTGCTTTGTAAAGATATTTTTAATTATTCTCAGCCAGCAACACTGTACCCATAGAAATCCACTCAGCCTGGGAGGAAAACTTCTCTAAGAGGGTAATTTATCTCTTCAATGATTTGCTCCTGACTAATTTTTTATTTGTGTCCTTTTTAATTTTCTTAAACACAAGATGGTTCTCCAGTCTGTGGTCTGGAGACTCTTGGCTATTCATGTAGATTTAAGCATATGAAAATCATAAAGATTACCAAAAAGAGGAAGGATCCCTACCCCTCTACTCTCTCACTGAGGGAACAGATCCAGCCACACAAATACTCCAACAAAAATTCTAAAAACTGCAAAATCCAACTGAGCACTTGGGGAGAAAAACTTTGACAATGCTTAGAATAGGAAAAATAAGATCTTTCTGCAAGAGTTTATATTAGATCATGAATTAACCTTTTTTAACCCTGAGAGAGCCAACAAAGGGCAAACCACCCCTTGCAATGTCACAGTTTCACTGGAGATGAAAGCAAATACACAGCCACATGGAGCATGCAAAAATGCAGCCCCAAGCGTGGACACCTTGGCAAACATTCCTGTGTGAGCAGGAGAAACCCAGGCACAATGGGCAGATCCCTCTGATCCCATCAGCTCTGGGATGGCTCTTCCTCCTGGGCCCCAAATATCTGCAAAAACCCAACCATCAGGGTGTGCAAACAGCACGTGGTGCCCTGACCTTCCCCGTGGTGAGCCGTCCCACCTGCCCTCACCAGGGAAGATAATTGCTAGATTAGATTAATGCCCCCATATTCCATTGCAGATCTCAGGGAGAGCTTTTTCCCAGCCCTGTGGCTGCAGGAGGATGGACTGGGGAAAGCTGAGGAGGGAGAGGAGAGGGGTGGATGGCTCGAAAGGCTGTAAAAGGGTAAATAATGTCATCATGGAGGTGCAGAGTCACCTCCTTATCTCCAAACACCTTCACAGGCTTGCCTGAGCCAAGGACTCCCACTGGAGCCAGTTGGCTGAAAGGTCAACGAGCAAAATGCAAAGTCTGGGGAAAGAAAAGGTTCACAAGGGGGAAACAATTCTGTGGAAGGCCTAAAAACAACCCCAAAGAATCTCCCTGGGCCAGGACAGACCTGTGACGTGGGAACATGGCAGTAAATGAGGACTTTCAAAGCCAGGCAGGAGCAGAAAGGACCAAAGGTGTCTGTGCATGGACCTGGGCACAGGGAGCACAGCCAGGGCACCAACTGCCTTCTCAGACAGCTTTTTTTGGGAAAAAAATCCTAGCCTGGAGACTTCTTAAAAGCCAAACTTCAGGTCTTTAGAGACTTCTGGCCACTTTGGCCGCTGCCACAGCAGGTCAGGCTCCCTGGGTAGGTCTGTGAGGAGAAAAAGTGCTGGCAGCACAAGCCCAAGCCTCCCTCCCTCCAAATCTAAATTCAGAAAGTTGGGATGCAAGTCCCTGCTCTAGCAAATGTTTTTTTTTTGAAACTGCACAAAGTCTGCCACCCCTCTGTGTGAATCCTTATGGGCACAGGGAGGTGTTCCAATATCCTCACTCCTACTCCCTCCCCACCAGCCCTTGCACTGGTGACACGAGACAGACACACCGACTGTGAGTCCTTCCTGAATCCCAAAATATTCCATCCTACCAATTTAGGCTGCCTGTGATCTTGGAGAGGGCTATTCTGGAGAAGCAGCTCTCCTTTCTGGGAAGCACAGCGTGTTTCTGCTGACAGAAATTGCAGCAGATGCTCCCTGGTTTTAGCTCTGAGGATGTTTTTATTTCCTCTCTGCCTGATGGATGCAGTGCTTTAAATGTGCTCAGGTACTGAGAGACAGGCAGAGTGAAATGGATCCTTTCTGCAGCTTGTTCTTTCCTCTCAGAAATTAGAAATTAAAAATTCTTTTCTCTTAGAAATCATGGTTTAATTCTGGAGGACAAGATGTTGGAGGCCCAGCAAGCAAATTTCTGAATGCAGCATTTCTAAAAGAACAAAAATGCTATGAAGAGAGTGGCCCTGCAGGTGAAATATTTGCTGTGGAGAGATTGATACCAGCAATTCCCAGTACAATTCCAGTGAATTCCAGTGCAGTTTCAGTGTCATTCCACTGCATTGCAGTGCAATTCCAGTGCAATTCCAGTGCAAGTGTTCTCTACAGTAACTGCAGCAGGAAGGCTACAACAATGAGCACAGATTTGACACTGAATGATAATTAATTTATACATGCAATTTATTATTTCCTGGTGTTTTTTTTTTTTTAAGAACAGATCCTCAGGTGTCCCTTGTACCAGCAGCAAACAAAGAGACCCTCACAGAATTCCAGGGAGAGTTTGTATAGAGGGGGAAACTGAGGCAATAAAACCTTGACTGGCTCCAATCAGTGGCAGAAAGATCTTTGGATGTCACTACAGCCAAGGTTCACCCTTAGGAGTTTTAAAAGATCTTCCCAAAGTCTTGACAGAGGAACCTGTGGCCATGAGAAATCTGCAGTTACAACATCAGCAGTGTCACCTCAGATCAGTCAGAAGAAATTTCTGACTTATGGGAGGAATTGTTCCCTGTGAGGGTGGGCAGGCCCTGGCACAGGTGCCCAGAGAAGCTGTGGATGCCCCTGGATCTCTGGAATTGTCCCAGGCCAGGTTGGATGGGGCTTGGAGCAGCCTGGGACAGTGGAAAGGCAGGAACTGGATGATCCTTTAGGTCCCTTCCAACTCAAACCATTCCATGATTCCATGACACAACAGAAGGAGAAGGGAATTTGTTTTAAAACACTGATCCCTGCCTCACCTGATGGAACTTGGTGGCAAATTCAGTAAATCTATGTTTTACACTGCAGTTACAGAGGATGATCTCTGTCTGCAGGTGGGTGTGAGTTTTGCTGTGTGTTTTTAGGAAAGAGGGGTTAGCCAACCTTTTCCTAAGTTTTTTGTCAGGTTTGTTTTCTTCAAGATGAAGGGGAAAATACACCTGCCAAAGAAATGAACCTGGCTTGTGAATAAATGAACTCGCAGAGGAAGGAAATATTTGTTTAGCTCTTATTCTCATTATGCTACACCTGGCTGCCAGAGCCACTGCAAAATTTCTAACAATCTTACCAGGCTATTTGCATTTAAATCGCTTTTCCTGACATTATGTAAATCCCTCAGCAGAGCTGAAGTTTTCTTTTTCTCTCTCTCTGGGGCTGCACTCAGTGCTTTGCTCAGTCCTGCCCCGTTCTCCTCTCCCTGCTCCACTGGGTCACAGCAGCACCACATGAAACCTCAGCTCTCCCAGGTTCTGTCTGCAGCTGGGCCACAGATGATGGTTTGCAGATTTCTGAGACCTCCATGGCAGAATCACATTACAAATGAATTTGGGTCTAAAAGAGAACACGTGCTCAGGTCCAATGTTACCACCAGCCAGAGCTGTTCTCCTCAGGCTGTGCTTCCAGAGGGATTATCCAGTGGTATTTTCACTATTTAAGGATTCTGCTGCCTTGGTCTGCAGCAGGAGAGTCCCCTTACCCTTTGGGAGCTGTGGGGATAATTTCTTAATCCAGAAGTTTTCCTTTTCCCCTCTGTGGCTTTCAGACAGCTGGAAAAGGGGGCTCAGGTTTGCAGCTTTAGCTCCAAAGCCACGACTCTGTCCAAGCTTGTGAAATAACCAACAGCAGAGCAAAAACTTGATGCTGAAACTCTGCAGGCTTGGGTTTGAGTGGTGGATGAAATGAAGAGCACAACAGGCACAGGAGCCTGGAAATTGCAAACAGGGGCAATGCCAGCTCTGCCTTTTACAGGCTTTAACTCCACACAGGAGGAACTTGAGGAGGAACAACCAGGAAGACACAAGAAAAATGAGGAAAACATGAGAAAATTGGCTCTGCTCTACCTCTGGACCTGACTGGAGACTGCTCCAGTCCCTAGCAGAGCTCCAGGGCTCTCCTGGTTCACTCCTGGGGCCTGAGGGGTGCTCAGAGCATGGAGGGGCTGCACTCAAAGCCTTTGGCCACTGGACATGAGGCACTCACTGCATGAGGGGTTTGCAGCTCAGCACCATTTGCCATCTCAGGTTACCCAGGGAATGCCCATGTGTCAGGGAAATTCCCAGCTGGTTGCTGGGATGGGCTGCTCTCCATGGGGAAAGGGGAACAAAGCCCTGGATGGGAGCCAGGCCTCACAGACACTGGGGTTATCTGGCTCTTTGGTGGCCACATGCACCTTAGCTTGGAATAAATAAATAAATTAGAACCCCATTGTTATATTCTCTTAATGTTGCCATAAGTGACAATAGAAATATCTGGATTTTACCAGCAGACATCCCCTCAGAGGACATCCCCTGCTCTCTGAACATTCTGCAGCAGTTGCAGTGGCCTTTCCACCTTGCTCTCAGGTGCTGGATATGCTGCAAGGTTTGGTCTCTCCCCAGCAAACCACTGATATTTGTTTGGAGATCATCTGATGAAAGGCTCCACAGAGCCCCAGTCTGTTATTTCTCAGTCAGAAAAACACATTTGCTGAACAGGAAGAACAAAGGAATGAGCTGTGGGTCCCCAATAAGCATTCAACACAAGTTAATTTGCTCAGCAGCTGTATTTTGCTGAGACAGATTGCATATTTTCATTGTTAGAATAAAAATGTCCACTGGGCTCGTATCCTTCCCATCTCTGCCTCTCACACTCCCAGTCTAGTCTAGAGAACAAATTCAATTTCTTTCATAAACGAGAGATCCACTCAAATGATTTTCCTTTTGTCCAGGCAGAAATTAATGGAGCCAGAAGAGCACACGAGGCTGCAGAGGACACACAGGGCTGCAGAATCTTCCCCCTCATGGAAAAAAACCCCATGGAAATCTGGAAAGCTGGCCCCTGGCAGGGCAGGCAGTGCGTGTGAATCATGGCAGCCTGATTCAGAGCACTGAGGACAATAATCCTGAGCTGCACCAACTAACCTTCAAGCTTAGTCACAGTTTCACACAGCTAATGAGCAGAGGGAGCAATGAATCCTGGATTTATGGCTCCCTGTTCCCATAGATTTTGCCTGGAGACAACAGCAGTGTTTCCTTGCATCTCTAATGACTTATCTTGTCTTGAGGTTTTTTTTTTTTTTTCCCTGTCCTTTCCTACACTGATGAGGGTTTGTTTTTGCTTTTTTTTTTTTTTTTAAATCATTATTGAATTTTTAAAAGCCTGCTGGGTAAATTCTTATCATCAGCTGCTACAGTAAAAATACAGAGTAACACCCATGAATCTGCCAGATTTTGCTGCTTGTTGTTTTTCTCCAGATTCTGTTCACACAGAATTATCAGGGCTGTGCAAGAGAAGATGCTCTGACTCCAAACCCTGCTTCCCTTCCTTTGTAAATTACCCAAAGTGACTCCAGGTTTATTTTTATCCCAGAGGTGAATCATTCAGGAAAATCTGATAAATTACACTTAACCACAGTTAAACTCTCAAACCTGTGCAAGTTCTTGCTAACTTTTATGAAGTTTACACATGATTATTTCAGCTCACGTGATTAGAGGGGGCGCACATTTATTTTAACTCTCACAAAATAACTTTGGACTTGAAAACCCTGGAGAATCAGCTGTGTAAATATATCTAGATTTACTTTATGGAAACAAAATGAAGGGAGAATTGGGGGGAAAAGTCCCGAACATAGAAGTGGGGTTCATTTGGAGGCAGAAGCAATGAGAAGGCAATGCCAATGCCCACATGTGAGGCACAGTTTCATCCCTGAGATTAAACATTCCTTATGAGCCAGGCAAACCTTCTACCAAGAAGCTGATGCAGCTACAGATCATTTTTGTGATATTTAATTTAAAAAGAAATGGAAAAACAAGCTCCATGCTGTTGACAGCCAACTCTGGAGGAGAAAGTTGAGCAAAGGGTGCTCTGCACCCTGGATGTGACCCATGAGACAACTCTGGGCTGCTTCCACCCACGTGTAGCATTTAAATATAGCCCCAGAATAAACTCTTTTTTATAATCCTGCCACAAGCTGTCCATCAGGGCAGCCCCAGAGCAGATTTTGCTGCTGCTGTAAAAAAAAGGAAGAGCGTGTCTCGTTTTATTAAAATACTAGAACATATCATAAAAAATTTAAAATAGTGCAGAGTGCTACCTTACATAAAACACTGCCCTGAGCTGCCTCCTCTTCCCAGCATCCCAAAAATGCTGAAATCCCAGAGCAAGCCACAGCCCAGCAAAGGGGACTGAAGCTGCTGCTCCAGACACACAAATGGAGCCCTTCTACTCCAAGTCTACCTGAGAGACTTCAGCAAAATGACCAATTTTGGTGCAATTCAACAGCACATCCTTCTACCAACAACAGTCCTTCATTCCCCTCAATTCTCAAGCAGGATAAATTTAATTAGATGCTCAAGGGAATTATGTGCCCTTCAAAAAATAAAAATCAGTGGGACTGGGCTTCACCCCCATCTGCGCTCTTGAAAAGCCTCTTCAAATCTCTCATGTGGGAAAAAGCAGGACCTGCAAATACCTGGGATGCATAAGAGCCCTCTCATGGAATTGCTAAAGCCTCCTGTTCTGGCTTTTCCATATTTCAGAGGTAAAGGTTGGAGTTTTCCTTGCCTGCAGGTTCCTATCCCCAAGGCAGTGCAGTCCCTTTGTCACCTTCCTATCTGTGCTGTGCCAGCAGCATCATCTCCTTCCCCTGCACTCAGAGGAGCCACAAATATTGTGACAGAGCTGAGATAAGGAGCAATTACACTTTCAGTTTTGCTGGCATGTCTGAGGGGATGGCAGCCCCTTGGTCTGACACAGCAGCACAGCCTGCCTGACTCCAGCCTTCAGTTTTTATTCCCGTTTTTATTCCTGTGACTGATATCTCCACAATCTTTACAGGCACTGCAGAGCAATCTCCTGGCCTGAGCAGGGGATGTGACTGTCACGTGCAGCCCCTGGAGCTCAGCTCTCAAATGGGAATTTCCAAGGTATTTTGGCCATGCAGAGCTGAGCCCAGAGTCCCATCCCAGTCTGGTACAGGATAATTTCAGCAGGTTGAAATTATCCTTTACCAGTGGGGTTTGCCTGGGGAACAGAGAAGAGGGCCTGGCATCCTGATGGGAATTGAGATAAATTCACTGTGTGAGGAGTGACCTTTTGGGTTTTGTTAATAAGAGCATAGCCAGCCAAAAGATGGGATTGTCCTTCTCTGCTCAGCACTGGGGCATTTTGGGGCTCCTCAGGAGAGGGAAGAGCTTGGCAAGCAGGGGAGAGTGGAGCAGAGGAGCACTGAGGCATTGGGGAGTGGGGACACACAGCCTGGGGTTTCAGCATCATCAGAAACTCTGGAGGTGTTTGAGTCAATCTTCTACAACCTTAGGAAAAATCCAGAGCTGTCTCCTCTCAGAGATGCACAGAAAAGAGAGGAGAGGCAACAGCCATGAGCTGTAGCAAGGACAATTCAGATGGGATATAGAAAATAAATCACGAGAGTGTTTGCACTGCTCAGAGACCCTGTTCCATCTCCATCTTTGGGGATATTCAAAACTCTACTGGGCAAGGCCCTGAGAAACCTGACCTGACTTTGAAGCTGACCCTGCTTTCAACAGGAGGTTGGACAGAGTGACCTCCAGAGATCCCTTCCAACCTAAATTATTCTGTGATTTCTGGAAAAAGTTCAGATGCAGAATTGATCTTAAAAACACTTATTTGAGAGATTCAGCAGAAAATGCAGCAGCTCCTGGGGGGCTGTGGCAGTTCTGATAAGGTGCCAGTTACCCACAGCTGGATTCTCAGGGGAACAGCTCGTGGGACTGCATGGCTGCAAAACGAGAGGCTGAGCCCTGAATGCTGAATCCTATCACCCAGACTGATCCAACTCAATCCAAACACTGCTCCCTCAGCTCTTCTCTAATGACAATAGGGGTTTTTTTCTTTCAGGAGTCCAGTCTGCAGGCTATCACAACAGCAGTGCTTCCCACTGTCAAATTCACTTTTTAAAAGCCAGGAAAAACGGAGGGCAGAGATTATGGAGGGATCTCTCTGCACAAAAGCAGAGCCAGGGCAAATCTGTTCCTGGGGCTGGGAGGGGAGCTCGGGCTTTTAGGAGGGATAAAGAGATCCCAATTCTTTGGAGAGAGCCGTGGGTTACCTGGCGGGACTGTTTGTCCTTTTCACCTGCCTGGGGACACGCTGGCTCTCAGCTCTGCTCCCTTGGCACCAGGAGAGCACAGATAAGGCAGCACAGGTCACACACATCGCCCAAGGTGCCCCTGGCCGCTCCCTGCTCCCTGCCCTCCTTAGCTGACTGTCCTTGAGGCACAGGTCAGGGCAGTGTGGCTCTGACAGCTCCCTGCACACACAGCCTCATGGCCCACCTGGCAGGGGACATCTCAGGTGGCTCCTCGTGTGCCAGGGGGACAGCAGAGCCACCCCACCCCACTCCCCCCTCGTGCAGGAATGCTCCACCTGCCTTTACAGCCTTTTGCTGTAAATACTTTCTGCCTTAACGAGAATTCGCTGCTCCAAAAATAACTGTAATTACCCAAGAAGCAGAGGAGCCTATTTACAAGATTTAAAGAGGAAGAAGAAAGAAAAATCTCTCAGAAGAAAACTTGAGCCTCAGAATACAAAACTGAGTTGAAAAGGGGCAGCTCCTTCCTCTGGAAGGGCAGGGGCACTTTCTTGGGACTTTGCTCATGGCAACCATCAGGAATTGCTCAAGTCAGGTGTGGATAAAATATTCCATGAAAACCAATAAAACCAATTACCCCCAGGAGCAAAGTGTCAGGATGAGGGAGGGGGAATCTTGCAAAACTCACACTTGTGAAAGTTTATAAGTCTTTGCTGAATGTAAGGGGGGAAAAGAAAGATAGAAGGCATTAAAAAGGCATGAGTGTGCACAAGAGAGTAGCAGAAAATAATAATTTAAAATAATAAACTTGTTACAACAGCAGCAATGATTGCTGTCTATCCAGGCTCTGAATAATTCAAAAGGTTCCTGCTTCACTTAGGATCTCAGGGAATTTTCAGACCTGCCAGAATTTTCTGCTGGTAAATAATGCATCTCTAGTGTTCAAACACTCACAGTCCCCAATTAATACTATGGATTTAACACTGCTGACTTTGAAATAAGAGAAAGTCTGAGGAAGGTAAATTCCTGCTGAGTTCCCTGAACCTTCAGCCCTTCCCATCTCCACCTTGACCTTTGGGTGCTAAAATTGCTGGTGCCTCTCCCAGCTTCCACTTTCACACAGGCAACAAGGAGTTAATGCAGCTGAATCTTTCAGCATTAACCTACAAAATAATTCACAGTAGGATTCCAAAAAGGGGGGAAACATAAGGAAAAAGCAGGTGCAGCAAGGTGCAGCTTCCTGAGCTTTGTTCCTGCACTGGGGGCTGTCTGCTGGTGCTGACACAAGTGCCTGGAACACCCCAGGAGCTTTGGGCAGGGGTCACCAGGATTTTGCTGGTCTGGAGAAAATTCCTGCATCCAGATTTGGAATCCAGCTCCTGCTTTACCTGAACTCAAAGCTAAATGAATTAATACAGCACAGCAATTGCAAGAGGGACTTGGAGAAAGCCTCTCCAAACATCCTCCTCCTGTTTTCCTGATAATTTCTATTCTACCCCATGAACACTAAGCAGAAGGACAAGCTGTTCCTCTGATTGATATGGCAATTTTAGGAATTTTCCTCTAGTGGAGATGCAACAACCTCCCTGGAAATAAAACCCAAGAACTGAGAAAGGAGGCAAGAACCCTTTCTCAAATCAACAGTGACCTGGGAAATGAATTAGTAAATGCAAGGAGAGGCCTATTTTTTTCTGCAGTATCAGGATTTTTCTGGGATACAGACTGCATTTCAGATGAATTTTCTTCTAAAAATACCTGAACTTTTCACTGCCTGTGTTCACCACAGGCTGTGCACACAGCCTTGTACCAGCAGGACCCGACATTTTGGGAGCAGCCACATGCTTCTCATAGCCCAGCTTTTCAGATCAGCAGAATTTCAGGATCAGGAGATTCTGGTGCTGAAATTTAAGAGCTGCAGGAGAGCAAACAGCTCCTAGCAGAGCTCACCCAGCTCTGCTCTGCTCTGCAGGTGCTGCTTCCCTGCTGGGCTCAGGTGTTTGTCCTCTTGCTGCTGCTCCCAGGACACCCCAGCTTCTCTGATTTCATCTCTGATTTGGGCACTTTGCCCAAACTTTTCCAACCCTGGACTTTTAAAATATTTTATCTTGCTGCTGTGGTTCCTATTGTTCCTAAGCTGTTTTTGTTATTAAATTACAGAGGTTTCGAGTTGGAATCAACCCTCCTTTCCCAATGTGCCCACTGTCCATTGGCTGCTGGGCACAGAGAGAGAGCAGAGGAGAATTACAAGGTTTCAGATTCCTGTAAACAGAGAAACATTTTTCCAGTCATCAGTCTGAGCCCAGTGGAAATAGGGCTTCAGTTTCCCCTGGTTCAGGCTGGGGATCCGGTGGCAGAGCTGTTGACAAGGCTCCTTTTTCCCTGGCAGTGCCTGGGTGCTGTTTATTCTGTCCCATGTGCTGGCAGTCCCTGCTGCTGCAGCTCCTTCTCCTTCCACACCCTCTGGTGTCTCTGCTCCCCGGAAAATCCTGCCAGGGCTCCCCTTTTCCTCTGGCTCAGAGGAAGCAGCCCTGAGGTGCCTTTGGGGACTCAATTCCCTTTGAGGGCAGCATCAGCTTCCCTGAGCCACAGAGAATCCCAGGGTGGCTGGAGGGACCACAGAAGGTCCCTGGTGGCACCTCCTGCTCCAGCAGGGCCATCCCCGAGCTCAGGGCACAGCAGAGTGTCCCTGGTGCCACCTCCCTGCTCCATCCCCGAGCTCAGGGACAGCAGGGCCCAGCCTGCTCTGCCATGAGCCCCCAGAGCCCCTCTGGGCCCTGCCCGGGGCAGCAGCTCTGCCTCCTGTGGGGGGAATTGCTGGGATCAGCCCTGCCCGGGGCTCTGCACACAGGGACAGACAGGGAGACACAGGGACAGACAGACAGGGACAGACTGGGCTGGGCTCAGGCCCTGCCCGTGGCTCTGGGGCCATGGCTGGGCCTGGGAGAGATGGGCCTGCTCTGACCTCTGCACACAGGGATGGACAGACAGGGGGACACAGGAACAGACAGGGGGACAGACAGGGACAGACAGGGGGACACAGGGGCACACATAAACAGACAGGGACCCCCAGAAACCCCCAGGGACATCTAAGGACACTCAGGGACGCCCAGGGACACCCGTGGACAGACAGGGAGACGCAGGGACACCCAGAGATGTCCAAGGACACTCAGGGACACCCAGGGCTGAGGCCCCTCTCACTGGGGCTCCTCTCCAAGCTGAGCAGCCCCAGCTCCCTCAGCCTTCCCTGAGACGCTCCAGCCCTTCCCGTTCTCCAGGCGTTCCTGGCCGTGCTGTGCTGAGGACCCAGAGCTGGGCACAGCACCCCAGAGATGCCCCCCAGGGCTGGGGAGAGGGGCAGGATCCCTCCCTGAGCTGCTGGGAATGCTGTTCCTGGTTGCTCCTGCACGATCCCAGCAGCCCTTCCCTGTGCCCGTGCTGATCCTTGGCTGAGCTGTGCCTGCAGCAGGGCCTGGGTGGGGAAGGGTCTCTGTGCTGTGTGCAGTGACAGCTCCAGTGCCCAGGTGTGACACTCCACCCTCTGCTGTGTTCCGTGAGCTCTGCAGTGCAAACCCTGCTGGGGCAGCTGGGCCACCATCAGCAGGCTCACCCTTCCCTTCCATCAGTCCCTGTCTGTGTTTTCCCAGGTGGCCACACAAACTCTGCTCATTGCAGAGAAATCCTCTGAGTGCCCACTGTGATATCCTCGGGGGTTTCCCAACAAGCACTGAACCAACCCAGCTCAGATCTGCCTGCAAAAGTTATGATCAACAGCCTGTGCACAGGCACAAGTTCTCCAAAAACATCCCTGAACACCTCTGCAGGAGGAGCTGGGTGTAAAACCACTCTGTAAATGGCTGAAAGAGCAGAAATACAATGTGCAGACATTTGCTTGGACATGTACAGCAATAACATTAACTTAAACCTCCTGCATCTTGCTGTCACTGGGGTTTACAATTCCTGTGTGTGCCATCCATAAATCTGCCTGAAAGAGCAGAGAGTTTCAGTGCTGCATTTGCAGCTGACACACTCAGCAGGAAGGAGTTCTGTGGTTAAAGCTCCCATCTGGGCTCCAGGGCTGGGCTCATCCTTGGCTCCCTGTGTCACCTGAAGTCACTTTGCTCAGTTCCCTCAGCAGGATGCCACTGATGGTGGCTGAGGTGCAGCCCAGCAAAGGATGGGGGCTCTAGGAGTGGTAATTGTATACAAATATATATTTAGCAGCACCACAAATGCCTTGCTAGAAGGCCATTCAAGCATGCAAGTCACTTCCTAGAAACCTCTGTTTGTTTGGTGGCTTTGCACAGTGTGTGACAACATTTCCCTGCTGTCGCCGTGGGCACAGATCTCCAGATGCACCCAGGGCAAACAGCAGCCTCTCCAAAAGTATTCCTGCTGCACCTGTCAAAGATTACAATTAATTCATGACTGTTTGATGGCTTATGCTAAATGAGCTTGGCTCCAGGCCAGTTTCCATTGGGCAAGTGTCTCCATCTCAGGAGCACTGTGACATTTGGCATTTATTGTCCTGGTGGCTGGCACTCCTTCCCAGGGCCACGTATGGAATGTGTCAGGGGACAGACTGCCTTTCCCTGCCTTTCCAGCCTGCACCAGGGTGGGATGGCACAGAGGAGCCTTTTGTTGTTGCTCACATTTAACTCCCCCTTAAGGACAGATGGAAGAGTTTGAGTTTTGTAGCTGTTAACACAGCACCTCTCACTACTGCAAAATCCTCCCCGTGCTGTGTGGGACAATGCCCAGCCCAGGCTGCTCCTCATGTGAGGTGTTTGCTCACAAACACTGCCCCATGAGCTCTCAGCAGTGCTCAGATTGGCATGATATGATTCAGTCATTTCCAGTTGCCATCCCTGTCCCCCTGTCAGCACATTCACTTGGGGTTGGGCTAAGCCTGCTCCTCGTTGGGGTGTCAGCCTCTGTCCCTGCTGCCCCCCGAGCTGCACAGACCCAGTCACACTCAGCATTCCCATTCTGTGCCAGGCTGAGCCCTCCTGAGAGCCATGGCAATGTGGTTTTCAAGCAGCTGGCTGCCCCCAGCCCCTCCTGCCCTCCTGCCCTGGGTTTTGGGGTGCTGGTGCCAGCCCAGTGCCTGTGCCCATTGGAGCTGAGCTTGGCCAAAGCTGCCTGTGCAGAGATCCCAGCCCAGGGAGCACAGGAGCTGGCAGTTCAGCCAAGCTGTCCCAGTGCCACCAGGCTGTGCTGTGAGGGTGCAGAAGGTGGCCAGCATGTCACTGCCACCCTTTTCCAGCCCAGGACACCGAGGGGGTGTGAGAACCTGGCTCAGTGCCTGCTGCAGGGATGTTTTGGATGCCTGGGGGCCAAAATTCCCCCCAGGAGCTTTGTGTGATACTGCAGGTGTCCTACCCTGACCCAAACACATCCCACAGGTCACCTGTGCCCTCCACAGGCTGCAGGTATCTACCAGAGAAGCAGGACAAGGTCGTGTCACTGCTTCATCTCCAGAGACAGTCACACTGAGAGGGTCAGAGCAAGCCCGGACCACTCATTCCTGCCACCTTTGTGCCTTGACTGCATCCATGACTCCTCCCCAGCCCGTGGGACAGCCTGTGCTGCTCTCTGCCATCCCATGAAGGCTCAAGGTTTCCTTCCCTTGGCTCCAGCCTGTGACACGTGCTCTGACCTGGCACTCACAGAGGTTTGGAGCTGATTTCAGCTCCTGCTCCTGCAGAACAGCAGTCACAGTCTGCCCCAGATCCCTGCAGGTGACACATGCAGCCAGCCCCCAGAGGCCTGGCATGGCAGGTCCCTGCTGTCCCAAAGGACAAGGACACTCTGTGTGCTGGGCAGGGTGGCGTGGCCCCTCCAGCACCCACCACCCAAACCTGGGCTCTTCTGCCTGATCCAAACCTGCCTCCTGCTCCCCAGATTCCTCAATTCAAAACCCATCTACAGGAATGTGTCAGCACCCAACCAGTGGGAGTGAAATGCCAACTTTTGCAGCAGATTGGAGTTTATTTTTAAGCAGTGTAAAAAAAAAACAAAACCAAAAAACCGCCATCCAAACCAAAGCAACCTCCCCAAACACACACACAAAGGAAATCAGCAGGTAGAGACAACAAGCCCAACACTGCTGGCTCCACAGGCAGGATCCCAGCCTGCCTCAGCCACCTATTTGTGAAATTCCTCGAGGAGAAGTGCGGAGGAGACGGCCTGGCAGCTGCTAGGGAGGTCAAGCACCCTTTTTGGGATCCCAGTAAACAGGAAAACAGGGACAGGAGATGTGGGAAATGTTTCCTTCACTGGGCAGGCAGGAAGGGCAGAGCTGGGAGTGCACTTGTGGCTCTCCAGGTCTCCAGTATCCCTCCTGCTTTGTTCCAAGCTCAGCTCCCCCAAATCTCCCTGTGTTGGGGTGCTGGGGGCACTCAGCACCACACCAGCTCAACCCCAGTGATTTGGGCTCTCTCCCTGTCCCCTGCTGTGAGGTGACAATGTGTGGCCCCTCCTCAGGGAGCATTTAGCCTGTACCTGCCCCAGGTGTACCTTGTGTGTGTGTGAATGCTTCCAGTTCACCCCTGCCAGGATTACCCAGGTGTATTTTAAACATTCTCACCATTTATAAAGCACAAAAATCCCTAACCACGAGTCCAAGCCATCATTCCCTGAATTATCCTCTAAATACTAATCCATAAATGATGTCAGAGAGACAAAAGCTTTATCACATCACCCAGTCCAGCCCTTTATGTTTTCCCTCCTGGTGATTCCTGTTTTCTCCAGGATACTCAAGACCCACAGAGCTGCAAAACTGGTCACAAATGGAGCTGCTGGAGAGGACAGGGCTGTCCACAGCTTCTGAGGTGTTCACCCAGGGAATGGGGTTGTTCCCTCAGCTGCAGAACTGGGGTCTGTGCCCAGGTGAGCTCTGTCTGTACAGTTCATGGTGTAACACCATTGCAGTGACAGAATTCAGACGTGCTGTGTGCCTGGAAGGATGGGAGGAGCTTTCGATGAGGAGAAGGACTGGCCCCTTGCTTGGGCAGTGTGTGACAGCCAAGGTTTAGCCTGAAACTCTGGAGATGCTGGGGAGGAGCAGCCAAGCCACAGCCCAGAGGCAAACACCTCCAGCAGGAAAAAAGGAATAAATGCACCTGGAAGTGGCAGGATGGAGGCTGAAGAGCCACTGGCTGCCTCCTCATCCTCCTGTGATAGATAATAATGCAATGGCTGAGTCTCACAATTAAAAGGCAAATATCATATTTGATATGTATGTTAAGAGAAGTTTTATAGATTTATAGTTATGTTTTACCCCCTTATGTTGTTATCAGGGGTGACCTGGGTTTGGGACATTTGGGAGGGTGGGATTGTTACTATGGCAACAGCTGACCTCCAATCAAGGTGTAAAAAATCAAACTCCACCACTGGACACAGAAGGAGTCATGGACAGAACTTTGGGAGGGGACAAAGGGTTAAAAGGTGAAACCTCCATTGTGTGGATGAGCACATGGTGGGGAAAATCCTCTGCTCCCAACACTGTAATATTTTCTCTAATTCAGTCTTCTGTTGTATTTTTGATAAGGTTTTAATAAACCTTTTAAATTTTTGGAAGTGAGCATCATTTCTCACTCTCCCCAGTGTGGAGAAACCCTCAGAGCGAGCTCAGGGTGGCCACAGGATCATTTCTAGAGGTGCAAAAGCCCCTCATGCAACTCCTGCCTTGTGCTGTTGAGCACAGAAAGGGGCACCAAGGCCACCTTCCAGGCAGGCAAAGGCAGCTCTGCTCTGCATAAATCATGCATGGCCACATCATCTGCTGGGAGCACAAAGGCAGCATGGCTGATTGCTGAGGGGCTGGTACCTGTGGGTGGAGGCTGCAGCCTGTACCTGTGGGTGGAGGGCTGTGCCTCTCTCCCTGAATGTTATCCATGTTTATCTCCTTCCCTACCTCTGCAAGAGGGGCTGGGACTTTCCATTGAGTGGACACTGATGACTTCTGCTTTGTCACCCCAAAAAGGAACCACGGCACAAAAGGGCCCATGCAAGACCCCAGATGAGTAAGACCCAGATGTCTCATTACACACAGGCTTTGCAGAGACTATTTCCCACTTGGAAAGCAACTCAGGGAGCTAAAATTATACCCCTATCTACTGATATTTTGTGATATCTACTGCCCAGGCACAGAGCTGCTGTGAGAAAACCAGAAGGGACTCCTGAGGCATTTTTAAATGAAGTTCAAAGAGGGAGTCTGTGTAAGGGCACAGGACAGATCCCATACAGTGTGTCCCTGATACAAATGCCAGTTGATTGTGTACTGGCAATACCATCAATGCAGGAATCCAGTTTGAAAGCTGTAAACCAATTTAAAAGCTGTGGTAAGTGGCAGCAAGGCCCAGTGTTCTCCCCTAAATACCATGCTCCATGTTTAAATATCATGGAAAAAAGTATCTCGGGTTCAACAGCTTCCCCTTGTAGCAGAATTGGCTTTAATGCTTCTCCCTGGCATCATTCACACTCTGCTGACTCTGGTTTCCAGGCTGTGGGTAGTGCTTGTGCTGCACTAAAACAAATGCTCTGTAATGCACAAGGAGTTCTGCTCTCTCCTGGACGTGCATTCACCTGGAAAGTTCATTACAAAGGCAAGTGATGCAGCTGAGATAGCACTTCCACATTCAAACCTGAGAGCTCAAAACAATCAGGAGAGTGAAAGGAGCTGTGTTGAGACAAATAACTCAATCTGCTGTCAGATTCCCCAAAGTGCTTCACCCCAGCTCACCCCTAGCGTGCTGCAAGCCTGCATTGCTCCTGGAATTTCACAGCACACCCTGAGGGTCCTCAAGGGGGCCAGGACTGAAGGCCCAGCCCAAAACACCCCCTGCTCGTTCCCTGTTCACATGGAAGTCAGTCCCAGAAGCTGCACCAAACCATCCTCAGCCACCTCCCATCTAAGCTGATAAATAAATGTCTGCTTCACTTTCAGCCCACACTGTTCACTTTCACATTGCTGTGTTCTGGCTGTGCAGCTCCTCAGTTATTTTCTCCTCATGCACCTATTCAAAACACAAGCCAGGAATGCAAAGGTCATCCTCTTCCAAACCTATAGGCAGAGCTATACATCTCTGGTGTCCCTTTGCTACTCAATGTTCATTCTCATTACCCTGGCACATAAATCTCTGGGGAGTTACAGGGGAATTCAGGTGCTTGCTGTCCTCAGACATTTCCCAGAGCACCCAATAAAGGGATGGCACATCTCTGATATCAATAGATTTCCTGTGAACTTTGAAAGCAGCATAAAAAACGAGCCTAAAGTTATCAACAAGAATCAGAATGGCAGAATGCATTTGGTGTGCAGGTAGTTGAAAAGTGGTTAAGGGAGCTGACAGACTCCAAGATGGGACTTTTTTCTTCCTTTTCTATGAAAATGACATTGATTGACTGGGCTTGGACTTGGCACAGAGCTGGCACAGAGAGCCCAAATGCCCCACGAGCTCTGTGGTTCACAGGCAGTTTCGACATGCTTAAAAATAGAAAACAACTCAAGAGCTGTTTGATATAAGCCACGACCCCTGAAAAATGAGCTGCAGGCTTCCCCAGGGCCTGTGTGTGCCTGGAGGTGGACTCTCAGAAAATGGGCAACCATGGAGCTGGAGAGTTTAATCACCTTTGTGCTTTTGGAACATGTCAGGGGGCTGGAAAAACCGAGATGAGCCAAGAGACAGCAACTCCCTGAGGGTGAAGTGTGCTCAGCACCAGGAGGGGTGAGGAAAATCCAAAGGTGTGACCCACAGTGGTGCCCAGCAGGATCCTGCCCTGCTGTACATGAAGTGAGGACCCTGATAACATCTCCTGGAAGTTCAGGACATTAACATAATGCTTGTTCAAGCTCTGGAAGTGTGGCACAAATCCTGCCAAGCCGCCTGTCTGCCTCCAAAGTCTGATCTGCCATCTTGTCCATGCTTTACATCCTGCAAAGCACCAGCAAATGTAAAGGAAGAAGGGGTTTTTCCTTTTAAAAACTTTAAAGCAGAGCTTTCAGGAATGAAACAGCTGTTGCAGGAGGCAGACAAAGCCCAGCCCTGTTCCTGGGCAGGTACCCAGAGCTGTGTGCACACACAGCCCTGGCTGACTCGCCCCACTGACCAGAGCCCCAGTGCCCAGCCTGGCCTTTGGTGCCAGCCCAGCTCCCTGCTGCCATCCCTGGATTTACCATCCTCACCCCCGGATCCCTCTGAGGTTTGGGCAGCAGGACAGACTCGTTTGATGACCTGCCTTGGGGGCTGAGCAAATGAGATTCATTAGGATATGCAAAAAGCCGAGAGCAAAGCAGCCCTATCTCTCTGTCTGAGCTCTGCTGATCTGATAAGAGCGAGCTGCTCCAACATGTCTGCAGAGGAAGATCTGAAGCTTTCTTCTTCCCATGCATTCCCAGATAGTCATTGCAACTAATAGACAAATAGGTCAGAAT
This sequence comes from Ammospiza nelsoni, assembly GCF_027579445.1. Lineage (NCBI taxonomy): Eukaryota > Metazoa > Chordata > Aves > Passeriformes > Passerellidae > Ammospiza > Ammospiza nelsoni. Next base: position 16,891,314 of record NC_080648.1, read on the forward strand.
AAATAACAGCCCCCTCATTTCCCCCAGCACGCCAGTCTGGATGGCTTAAGTCGAGTGTTAATAAGAAACAAGGCTGCTGTAACAAGATGTCCTGATGCACTGCAAAGAATATGGAGCATAATGGCATCTTTCAGACATACTTTTCACTAAAAGCTTGTCATTACCCAGACAGAGGAGACAGCATCTGCATAGAGAAGCTGAGGAAAAGCAGCTTGAATGAAGTGATCCAAAAATGGAATCATCAAGTCACTGCATTGTTGTATAAAATAATACAAAAGTGGATTTTGCTGAAGTTCAGCATTTTCACATAGGCACAATAGGCAAAGCAAAATTACTACAAGGAGAGGGAGGGATGTTGGAGGTACAGACCTGTTCTCTTATGGGGATCAAACACAGCCCTGTGGTGTAACTGGGTGATGGAGCAGGCCTGTGTCAGTGTGCATTGGTTATCCTGAGGTGGTTTTTAGAGGGAAATTCTGGCTTGCCCCACAGAAACTGAGAGGCAAGCTCTAGGGGAAGAGGGACCCTAGAGCAGGCAGCAGGAAAAGCTCCTGGCTTCACCTGGGCCCAGTGAGAGCAGAGCCACTGAAATATTGATTGTGGCTCCTTGGCTTTTTGACAACACATTTGGCCCCTTTGCTGAAGCATTCAGCAGCGAGCAGAAGCTGCTGTTACTGAGAGCTCTCCTAAACCAGGGCAGGGGGAAGAACCAGAGGTGGAAAATCTAAATTTAGCAGGCGGCAGCCGGGCTGTTCGCTCGGGCACGGCTCTGCTCCCACCCAGTGAAGGATTTTCAGTAGCAACCATCACCATGGTATCACAGAGCCGCTGCTGTGCAGCGATTTTGTCAATCCCTGTGGGTTTACTGGAACACTCGTGACATTTTAGGTGCAGGGAAGGGGCAGGTGGGTGGGAGGGATGTTTCTTAAAGCACCAGCTCTGGGAATCAAGGGAAAACAACTGCAGCACTTCACATTTTCTCTATAAGAAGAACATAGTCCTCCTGCTTGCAGAGCTCAGGAGACCCAGAGCATCTTTGTCTGAGGGGAGGGAGGAGATTCTTGCACTGTCCCCCTGATTTTGAGGGGAAGAAGGGCTGGAGCACAGGATTTGAGCTGCTGGAATTGGCTGTGGAGAGACAGTTTCACTTCCTGCCTCCGACTGTCGCAATGTCCGGGTTGCCAACAGCCAGAGCAAACATTTCTAATGTAATTTCCATGTTGATTTTTCAGCTGTGGCTCTTTTAACACCCTCTCCCCCTGGGCCTGTTCTGTTCTCTCTGTGCCTTTCCTGCTGCCCGTTCCCCGGCGATGACAAACCGCAAAGCGTTTCCCAAGAGCGAGAAATCCTCACAGGAATCATCTGTTGCAAGTCCTGTCTGACAAAACCGTGTCAGAGCTTTGGGGACTTTCTCTCTATTTTTAATTGAGTGCATCTCTTCCCTGGCATTTCCCCCTGCTGGCTCCTTCCATCCCTGCTAATACAGCAGATCTGGGATGGGAAGCAGAGCTCGTGCCAGGATGGGGAAGAGCTGTTGCTCCCACCTGATTCCCTGCGAGGATTTTTATATAAAAGGTGCACACACGGGGCTCCCTCTCTCCCTTTATTCCTCCCTCGCAATCAGCACTCTTGATTTAGTCCCTTTCTTATCGTGGCCTTGCAGTATCACATCTTGGCTTGGTATTTAGTCTTCCAGAGGCTTGAAAGGGCAGCTTCTCCTTGAGTTTATCAGCTCAGATGGGGGACGCTGCTTGATGGTTTGCCAGGGAGCTTCTGTGCCATGCCTTTTATGTCATGATCGAGTCAGGGCTTTCTGTTTAATTAAAGAGATGGGGATACAAAAGGCTCCTCTTGGATAAAATCTGGGGGGGGGGGGGGGAGAATGTGCTGCTGCCTCAGAGGGGAAGGGGGGATGGATTCCCAAAGCCAGCAGAGGCTGATGAGAGCTGAGGGCAGGGTAGCACGGTGTGGTCTAACAGAAGGGGAGGCAGCCGCTCTGCCAGCAGAAGCCCGTGAGCAGAGAGCCATGGAGCACAAAATTAACACACTGGCTCATCAGGAAATGTTAATGTGGGCAAGGCGGGGAATTGCTTCATATGGGCAAACAATCTGTGCAGGAGGGATAAGCGCCATCAAAACCTGGTACAAATCTGGGCACGTTTCTCCAAAATCTGCCCTCTACCCTCAGCTTGAGGTTCAAGGCAGGAAACGCAAAGCCCTGATGAAGGTGTTAAATCCTCATGGCACAAAAACAACAAAACGTTTGGTTGAAATAGAACAAAATTAAGGAATCCAACGGGGCTTCTCTATAAATGATTAAGGTACTGCTGCACAGGTCCCAGGAGAGGAACTTTGCAGCTTGGAGTAAGTGGTTTGGACAAGCTGATTCTCTTCAGAACAGTCCTAAACACAAATATTAACTGCTAATGAACTCATGTCCTCTACAGATGCTAGCTCTGCTAGGTCTGCCAACCTCTCCTGAAATTTAAATTGCTCTCCTCGACCTCCACCATTCCCCACTGCTCCCCTAATGGAGACCTGGGACCAGCTCCACCCAGCCACCACCTCCCCTCTTTACCCATCACACAGGACCTATTTCCCCCTTTGGAATGATGGCAGGGGAGCCAAGATCCACATAACCTGATGCTGAACTTAGTCCCCTTCCATTTACAGTGCACCTGGGAGGAGCAGAAGGTCCAGTGCTATGGATGTTTGACAGAGAGACTCCAGTTTCAACATCCCAGATGAGCAAGTGCTTTATAGCCTGCTCAAAGCCTGCCTGGATAGGGCCACAGGCAAGGTAATGTTCACAGAACTTTTCAGGAAGAAGGCCAGAAGAACATTAAAAAGTAATTGAAAGGCCTGGGGGATCAGGGGAAGAGAAAGACAAGCTCAAAGAAACCAAGGAAAAAACCCGAGGCACAGCAGTGTGTGAGTGCACTTGTCTGAAAAGCCCTAAAAAAGAGTCATGGTGAAGAAAGTGAGGAAACTGCCTCTGAAAGGATCCTTTGAAATGGTAGCAGTGGCTGGGAAGCAGTAAGTGGGAGGCACTGGGAAAAGGAGGGAGTTCAGCTGGAGGATGTGTCTCCAGATCCACCACAGCCTCGCCTCCCAGGTCAAAAACCGCTTTAAGGAAAGGCGGAATGAATGTTACCAGTGCAAAAATAACCCTGAAAATATTAAGAGCACACCTTAGGTAGCACTTATTGTATGAAAGGAATGCTTCCTCTTCACCCAGAGAGACTTCAGAATTACACAGATGGTTCAAACATATCTATAGTATTGGTAGTAATTTAGAAATCTCTCTGGAGGAAAACAAGGTTTTAGCCTTTTTTTTCTTTCTTTCTTTCTTTTAAATGGCAGCGAGCTGAATTTTAAGGTGGAGTGAGTTTATTTCTGTCGTGGCTGACGCAAAGAAAGCTCCATCACCCACAGATAATGGCAGATGGTGAGCCGTGCCCAAATCCATCACGCACAGGCCTCAAGTGGAGGTTCAGAGCAGGACTGGGGATGGCATTTCTCAATCAAGGGGCAGCCAGGATACAAAAATCCACGTGCTCCAAGCACCTCTGTGAGTGGCAGAGAAGCCTCTGAGCAGCCCAGGGGACAAAAGATGACACAGGGTAAGAAAATGTGCACTCAGTGACCAACTGAGGGCTGGTTTTATCCCAGGCCCTGCAAACCCACTGGTACATCATTAAGGTGGATGAACATGGCTCAACAGAGCTGATAATCCCGTGCCCACGGTGCTGTTGCAGAGGGTAAAATGTTTTCTGGAGGTGGTGGAGGGGACTCTGAGGTACCATATGGTCTCCTGCAGCCCTTGCTCGGCGCCCGGGCTCGTGCTCTCATGTGACACCCCATTAGCGAGTCACACGGAGCAGAAAGCAATTTTATGGCCAGATCCTGCTCTTAGAAGCTATGATGACTAAACTAGCTAATCAAATCAGCATAAATTTGCAAACACCGTTTTAGCAGCTGCGGCCGTAAATATCATCGGCAGAACGCGCGCGGTGGCGAGCGCGCACGAGGAGTTGAGTAATGGGCTCCCCATGGGCGCCGCAGCCATCAGCCGCTGCCTGGCAACTCGGGGAGGGGGCCAGGGGGCCACGCTGCCGAGCCTGCAGCAGCAGATGCAGCTATCACCACAAAGCAGCGAGAGCACACACGCCAGAAAAGGGAAAAAGGCAAAAAAAACCAAAAAGAAAATCATTTACGGAGACAAACGTGCGTGCCTCCATTCCCGCCCCATGTGTGCGTGCTCCATGTGGAGGGATGTGTTTCAGCCTTCCCAAAGTGACTCATTTGGCATTTTCCAGGGACCTGCAAGAGGCTCCCCGCACACACGTTCCCGTTTTGTCAACAAGCCATAAAAATAATCAGCCGGGGTGAAATTCTCTGTGAACACAGACACCGGGGCTAAATTTGTTTTTAATTTGTGCCAGCTCCCGCTAATGGGAGCTGGGCTGCACGGAGCTCCCTGCACGAACAAAGGGGAGAGGGGAAAAGCTGCTGGGATGAGCAGCCTCCACCTCCCCTCTGGTGAGGAGCAGCAGCTCGTGGTCCCCGAGCAGATGGAGCAGGGCTGGAATGGGCATGGCAGGAGTGGAAGGATTGTCCCGTGTCCCTGTGCCAAGGGCCCCTGGGAGCAGCTGGAGGCACGGCCAGCTCGGCCACCAGCACAGGGAAGAGGCTTTTGGGGCTCAGAGAATTGAATGGAGATCCCTGCACCTGCCAGCAGGAAACTAGCTCAGCCACGTGGATATATTTGCAATAAAAAAGAAAAAAAAAAAATACAGGGGGAAAAAGACCAGCAGTGATGTCTTTTTGGTAGGCTGGTAAAATCACTTGGCTGGTGTGAAACATATCCTGGCCTGATGAGGATATCCCACTGGCTCTGAGGAAAACCCAGAGGGCAGGACAAACACTGTGCTGCATAAAGGTAAAGCAGGTTTGCTGGAATCATCAAAATCTCATGAGAAAAGGCCCCAATGTGGGGATGTTTACACAACAGTCATTACAGCTCACACCAATAAAGCAATTTCTAGCTAAGCTCTAAAGCCAATCTGCAGCAGTGCAGAAACCAAAGTGAACAAGGAATGAGAGCATTTCCAAGTTTCCAAGGAGCTGGCAGCCCATCCTGGGCTTCATCTTGCTGTAATCAGGAATGTTGCTTGGAGATTAAAATGTGGAGATACCCCCGGCTGCTGCTTGAAAGGTTCCTTACACCCAAATCGTGGTTGGCTGTATTTTATTGGTTATGGTGATTACCATCATTATATTTCCAGAAGACTGTGCTGTGCCCAGCAGAGGGGCAGCCTTTCTCAGCTCATAAATCAGGAGTTGAAGATACAGAATTCCCTGAGTAACTGGCAGATGTGGTGGACCAACACAAATGAATGTGATGGATTCACTGTGCTTAGAAAATGGAGCTAAAAGGGGAAAGGAAAAAGCTCTTCCCTGGCCAAGCAGCAAAAGGGCAGGTGACAGAGCACCTTGGCACATCAAAGGAACACATCAAAGGCAGGGGTGGTGCCACGTGCTGGTTCCTGTGCTCATGATGTTCCTTCCTCAGCTGATGCCCTGTGCAGGGAGCATCCCAGTAAATGTGTGGAAACACCCAGAATAAGAACAGGAAAAGAGCAGAAACAAGCTCAGGGGATGGAGCTGCCTCCCATACCAGCACTCAGGTGTGTCCCTCAGCAGCTTTCCCCAGAGAAGGGCTGTGGTTTGTGGTTTGCATTTGTTCACTTGTGCAGCATTTTCAATAACCTCTGTCCTCCTAAAGGGGAGTTTTTCCAGCAGTGTCTCCCCAGCAGAGCTGTTGGTTACCCACTGCCCTGAAACACCCCAAAGCTTTGTGCTCCTGGCACCAGCTGGGAATGAGATAGAGGAGAAGAGCTGCATGTGTGGGTGCAGAAAAGGACTCTGGGCAACCAGGCTCAAGCAGCACAACCAGCAGTGATATTTCTCCAAAACATAATTTGGAACAAAGGGATGCACTCACCACGTTGAGCTCAATCCCAAAATACACCCCACGGTCTCAGTCCAAGGCAGCACAGTCACTGTGAGCCAGATCCATCATGAAAAACCAGTTGCTCCTTAAAAAAAAAAAACCCCAGTGACCAAAGCCAGGGTGGAGAATTACTAGCAGAACCAGTACAAACTCTGGAACATGGTTTAAAGCCTTTTTTTCAGGGTCCAGAAAATTCCAGCTGGCTCTTCCCTGTGCTTCACTGCAGCATCAGCCTCTTGTCTGCACTGTGGCTGGGGCCAGGGCCAGGAGGTGCCAGCTACTACAAAAGATTGCTCTCATGCTATTCCTGCTTTGATCCAAAACAAAACACGCTGGAAGTTTTGGAAGAACATCTGTTCCCACCAAGCATCCAGCCCAAGCCTCCCAGACCTACGAGCTCTGGGTAATTCAGTGGAAAAGCAAGGCAACATCTCAATTCTGAGATGCAGAAATTTTGGCAGCGTTTGCTGCTCTTTGCTGTGTACACAGAAAGCCTCTCCTTTGTGCACACAAGCAGCTCAGCTCAGGGCCTTTCAGGGAGAGGAAAAAAGAGCTGCCTTTCCCATATGCATTTTTCCCTAAGAGACATAAACATGAAGGATGTGTTCACCAATTTTGAGAATGCTCACACTGATTTTAATTGATTAATGGGCTCGTTTGGAGGGGGAGAAAAATAGGATTCTTACTTATTTCAGTTCAAAAGAGCATCCAGAGCATCTCCCAGCCCAAGAGCTGCCACAAGGCCTCACGTGACAGGATCCTGCCCAGACTGCAGCCTCGGGTTCAGGAGATAACAAACCCTTTCTGTGGCTGCCTGTGCCTTCAAGGCAGGGCATGACTTGGAGCAAGCCCACCCACAACAGGCAGCAGGTCTGTGAGGAGCAGCCCAGACAGGGGGCCATGTGATACCTCCCCCTTCCAGGGGCTTTGGAAAGTCAAGCATCCTCGAGCTGCCCCGAGCTTGGGCTCCTCTCCAGCCACACCAATTCTCGCCCATTTGAACCCTCCCCTGTCCCAAGACTGCTGTCCAGCTGAAGTGTGCAGGGACAGCTTTTCCTGGGATCCCAGAAGTCCCAGACTGCATGAGGTCTGCATATTGCCCCACTGCTGCAGAGACACTGTGCATAAAGCAGTAATTTGTGGTCTTAGCTTAGAGCTGAAACAGATATGACAAACAAAGCAAGAGAAAATCTACTGCAGTTCCCACTCTGGTGTGAAAGCACTGAAAAATATAGAGGGAATCTCAACTGTAGCTACAGCTCCAGGATGGCTGCAGTTCTGATATTTGCCACACTGTACAGCCAGAACACAGCCAGGCCTATGGCAGATAGGGGAATGGGCAGATGGGGAGGCAGATGGGGAATGAGCAGAGCAAAGCTGCCTCCATCTACCCCAGTCCTGGAGCTGTGTCTGACGAGCAACTCACAACCAGCACCCAAAGATAAACCTAAATTAGGTGACAGTTTACCTCAAAATGCCATAAACCCTCACAGTTTACGAGGGGGCTGCAGCAACCTTCTCCTTCATCTCCACGAGGGGATGAAGGCTGGAGCTGGGTCACAGTGGGACCAAGAGAAGGGGTTGGTGGGTCAGAACCTCCCATTTTCCACACCAAACCTCTTGTGGGGTGGTCTCCTCTGCTCTCTGCCCATTGCTGTGACCAGGGAGCACACAATGAGGGGGATTCATCCCAAATAAATCCCACTGGCACAAAGAGGGGTTCCTGCAACATCCCAGTTACAAAGAGGTGCACAAGCAAAGTCATCTGCTTCACACTCCATATTTTTTCCCAGCAGCAGGAAAAAGGATTTCCTGTCACCTCCTAAATCATCAGAGCTTCTTGCCTGACTGTTTCAAGCACAGCTTTATTATCCCTTACATCAACTTCTGAGAGCACTGTCCTTTTCTTGTAAGAGAATACCAGAGTTTGAAGTTCCATGTGCTGGGGTCTTTTGGTTGGTTTTTGTTTTCTTCATCCACTCTGGTTTTGTTTCATTTTTTTCCTGGTAGGGGAAGCAGTGACATTTCAAAGCAGCACATTTGCTGTATGGTCACTCAGAAGAAATTGAGGTCCTGTCTCTGCACTTTCCCTCAGAAAACGCCTCCCAAGCTGGCGGCGCCACAAAAAAGAAAATCTGATTTCACAGCAGCACAAAGACACAAATTACTTTAAAGCAAGGCCATGCAAAAAAAAACCTACCATTAAATCCAAGGGGCTGAAATCAGGAGATCCCATCTCTGATTATCCCAGCTCCCCTACAGAAGCTTTGCCCAGGCTGGAGCTGCCGGGTCACGTCCATTATTTTCTCACACAAACCATTAACCCAAGCAGGATCACCCATGGGGCATCCTGAGCACAAATGCAAAAGGCTTTGACATGGCATGGTTTTAATGCTCACACACAGCAATATCTGCTCACAACAGGGGTAAGTGCCCAGGTATTGCTCCGGGCTGGAAAAGCATCTCAGAGCAGAGGCACAGAGGTTTTGGTGGCTCCTGCCCACCCCTGCCTCTGCTTGGCACCTCTGAGGCTGAAGGCAGCCCACGCTCCCATCTCAAAGCCTCCCAAATTTCAGGGCTGGGAGGGTTTCACCACCACAGCTGCTGTGGGAGGGTGGATGCAGCGAGGTCAGGGAGTGGGACAGTCGTGCTCTGCTCAGGTTGGAAACAAAAGGAGTAAAACCAAGTTGGAGCGCAAGCTGGTCCCCACCCAAAGCAAAGCCATATGCAGCCCAGCTCAGGAATGAGAACTATGCAGCCAGAGGTTTCCTCTAGTTATTGTTTTGGGTTTGGGCTGCAATGGGCAGGGAGGGGAGGAACAAAAACAGAGGGCGAGGGAAAGGAGCCGAAACCCAGCAGAGGCACGAGAGCCTCAGCCTGACGTGGAGCCCTGGTTTCGGGGTAAGGCTGGAGGCAGGGATGCTCTGAGCAGTGATTCCATCAGCTCCTGCTGCCCCTGAGCTCAGCTGCACCTGCACAGCAGCTCGTGACACAGCTGGGGCTGTGGGACACTCCTGGCTGTGTGACACCCCTGTCAGTGTGACACCCACATGTGACATCAGTTTCATTTGCACTGACACCCATCAATTTGGCACGTTCACTACACAGCAGAGCAGACATGGCAATGTCTAAACAGGAACTGAATTAAAAAGATCAAACTCCAGTAGAAATTTTTCCCCACAAAGATATGCTCAGAAAGACCCCAGATTTTCAGCTTTCCATTTCAATACAGAAGATGCAACCCAAAGCACGTGTTGTGCTGGGTGAGAGGTGCTTTAATTTCTCTTTCCCTCTTGTCCAGATTCAGCCAAACATTGTTTCAGCCCCATTTACAGACATTCTCCAGTTCCCTGACTCCTTTCCAGACCTGCTGGGAATGCTGGGCTGTGGAGATTCATGGACATTGACCTCTTAACTAATAAGCTTCGTGCAATCTGTGCCTAAAATTGGAGTTGAGGGATTGCAGTATTACTGCCCAGCATTCTCTCCCAATATTCCCTGAACACCCAGCAAGCACAGCAGTGTTTCACCAGCTCCCTGTGCTCCTCACTCCAGCTCCTGGGTTTTTTTGGTGCAGACAGGAGAGATTCAGGGAGCAGTGGTTTTGTAAGCAAGCTGATTTTAGCTCAAACTGCCAAGGAAATGGGTATTTTCACTTTCTCCCTGCTCCTGTCCCTACCTTTTGTCCTTCTGTTGGCATGAGCATCAGCCAAGGCAGGGAACTGATCCAGCTGGAAACTGTCTGCTTGTCTTTTCCCTTTCTGCTGGGTTAGTTTTCAGAAGGATCAGATTCCTAATCTGGCAGATCGCTCGAGAGCTGATTTTGGCACCGGAGGGAACACATGACCCAACAGCAGGGACTGAGATCAGCTGAAACCGAGCCTAAACCCACAGCCACAGAGAACACCCATGGCCCACCCTGTGCCCACCCAGGCAAGGATCCTCTGCCTGCTCAGGAGGCTCTTTCCATGCTCCTGTTCAGCTTCCAGAGGGGAAAAGACGCTTTTGGGTAATGCTGAGCTGTGACCTCCCCTCCCTGCCTGCTCCACCTGCACATCCCTTGGCCATTGCTCTGCTGCCTTTCAGAAAAAGCCCAGGCCTCCGCTCCAGCCTTCCAAGGTGTCTTCCTTTCAGCAGCACCATGCCACTGGCAGGGATTTCTGTGCCCATGGCACCACTAGGCAGGGATTTCTGTGCCCATGGCCACTTGTGTGTTTGCCACAGTCACGTGTAAATGGTGCTTGTGCACACCCTGGGCAGATGCACGCAAGGACAGAGCTAAAAATTGCCAAAATATTCTGGTTCCCACAGGCTGAAGGAATGGGCTGTGCTGCTGTGAGCCATTACTACCAAGCACAGGGTGTTTCTATGGCTACACCTTGCCTGGATTTCACTGCTGCTTTCAGCAACACGTTCACCCTGTCTGTCTGTCTGTCTCTCCCTCGCACACACAAACCAAACATCCCTTCTCTCCTCATGCCAAACAACACCTCTGCTCTTCCTCCCACACACAGCTGAAAATTCAGTGTGGCTGTTTCTTGGGACCCAGCTGAAGAGGGGGCAAAGGTTCTGATCCAAACTGGCCAGCAATCCCACAGCAATCTCCTGATCCTCCAGCCTCACTTACAGCAAAGCTGGACCTGGACATATTTACTGGAGATCTCTCAGACTCCTTATGAAGGCACAGAACCAAGAGCAGGCAGACCCCTGAGCTGCTCCCAGAAATCTGGAGACCTGGCCTGCTGAGGGGGAATAAAAAAGAAAACCTCTCCCAGAAAGGCTGGAATCAGGAGCCATGTGCAGAGGGGTCAGCAGTCCCCTGGCCCCAAGGTGACTCGTGGAAATGAAGATCTGGGTTGGCTGCTGGGGGAAATGCTAATGGCTGGGAGCAGCTCATGTCAAGCTGAATAAATCCCCTGCTCTCCTTCCTGAAACACAATGGCACATGAATGACTAAGCAATTCTGATAACAATTCAATAGACAAATGTCAGCTTGCTTTGATTAAACATTACTTGTGGAGCTGTTTCAGGGCAGCTAAAGGCACATCAGCCTGTCTGTCTCACCCCAGCCCTCCCAGCCAGGCCAGAGAGACATTTATTTCACAACAACTACAACTGGTTTTTTTTTCCAAAGCAATTGGAGCTCCTGTAACATCTGAACTAAGTCTAGATTTATGCAAGCAGAGCTGGGAAAATAAAAAAAAGGCAAAATAGCCTCTTTCTGTTTTAAGACCTGAGTTGCACTTCTCCCTTGCTCCATCAGTTATCCCTTAGCACAGTAATAACATGGTCCAGTTTGGAGATACAGGTGGAACAGAGCCATGTCATTACCACATTTCCACATATATTCTTGAGTATTTGCAGTACTGAAATAAAACTCCTTTAGCAGAGGGTTAGTCCAGAAAAACATTTCAGTTTAGGAATGTGGCTGAAACATGCACCAACGCTTCCACATGCTGCGGCTCAAACCCATTTCTAATTGTTTCTATCTGTGCTGTAGGTCAGCCCTTTACAGAAAAACAGCCCCAGAGCACGTTTAGGTGAGCATTGCTTTTGCCCTTGTGGAGCTTGTCCCTTGCCAAGCCCCCAAAGCCAGGTCTGAGTGCTGAGAGGAAGAACCTCAGCCTCACAGCCAGTCAGTTGTGAAATGAGCTGCTCAGCACTGCATCCATAATGGGCACTGCAGTGCAGATGGCAAAAGCACAGTCACAACTCTGCTGTGCCTCTGCCAAGAGCCCTGGGTGATGCAGCAGAGCAGCTCAGAGAAGTGAAGAGGGCAAGAGAGGCTGCTCCTCCTGAGGCATCGTCACCTTCCTGTCCATACAAGAGGCTCTTTGGTGTAGCAATAACACAGAACGATGGCCAGAAGATCCTGAGTGAAATCCTCTGCACTGCAGGCTGTGGGGCTGAGGATCCCACCCTGGGGTCAGTGCTAGGCTGCGTTCCAGTGATGCTCATTGCCTTGGAGCTGGGAGAACACAAGAATCTCTCAGCCCTCTGCTGCACAGATCACTAAGAAGGAAAATAGATCCTTGTAAATGTCCTCAGTCACCACCAGTCCCAGGGGCCTCATTGCTGCCCTTGACCTCAGTCTAGGACACTGAGTGATAATGTTATTTCTCTAATTTCATTCTCAACTGAGGCCCTTGGCTGCTTTCCTTTCTCCTGGGCTGGGAATGAGCCTGTGGAAGCAACCTGCCCTTGTACAGGGTAAATCTGTGAACTCGGGCAGTTCCTTCAGTTGGCAATTGGCAGATGTTGCATCCTGCAGGCAGAGACCTCAGGGGAGACATCTACACCAAGAACATACCAAAATTCACAGGGACAACAACCACACATTTGTATTCAGGTGTATTTGGTGGGTATACACAGCAAATAACTAAAAGTCGGGAGAGTCCTGCTTGCCCCTGGCTGCAAAGGGGAATTCTCAGCTGATCTTTGCAGCTCCCATTGGAGAGCACAAAGCCACTTGCAAAATCACCAGGTTGGCCCTTGCAGCTCTGCTGTTTTCAGTATTCTTTGAGAGTTCCCTCTGATTTGCTTTATTAGAGAAACCTACTCAAAGGGATTTGTGTGCATGCTCAGCTTGATTTGTGAACTCCAACAGGAGGGGCAGCCAGTAAAATTAATGAGGTTCTGGGCAAATGATTGCCCATGCAGCCCCACGGACATAAAGCATTAACTGACTGTCTAATTAACAAAGGCCACGTGCCCGATTAAGCATGCAAACACTGCTGCTGCTGCACACGCATTGACACACATTAATGTCTCAGTGAGGATACATTTGCAAGTGTGTGCTTGGCACGATGATGGAGCACGCAGCCTGCTTCCATAAACACTTGTCAGGATGCAGGATATACATCCATGCAATAATCTGCTGCCCATTTTCTGTAACGAGCACAAATTCCTTCTGGGAAGCAGCACAGCAGGTCCCCAGGCCCAGGCAGGCACTGCCTACAAGCCACGTTCTAGAAGGGGGCAAACCAAGGACAAAGTGGCCTTGGGAGGAAAGTTTGAGCTGCTTTTTAGCAGTTTTGTCATGCAAGTGAAGGGTGATTTTGTGTTACAGTGGCTGTGCTGGGTGATAAGGGGTCAGGGGCACACAGCCCTGCTGTGTCCTTATCACACAACACCCTCTAGGTCCTCATCTCCTCCCTGATTAAAGATCAGGGTTTGTTTGTGGGTCGTTTTTTTTAATTAATCACCATAATTATTATTTTTTAAGAGGAAAACAGTCTAAAACATCCAACAGAGGAGGCAGAAACAGCAATGTGCAGGAGGGGGTTACAGTACAGGATACCTGCTCTCCATCAGCTCACATAACTCATTTAGTGCTGCCAGATCACATCATTCTGGGGCACGGATATGAGCTGGGAGGCCAGGAAGGCAAAATTCTGGAAAGCTCCTGGCAATTCCTGGTGGCAGAGGAGAAACTTTGGGCACCAGTTGCTGTCGTGGAGCAGGGTGAGACCAGCAGCCAACCCACAAAGGGAATTCCTGGGAATGCCAGGGAGGGCAGGGGAGCTGTGGAGGGTCCTGCTCTGTCATGGGACTGAGCTCCTCCCAAACCCTGCCCTGTCCCCTCGGTGCTCCCTGCAGCAGGAACTGCACACAGAGCCCTGGCACTTGCTGAGGGCTGGAGCTCAGGGTGTCCCTCAAGCCCAAGCTCAGACCCACTGCCCCTAAATCCTCAGAAATTCCCATTTCTCCAGGGATTCAGGGAGGCCAAGGGGGCTGTAGAATACCTGGTTATGCCTGTGATGTGTTTCCTTGCTGCTGGAAGGTTTCCAAAGGCATTTCAGGTGCTGATGAGACCTTCCAGCGCATCCATTTAGAGTCTGCAGTTTCCCTTCCTTCCTGCATTATTTACCACACAATCCCAAGCTGCTTAAAAGACTGTTTCAAGCTATTTTCTGAATCATCCTTCCCTCCCTTCGCTGCTTCATGTAATAATCTCTCCCAAATCTATTTTGGGAGTGGCATTTTGCAGCAGAGCCTTGTTTTGTTTGCTTTTTTTTTCCCCCCCAACTGTTCTGTTGCAGATGCAGAAAGTTGGTTTGTTATTGGGGAGCTGCAAGGACAGGGCTTGCAGATCCCGTGTCCTGAGGCTTTGCCTCGCTCCACTGTCCTCTCTGAGTGGGGATGAGGAGGCTCAGAATGACAAGAGCAAGGCTGTGCCCATTAATTTGCTCCTGCAGAGCTGTTCCTGGTGATCAGAGCTGCAGGCAAGGGCTTTTTGCAGAGCTCTGTGGGGATGGCAGCTCATATTGATTTCTCAGAGCAAGGTCCCCGATAAAGGTTTGGATTCCTGAATTATTCTGGTATTGTGCAGGGCATCTCAGCAACCTGGTGAAGAGGAGGGTGGACATTGCCAGGAGCTGGGTTACAGAGCGAAAATAACACAAGAGGGGGTATATCTTGAGCTGGACAAACTGGAAAAACTGGAAACTTTTTTTCAGAAACAACCAGAAATCTTGAAAAATACCTCAGACCTTATCCTGGAACCAAAGACACATTTTGCATCAGAGAGGCTACACTTAATTTGCTCCCTCAACTCGGTTTCTCAGCCCCCCAACATTCATATTAGATTAATATTTGCAATTCAGCCGCCCTGCTCTTACCCTGAGAGCACCTGACAGGGCAGTGACTGCACTTCCACACCTCAGGTTCACAGCCAAAGTGCTGCCCTTGCTTCAGCAGCTTTTGGCCAAGTTCAGTGCAGTCCTCAGCTTTGAGCATAATTGCCCAGCTACAGCAGTGACTCTGGTCTCCAAAGGCCAAAAGGAGACAGGGAGAAAGGAGGGAGGAGGGAGGAGAGCTGAGAATTGCACATTTCAGACGTGGGATGCAGCTATTTCTTTTTTGGGGGCCTATTTCTGGAAAACTGGACAGCTAAAACAAGAAAGCAAATCTAAAATGAAAGATCACACTAGAAAGCACACACACCCAGACACCAGGGCAGGCAAGAGCTGGGGGACCTGTGTAATCACAGCTATAATGATTCTATAATTTCACATCCAAACATAATTAGTCGAGGTACGTTCTTTGACAGCTAGAGATTTGCAAAATTAGGGTCAAGCAGGTTCATCTTTTTAATTGTTCTCATTTCCCCCCTCTGTGTTGTTTCTTGTCGCTTTAGAGGCTCCTCCCTGGGCTATGGGGATTTCTGAAGGAATTTTGAATGAGTTAGAGATGGGACTTCTGAGTTTTTAGATTATTTTTCTTATCTTCTACATAGGCAGGAAGGGTGAGCTGGGCTCACATCTTTACTGCATAGCTCAGGAGGTCACAGGACCCCTAGTTACAAGACCTTTTAAGGATTTATTGACTAATAAAACACTGCCAACAAGGATATTTATGTTTTTGATCTAATCTTTAAATATTTCATTTTATGGATTCATGTTACAGTGTAAGCTTTCTTAGTTAATTATGTTGTGACACACAAACCTACAGCACTGCGTTCTAAACTCCTTGTTTATCTTGGTAACTATTTTTATTTTTTCTATATCTTAAACTCTAAAACTTTAAACTTTCTTCTTATTAATTTAATTGCTTTAAACTATAAATCCACATTCTTGCTTCTAGCACCTCAGTTTGGAAGCTTTTTCCAAGGTTTCAGATCAAATCTTGTGTTTAAATCCAAGCTTTGGCTTACAGGCTCAAAGTTCTGAGAATTCCCTGTATTTTAGATTTCAGCACTAGGCCAAATGCACCTGTGGGATAACCCCTTTTAAAAAGT
Organism: Ammospiza nelsoni; assembly: GCF_027579445.1. Lineage (NCBI taxonomy): Eukaryota > Metazoa > Chordata > Aves > Passeriformes > Passerellidae > Ammospiza > Ammospiza nelsoni. The sequence goes on from NC_080648.1 coordinate 16,907,069, forward strand.
TCCCCTCAAATCTTTTCCTTTGTACCCTGGGAGCAGCAGGGCAGCAAAGAGCTCTGCCTGCCTGCCTGGCCCATCACACCCTGGCACAGAAGGACTTTGTGTGCAGCTTGCCAGCCCTAAGAACCCAATTCCCTGGAGAAGAAAAAATAAAAATCCAACTGTAGGCTGCCCTCTGCTTCATCCTTTATTGCTGTCAGCAGCAGAGAGCAGGAACCAGCCTAATTCCAGCAAGATTGGTGCCCACAGTTTTGGGTGGCAACAGGGTGTGCAAGGCGTTCTTGGGATGTGCAGCCAGATATTGCTTCAAGTGGCAGCTTTCCACTTTTACACACACTTAGCATTCCAAAACCAGACACATGGAGCTCCTGAATGAATACAGAGGTTCCTGTTTGCTCATTTGAAACTCTGCATTAAGCAGCATTCCCCAATATCTGCAACTGCACTAACTATTGATACAATCAGCTCTCAGACTCCAAGTTTCTGTCTCAGCCTGATGCAGGGATCACTAAGGAGACAGACCTAGAAATCTTCACCCCAAGAGCCAAATTGTCTTCATTTTAACAATGGCAAATACAAATACTGCATGAAGTAATGGAAAAAACAGCACCTTGTTACTCCAGAAAGGCAAAAAATACTTTAAAATGCAAATTATCTTTATGTACTTTTGAACTGGAATATATCCTCACCTTCAAATCCACCCTCCCTCCCTCCTCCCCGAGCTTCAGCAGGGATTAACAGTCCTGTATGCCAAGAGAGTTCAAACACTATTTTTAATCACATCTTACAAGCACACTGTCCCAAATGCTTTGCATGACAAAGCAACCGAGGGAGCGAAATGAGAGAGAGCCGCGGTTCGTGCCTCGGATCCAGAGCCCTCTCAGGAAAGGGGGATCTCAAAAGGCACCGAGGAAATGGGGCTGGAGCAGAGGCTGAGGAGGTGGAGATGGAGAAGGGAATGTTTGCTGGGATGGGTTAAGCTGCAGGAGCTCAGGCTGGGCCAGAGGGAGGGCACTCAAGGACACTGCAGAGCTGGCGCTGAACTTTCTGTTCCCGCTGCCTGTTTTGGAGAGAGTCCTGGGGATGCCTCCCCTTGGGAATCTGCCTGCTGGAGGAGCTTCCAGAGCTGCCCACTGCAGGGTGACAGTGGCACATAGGCATGCTGTGACACCACAGCCTTATATGGACTGCCAGGTCCCGCTGGGGTTTGCAGGGTTTACAGCTCCAGGGACCCTCAGTGACCCACTGGGGAACCCACTCAGCACATTTGAACTCTATTTCTAGGTCTGTTCTGTGTGTTGTTCAATTCTGTTCCACTCTGCTAACAGCCTTTGGATCCGGATAAAGCTCAGCCAAAAAAGAAGCCTCATGTGCTTCACCCAGATCTGTTCAGGGATCCCAGAGGTCTTTACAAAAGTGAGTAAATAGTAAATATGAACACCCTCCCTCTGAAGGCAGCATGTGCAGTCAGTGTCAGACCTGGGAAACTTCTTCCCCTGCTCCAGCATTAAGGTGGTGTGGCCAGGCTGGAGCAGAGGGGAGGTGGAAGCACAGGTTTGGGTGACCCTGTGGTGCTGCAGAGTTCCCCAGGCACTGAACCAGGGCTGGGACAGACCTAGAAATGTGCACTGAGGGTCCAGGAGGCCCAGCCACAGGTGAGTAATAGAAATATAAATGGTTTGCCTCCCATCAAACCCAGTTAATCAGATTTACAACATTTTAACCATGACAGTCCCTAACACCAAGTCATCACCCACATGTGTTTGTCACCTTTGCCATGGCAGCACAGGGAGAGCTCCTGGTTTGCAGCCTCAGTGCTCCCATCCTGGAGCTCTGCCTTTCTCCTCATGCTCCCAAATTCCATGGGAACCTCTGAGGGATGGATCCAGCTCAGCACCTTCTGCAGCTCTCTCTGTGTGCTGGGGCCTGTCCTCCATGCAGGAGGGGCTTTTGCTGTGCTCATTTTCCAGAGAGGAGCTAAAAGCAGTGAGCCTGTTCCCTGGGGAAGGGCAGGGGGTGTCTCTGCAGTCAGCCAGCAGTGACCTGAGCTCAGGAGGATGGAAAGGAGGACAATGACACTTCTGTGCTGCTTGTCACCTGAGCAGACACAAACTGGCATTAACCTCACCCCTACGTGGGACAGACACAAATGCCAGGACACAGAAATGGTGAGGGCTGTTTACAGTGGAGATGTCAGAGCATCTCAGCCCTGCTGGATGCACAAAGGGCTGCTGCTCCCACCCCAGCACAAACCCAACCCTGCACAGGGGTTCTGACCCTTCTCCCCCTGCACCGTGCATGGTTCATCAGCAAAACCTGCTCCTCAGCCTCTCTAAACTCTGCTAAATTGATAAATCTTCCTCTTAGCAAAGGCCACTGAGAAGGTTTTAGGCTGAGGGAGAAGGATTTTGAGAGCCCTGTGCTCAGAGAAGCAACCTGTGCTGGATTCTAACTAGAGCATTTCCTGGGCACCCTCACAGTAATTATTATATAAGAAACACTTTCATGTGGGATTAAGTTCCTGCATCCTTTGTACTCCACAGACAAAGTACAAGGCAGGCAGGGAAACAGAGGAGCTTTAGAGCTGTCTCATGTTCACACACGACTGCCGTCGCTGCTCAGCTCTCAACTCGCACAAAACCTGAAGGCAGAATTCTCCACACACCCAATTCTTCCATGAGCTCCTCAGTGCAAGGAATGCAGGATTGGGCTCCACCACTCAGGGCCAGTGTCCTACCCCGCTCTCTGCCTGCTGGGGACCCAGGAAAGGCTCAGCCTGGAACCTGGAGCTGCACTGCAGCAGATCCTGTTGCTGATGAAAACAGGCTGCACACACTGCTTTGTTTTTGCAGGGTTGCTAGGGAGCACTGTTACTATTATTGATTTTTCTAAGGCCTCTGAACCACTTATCAAAACAAGTTATTCCACATGCACCACAAGGAACGAGGCCTGGTTCCCTGCAGCTCTGTGCCCTCCAGACCTGAACTTTAATTCCCAGGGCAATGTCCTCTCCCTGTCCCAAAGCCAGCATCTCCCTCCCTCCCACGACTCCCTCGTGCTTGGCAGAGCAAGAGGCAGCAGAAGCAAGAGCTGGGTCACCACTCCAAACTTGTTTATTGGCTGGCTGGGAGCTACAAACAGTGGCTGATTTCTAAATTTGGCCTATTTCACTCTCACTGGGGGATTAATTCTGGGTTTGCTCTGCTATCCAGTCACCAGTTTGCATAAAAGCTGTAAGAATTTGTTCTCTCTGTGATTTGATGAATTTAGCTGAAAATTGGCCAAAAGCTTTTTCTGGGAGGAAAAGGAGGCAGTGGATGGGCAGGGGGTCAGGCTGCACAGTGTGGAAATCAGGCTGGAAGCACAGACAGTAAGGAACTACCTCAATTTTGCAACAAAATACAGAGGGAAAAACCCAGAGCACCTCATTAAGTTCCAGACACTCAGTATCACATTTGTACTGTCTCTGATAATGGTTCTTCTGACACAGACTATTTACTGAACTCACCTTGGCTCTGACAAGAACACTGATGTGATGAATATTCACACAGCAGGATGGTGCAATTTTCATGACATAGATACCATTAAAATACCAAGGTCCAGAGTGCAAAAGCAAATGGGAAAGGTCTGAGAAACCCAAGCCTTGGAGCTGGCCACTTGCTAATGGCAGCTTTGCACCTTTTCTACCAGACAGCAGAGATAAGTAGCCTTCACTTTCAGAGTTCTTCTGTTAAAGGACCTTTTTTGGGAAAATTTCTGATGGTTGCTAACAAACATGGAGCTGCACCAGCCTTAGCAACACAGGGAGAGCGTAGGTGTGAGGCACCTGTGAGCACACATCTCCTGTGTCTGTCTGGGTGTGTCTGTGTGTCCTGACAGGGATTCCTGCACAGGATCTGCTCCTCTGGGCACCTCAGCAGTGTGGGTCAGTGTGGAAGGCAGCACTCAAGGAGAAGCAGGGCTGTGTGAACACCCATCACATCTCACACACTGCAGAGGTGGGCACGGACCTCTGGACATCATTGTTCACCCACAGCCAGGTGTCCAAAACCATGGCCAGGGAGCTGCTCGGTATCTCCAAGGATGCAGAGTCTTCAAACTCTTTGTGCAGCTTGTTCCAGTGCTTTACAATGTTCAAACAGACCCTTTTGTGGTTTATTGGGAGTCCATTCCTTCTGTTCCTGCCACTGGGCACCACAGCAGAGAGCCTGGCTCTGTCCTCATCACAGCCTCCCTTCAGTTGTTGGCACAAAGCAGAATGGAACAGAATCATTCTGGTTGAAAAAGCCCTGCCAGGCCATGGAGTCCCAGCTGTGCCTGATCCCCACCCTGTCCCCAGCCCAGAGCACCGAGTGTCACCTCCAGGGATGGGCTCTCCAACCCTCCCTGGGCAGTCCCCTGAGCCCCCTTTCCATGGGGAAATTCCTGCTGTGCCCACCCTGAGCCTGCCCTGGCCCAGCCTGAGGCCGTTCCCTCTCATCCTGGATGCCCACCTGGCTGTCCCCTCCTGTCAGGAGCTGTGCAGAGCCACAAGGTCCCCCCGAGCCTCCTTTTCTCCAGTCTGAGCCCCTTCCCCAGCTCCCTCAATGATGAGACCCCCTCTGAGCCTCCTTCTCCCACACAGAACAATCTGAGCTCTCACAGGAGAGATGCTCCAGTCCATCTTGGTGGCCCCTCACTGCACTCCCTCCAGCAGCTCCACATGTCCCTGGTCCTGGGGAGCCCAGGACTGACCACAACACCCCAGACATGCTTAAGAGCACAATCCAGAGCTCCTAACAACTGTCAAGGGGGACAACACCACCAGCAGAGATAGGAGTTTGGGTTTGTGAATACATTTTTCCTAAATCCGGAGACTCCCTTTTCCTTGCCTTCCTGCTCTGGGATGGACAACCTCAGGTGAGCAGGAGATTGGTGACAAGGAAAAGGAACCAGGCCCTGGAAATGCCCTGACCCTACAGAGCAGAGCTGTGCACCATCCCAGGCTCTCCAGGCAGGCAAGGACACAGCAGCACCTCCCAGATCAGAATCTCAAAGAGGTCTCCAAACATTGCTGCTCATCGACAAGGAGAAGAGTTTCATCTCGTGTGAACAGCTCACTCCCCAGAGTCCCACCACATCCAGCAGGGCTCTGTTTATACTGAGGAAGATTTTTATTGACTCTTTTCTCCCAAATAATTGATAAGCTCCTCCTGCTGCCCCACTTTGATCAGCCTCTACCCCAGTTGTGCCCAAGGTCTGGTCTGGTTCCAGCCCATCTCATTATCTCAAGCACCAGGAGCAGGTGGTGTTTACAGGACTTGGATTTGTGCACAAAGAACACAAATCTAGAGGCCACACTGGGAAACAAAACTCATTCAGAACAAACACAGCTGGATTTCTTTATACATCCCTTTGCTGTATTCCTATCCCATTTATTTTTCCTTCTGCTTTCCCTTTCTTGTTGTCTTTTCCCCTCTGAAGGATGGGGTCAGCATGCATTGAGATCGGGGAGGAAACTTCCACAGCTTTGGAACCTTTCAAGCCTTCTGCCCTCTTCTCCCTGGGCAGAAAAATCACCTCAGTGAGTCTCTAAGTATGGGGAGATCATTAAACCAGAGAACAAAATAAAGGCCATGAGAGGTTCTGGGCCCATCTCCCTGATCAAGTTCGGACTTTTTTTCCAAGGCTAAAAAGGTGAGGATTGTGTTATGCCAGGATGGATTCAGGGAGTTGTGGAAAGTGAGAAGTTCCCCCCTGAGCCCTTTTCCCAGCTCCCTCAGCTGCTCCTCACAGCCCTGGCTCCTCATTCAGAGTTCATTCCTGATTTCAGTGGTTGAAGTTCCCCTTTCACAGACACTCACAGTTTGTGAATCGCTCCTGTCAAGGCTCCAGCTGTGGCAGACCTCAGAGAAGAAGGGACCAAGAGAGAAGGGACCAGATGCCAAGAGAGAAGGAACCATTTTTCTAACATTTCAGGTGTCTAACCCGGAGAAAAAATTTCCTTAATTGTAGAAAGCCACACAATGTATGTTTGAAATGAAAGGGTTTTAGCAATGATGCAGCAGAGGTCCCTCCACACCCCATCCAGACCCAAACCCTGAACTTAAACCCAGTTCTGCTGGACCTGCCAAGCTTCCATTCAGCCATGCCCAGCTTGAAACTGTGCTGAGCACTGGGGGAAGCTGCAATGGAACACAATGGACTACAAGGTGGTCGGACTTATTTTTCACTCCTTACATTAACTAATTAGCTTTCTTCCTCATTAAAGTCCCTTCAAGCATATCAATTACCCAGCTCTGATGGCAGGGATGCTTCAATAGCCCCCAGTGCAATCAGATGAGCTGGAATTCAGCAGAGCAGACCCACAGGGTGCAGGGTTGGGTTACCCATGTGTCAGCAAAAGGGCATTATTCTCCTGACCTCCCTCTTGCAACAGGAGCTGAATGGTGGCCTGGAGAGGGCAGAGGAAATGCCAGCAAAACAGCACAATGAGCATCTCCCAAGGAGCTGCAAGGGGAAACCAGAGCTGGGACAAAAGGCCACAGAAATGTCCAAGTGTTGGTCTAAAATTAGGACAGCCCAAAACTTGGCCTCTGTCTTCTTTTGTTTCTATCTGATGGGAGTGGCCGTGCAATTTGTGTCTTGGTTGGAACAACTCCACCTCTCCCCTGTAGGAAAATGGTGAAGAGAAGGCTGTGCCCTGCTCTCAGCAGCTCTCACCCACACCAGACATGTTTATCCAAGCAGCTCAGCACAGCAGGTTTCCCTAGGAAAATTCCAGATCCGTTTGTTTTCCCAAACCACTCTGTCACAGCAACATCTCATTGCTGCCCTCTTGTCGGAACCCAGCACATTCCTCTGCCTGCCCTGGGTGATTTGAGACCCTGGCAGGGGGCTCAGAGACCTTGGCATGGAGTCAAAACCACCTGTGCCTTCAATTTATCCCATGGAAACAATTACCAACTTTGTGTGGAGAGTCACAAGGCACAAGAGTTGAGTAAAATGATCATTAATTTGTCACAGGGTAAAAAAAGTAGAAATTGGGGGTTTTATAATGGGGGTTCAAGAGGCAATATGGAGGAATCTGGGTGTGTCCTGTCCTTCTTGTCCTCCATCTTCTGCTGTGATGGTGGCACTTTTGGATTGGTTTAGAGTAGAGACAGAGTGTCTAACATAGGTGATGGGTATTGGAAAATTATTGTAAATAAAGCACACATAATTTTTAGTATAAAAAGCTAACACCACCCCAAGGGTGGTCAGCATGCCTCAAACCAACCTGCTGGACAGATCTCAGCAGGTCAGAGAAAGAATGAAACAGATAAGAGAAAATAAACAACCTTGAAAAGCAGAACCAACGAATCTCAACTTCTTCTTCAATCATGGAAAAAGAGACTTTCTACCACCTCAGGGGTCATCTCAACCACAGAAACCCAAGACCCTCCTGCTTCACCTGGCACTGCCCTGGCCCTGAGCTGGCTGCTCCCCATCTGGCAGAGGCTGTCCCAGCGCCCAGTGCCAGCGTGGGCACCAGCAGAGCCCATGAGCAGCAGTGACACCCAATCTGCCGTGCCCACGCTCGGAGGCTGCCCTGCTCCTGCAGCTGAGCACTGAAAAGCACCCAGACAATAAGAATGCATTAAACTTTTATCTCCAGTGCTGCAGCTACAATAAGCAATCAAAGAAATTGCCACTCTCCCAGGGCTCCCGACTGCCTAAAGGAAACCAACTTTTGTCTGGGTGTGGGGATGTGTGTGAGAGAGGAAAGATGGATAAAAGGAGCTCAAACAGCAGCTGCAGTGTTTGGCTACTTTGCATTAGGCAAATGATGGGCACTGAGCACAGCACAAAGCTCAGGCAAAGGCAGCTTTATGCACTCACACACGGGAAGAAGAAATAAGATATTTTTCACTCCAAAGATTTCATGGTCAAGCCCAGTTTTTGGGTTATTTCCCCTCAAATGTGAGCTTTATAAGAGACAATTACCAGCCTAAAATTCCTCCCAGAGCCACACTGTGGAAAAATCCCTTTGCACAAGGATGTTTTCCCCATTATCCAAATTTTGGCGGCCTGGATGTCTCTACAGGCAGGTGCACCTCACCTTTCCATGAGTGGCAGCAAGAGCAGGATTATCAAATCACGTTATAATTTCTAAAACTACAACAAACTGGTTGAAAAGCTCTCATAAGAATTACACATGTTCATTTTCACTTTACTCTCTGGCCATTTAATGATGTGGAAATTTTATTTCTCATGAAATATCCACAAACTGGCCACTTTCCTCATGAAATATGCATGAATTATAGAATTCCTTATGCTCCTGAGAAAATAAACCACTTTAATCTGAGAAAATTCTCCATTTTATAATGTCAGAATGCTTTCTTTTCCTTTTTTTGACTCAGAACCACGGTGCTTTCAGAAAAGGTGGTGCTTGTCATGAACCAGCCTTTTCATGTGAAGGGGAAAACTGTTAAAAAATAAAAATAGATTTAAAAAAAAACCACAAAAAAAAAAAAAAAAAAAAAAAAAAAAAAAAAAAAAAAAAAACCAAGAGCTGATATGGATAATTTCAAAACAATTCTTTGCTTTTCAAACATTGTCTTATTGTTTCCTTTCCCACAATCCTTTAATGGGCAAAAATCCCTGGTAAGAAATCACAGTATTGAAAAAACTTTGTTTTCAATCCACTTTGTTTCTTGGTTTCCCATTTCTCTGTGGATGTTTTCCCTGTCCTGCAGATAAAACCGTGTGAGTAGGAACAAGATATTTGCTCCAGGAACAATAACATGGATTTTCTCCATTTAATTTTAATACAGCTCTAAGAAAAAACTAAAATTCCCCCATGTGCACAATTGTCTCACTTACAACAGCACCTCTCAGCAAAGGATCTGCACGAGCTTTACCAAGGAGAAGTGTTATGATTTACAGTCTGTTAAAAATACACTTTACAGCATGTTAAAAATAACCTTTTTGAGAAGTCCTTGATGTTCAAGGCCAGGCTGGGTGGAGCTCTGAGCACCCTGGGACAGTGGGAAGTGTCCCTGCCATGGCATGGGGGACACTGGATGAGCTTTAAGGTCCCTTCCAACCCAAACCATTCCACGTGGAATAACTTCTATGCCTCTAGAGCCTTAAACATTTCCAGCTCTGCTGGTATCTGCCCCACTTTGGGATTTCTGCGGCACCTTGGGCTGTTTCACACACCTTTCCTTCACATTCTTGCATGGTTTTCCATGAAAAGACAGCAAACTATTTTGGGGGTGGGGGTCCTCTCACCCCACCCCCAAAATATCAAGGGGATGTTTTAAAATCAGAGGCAGAGAAACATTTCCCTGTGTGAAAAAGGAGTGTCTCCTTCTGAGGGTGGGAAGGGATGAGGAGGGAAGGACTAACAAGGCTCAGGAAGGAGATTTCTGGAAGAAATGTGCTTTTTTTCCCTGAGAATAAGCAGCATCTTCCTGAGAGCCATCATTTTGATTCACTGTTTCACGTGTAAATAATTTACCAGGCAGAAAGGTCAAGAGTTGCAGGTCCTTAGAGAAGGGGAGAAAAGTGCAAGCTGTAAATAAGGGATGAGTAACTTATGTGGGGCATAAAACACGTTGTAGACACCACGTAGATCCACAAATGCACAAAGAGGGAAACCCCAGCTCCACATCCACCACACAGAAGCAGAAATAACCTCTACCCCATGCTGCATCCCCTTGAACTTCACTTGAGAGCAGGAAGCACACTGAGTACAATCTTTTGGGATAGAAATTACACTTTTAAATTAGCTCCACGACGTCCAGATGCGCTGCTGATGGATGCATGAAACAGAGGGGCGAAAGAAATTAATTTCCAGCCTCCTTGTTTTCATCTTTTCATCCTCTGATGTCAGGGTAATTGCTGCTGGATGTGCCAGAGCAGTCCTTGCCTCTGTGCAGAAGGTGAGGGAACAGCTGCTTTCCTCCCTGACACCAGTGCATTTCCCATCAGCTGTCAGGCACCATCAGATCCCTGAATGCTCCCAGCGTGTCACGCTGTCCTCACGCTCACAAACTCCAAATGTGGCGCTGCTCTCCCCACTTTGAGGCAGAAAAGATCAAACCTGCACAGATTCACAGCCAGGGGAGGAATGCTGCAGGGACAAGCAGTGCAAACAAGCAGAGGACCACTAAGGAGCAGGGGGTGTTATCCTGACATGGATATTCAGGTGGAAAGAGCAGGAATAAGCAGCACTTTGTGCCCCACACACTGCTCCTCACAGTGCTTTGTACAGCAGTGCTGCCCTCAATAGTGAGATCTGCGCTATGGAAAATTTCTCAGGCTCAGGCAAGAAAAGTAAATAGTGGCCTTGGAGAAACAGCATTTCATCCAGCACAGATAGCCCAGGATTTTTTGGGTTTGCTCCCATCTCTGACACGGCATTCCAGAGCAATCACAAGCTGTTCATTTCCCCAGCAAAAAGCCTGTATTTCCCTGCTCAGTGGGGCAGTTACTGACTCCATCAGCTCAACTGGCATTTCTCATAAACATTTATAAAACATGTGAAAACTTCAAATGCCAACAACTCTTCCAAGGGATTATATTACACAGATACACTCCAAGGCTTCATTTGATGATCTAGTTTGGAAAGTTATCCCTTCTGCATATATGGCAATAATGTTTATATTATTTTCACCACATGATTTCAGCCTTTCATAATAATGGAAACAATGATATAAGAATGAACAAGTGACATTTCTGTTTGAGGACACAGCATGCATCTCCTCTGAAAGGCTCTGCAGCAGCTTTACAAATACATTTTCCTTTGGTATTTGCAGGTACTTTGAGCTCCAAATTGTTTCAGCTACAAAACAGAACCCACCAAAAAAAACAGAGAATAAAACACCATCCTGTGGAGGTGGGCATGTTGAACACAAATTCTGTTTACTTACATCTCTGCTATAACACCAGCCACTCCAATATAATGCATATGCATGCACACACTCACATATATATATATTTACATATAAAACAAACCAAAGTATAAATTTCAGTGCAGTGTTTCAGAAATAGAGTGATTCAGAAAGCGTGCGGTGTATACAGCATATGCTCCATGGGCAATATGTTGCCCAGCACAAATGGCAAGCATGCAGGGAATAGACATTTTCTTCCAGGGCTCTGGAGCCTCCAAAAGGTTGGCAGGCTGGCTGCGTGCTGCACATTCTTTGGGAGAGAATTATGGGCTGGGGAACATTCCTGCAGCTTCCCAACTCTTTCAATAATTTGCCACCTGCACAGCCAAGCTGTTCTTTGTGTAAATCTCCAGGATCTCAAAACTCTGGAGCTGACCCTCTGCACACAGAGCCCCAGGGAACATGGCTTTAACTCTTCCAAAGGCTGGGGCAAAGATTAAACACAACTTTGGGGCTGCTGGCACCAAAAGGACCAACCCAATACACATTTCCTCTGTTTCAGCAGCTCCTGCTCTCTCCTTACCAGCACAGGGCACCGGACCAGGGTTGTGATGCTGAGCCCAGCTCCAAACAGGCTCCCCAGGAGATGGGCACAGTCCTGAGGCTGCCAGAGCTGCAGGAGAGCTTGGCTATTGCTCTCAGGGTGGGATTGTTGGGGTGTCTGTGCAGGGCCACGAGTTCCCCTGGCTCATCCCTATGGGACCCTTCCAACTCAGGATATTCTCTGAGAATATTCCACCTGAGCTTCTGCCCTGTGCCAATGCCTGACCATCCTTTCCAGGAAGAAATCTTCATCATGATGATGATGAATCCAACCTTGACTGGATCTCAACGAGAAACAGCACAGGGTTCATGAGATTTTCTGGAATTTTGGCTTTTCCTGCCTCTCCAGCAGCTGCCCTGCCCCTGAGCATCAGAGATGGGCAGGATGATGCCAGGCCTGGTGCCAGGCCAAACACAGAGGGGGAAATCTGGTCCCCACTGCTGAGGAAGGAACAAACTCCACCTCCACAGAGGATTCACACAGAACACACCCTGCAGCAGGAATTGATTTACACAAACTCAATGAAAATGAGAAGCTGAGGGAACAAGGGCTCCAATGAGAGCGAGCACAGGCAGGACCCCACTGCTGTGTATTCCACATGGGAATCCTCACCCTGCCAGCTCCACAGCCCTTCCAGGACCTTCTGGCTCATGCAGCATCACAATGTGAGTTTTCAGTGAGAGCTTTAAGGAGCAGAAATGAGCACCCATGAAAGCAGGTTTCATTCACAGCACTTTTTGGGGACAACTTGGTTTTGTCAGCCAGTTGCAAGAACCATGAACTCTTTGCAGGCAGCTGTAGCAGAGATGGCTTTTCCCCTGTGATATCAGAATTTCCATGGAAAGAGGTGCTGCTTTACAGCTCTTGTGATTGTGGTGACAGGAGGAGGGTGAAGAAGGGGGGCTAAGAATGGAGGAAATGTGCAATGCAGTGATGACAAACACTGACAAAGAAAGGACTGGCCTCTGGCACTGATCATCTGTGACAGAAAGTGTGACTGGAATTCAGGTTTTTCACAAATTGAAATTACAATTAAATACCCACACCTCCCTGATCAGCCACAGGAATAAGTTCAAGGGGACTGTAACACAGGAAAATAAGATTAAAAATCATTGATTGTCATCATGATTGAAGCAACTTTCTACGCCAATTTTTTTCCTATTTATTTCACCTGAAATAATCTTTCTCCCTAAGCTTTCAAAGTTTCCTTCTCCTCAGCCTAAGCATTTATCCTACCATGAGAACTGCATCTCCAACACAACAGCAAACAGGCAAAAATTCTCCCTCCCTGAGTCTTCCACTGACCTGAGCTGTGGAAACTGCCTGAAGCTTTCCTCGAGGCCACAGATATAGGGAGAGTTCACAGATCTCATAAATTCTGTACTCAGGATGTATTCAAGGAGAGGTTCACAGCTCTGCTCCCTGGGGGCAGGCTGCTTTATCTGAGGCACCACAGTTTAATGCTCTCACTGTGTGCTGTGATGTTGGGCAAAAACACACAGATAAAACAGATTAAACACTCTGGTTTTTTCTCTCCCCCCTACTCCAGATCTCAAAACTATTAAACACTGCTTGACTTCTACCACAGCTTGTAAGAGAACCCGTGAACCCTCATTATCTCATAACTACCTGCTTTGCCCCCTGTGTTCTGCCTTGGAGCATCAATTGTGCCATAGTGGGAGAGAGGTCGCTGCATCCACCCACAGGAAACGGCACAGACCTCGCACAGGGTCTTGGGGCAGTGCAGCAGCATCAGCACCGGGGCCAAGGCAGCTCCAGAGCAGCCGGGAGCATCCCAGGGATGTTCCAGACCAGTCTGGAGCATCCCGGGTACCGGAGGTTGCTCTGAGGATTTTCCCCTCCTGCATGACAGGCCGTTCCAGTAATTTGTTAATTGGGAGGGGATCTTTGCTCGGAGCAGTCCCCACTAAAACCCTGGGCTGCATTCTGTGCTGCTGAAGGGTTTTGCTTTTGAGGTCGCTGCCTCTCAGCCTTTCCGCGGGAAGGAGCCAGCCCATGGCAGCAGGAAAATCACTCAGAATAAACAAACAAACAAACAAACAAACAAATATCCGACTCCTCCGTCGCTATCCTGGCTGCTGCGAGGGTCCCAAGAGATGAGCCACCCCTCTACCTTCGAGGCTAAAATACATTAATTTCGTCCCTGCCAAGGGAGAAAGCGAGAGAAGCGATCGGGATGGGGACGGGAAGGGGACCGGGTGCCACCTGCCGGGCTGGCCGCGCTGCTTCCCCCGCTCCGAGCCGGCACCGCGGCCACGGCTCTGCCCCGTCCCTGTCCCCGAGCAGCGACCGCCCCTGGGACCCCTGAGAGCTCCCAGGGAAGGGCTGGGGCAGGGTCAGGCTGGATTTTGGGAAAGAAGAACCCTTGGGAAAGGTTCTTCCCCCAGAGGGTGCTGGCACTGCCCAGGCTCCCCAGGGAGGAGCTGCCCGAGCTCCAGGAGGGCTTGGACAGCGCTCCAGGGATGCCCAGGGTGGGATTTTGGGGGGGTCAGGAGCTGGGATGAAATGGGCTCGTTATTGCGTACCCCATCGCTGGGCAGGGAGCAAACCCAGCGTGTGGGGTTTGTGCCCGACAGCTCCCGGGTCAGCGATGGTCTCAGCACACACGGCCCCTGCTGGGGGCAGCCCCGTCTCAGGATCCCGATAGAAATACAGCACGATCCCACACAAATTGATGCATTTGATTCGCAATTTACATCATCTCTGCGCTCACTGCGGCACAGGAGAGCGCACAAGCCACAGCCTCGCTGTTATCATGGCAGGGGGATCCCTGAGCATCCAGCTGCACACCCGGGCCATGCTGAGGAACACCCGGGCCCTCTGCCCGGCCGAGCCCGCTCCGGGAGCACACGGGGAGCCCTGTGACCGCCCCGGCCGGGTGATCCCAGCACCGCCATCCCCTCACAGCCGCCGGTGGATGCGGAGATGGTCGTCACCGCCCCGTGAACTACAACTCCCAGTATACACTGCGACAGCAACGCGCCCGCATTTCCGCCACTCCGCGGAGCCGCGCCGCTCTTTGCGCTGGGATTTGTAGTTCTAAACGAATACTCAGCGTGTGGCATCACTGCTGAGGAGAACTCGCCTCCCCGTGATGCAGCGCGGCGCAGTGACACCATCAGCGCGGGCCGGCGCGGAGCCCGCGGGCCATGTCGGAGAGCGGCGGCGGGGCCGCGGCGGGCGCGGGCGGCGGCGCGGGGGCCGCGGGGCCCGGCCCCACCGACCCCGGCTCGCTGCCGCCCGGGGACCCGCAGCTCATCGCCATCATCGTGGAGCAGCTCAAGAGCCGCGGCCTCTTCGACGGCTTCCGCCGCGACTGCCTGGCCGACGTGGACACCAAGGTACCGGGGCCGGGCAGCGAGCCCAGGCCCTGCCGCTCCCGGGGGAGCCCCGCGGCCTCATCCACACCCCGGGCACAGAACGGGCACAGAACAGCCTCAGCTTTTCATCTCAGCTCAGGCTTTCCTGGGGAAATGCCTTCCCATAGGAGCAGTGCTGATCCCAACCTGTATTTCTGAAATTCCCATATTCTCAAACGTCCCTATAATCCTAAACCGAACCTTTAACCTTTGATTCCTGAGTAGATTGCCCCAGACTGTTTGACATTAATTTTTTTCTCAGCCATAGCAAACTCCTCATTATTTGTTGCCAGTATTGAATAGGGCTGTCAGCATAAAGTTGGATTGTTCTCAGTGGCTGTCAAAATTCAACGTTTTTTGTTGAATTTTGCTTTCCCAAAGCTTTTATGCTTCCAGCAGGAGCCCTGTGCTGGGATCTGCCATCCTCACCCAGAGCAGACACATCAAACTCTGAAATATCCCTGTTTCCCTCTTGCCCTTCCATTGCATCCAGGATGTGCATGGTCCTGAGCATTTATATGGATTTATTAGTTAAGTTCCTGTTCAATGGAATTACATTTCCTCAGATAAAACTCAAATAAGTATAATAATGTTTAAATTACAATTTTATACTTTTATTCTTCTCTGCTAGTGCCACAGAAGCAAATAATTCAAGTTTTTCTTTAGTGGCAGCATTGCTCAGCCACTTTCCTAGGAATTCTGGGGTGGAGGCTTTCCAGACAACAAAAACTCTGCTTAAACAACCTCTGTCTGCACAGTTTGCTTTGCACTACAATTTCAGCCCAAATCTACCCAGCTGCTTGAATTATTCCAACACTGAGAGTTCTGTGCAATTTCCAGTTGTTTTCTCAGGGAAAACAGGATTATCTTTGTTCAGGGAGTGAAAGGAGGGACGCACAGACAGCAGGGCAGTCTGTGTGTGACAATAGCTGCACTGTGCAGGGCTCTGGCAGGGGGTTCTTGGGAGCTATTTGAGCTGCTGAATTTGGTTTATTTTATTTTTTTTTAGCCAGCCTATCAGAACCTGAGGCAGAAAGTTGACAACTTTGTCTCGACCCACCTGGACAAGCAGGAATGGAACCCAGCCATGAACAAGAACCAGCTACGGAACGGGCTGAGGCAGAGTGTGATCCAGTGAGTGAGCAGCTGCACGACAAATGGGATTTATAAACCATAAACCTCCTCAAGCAAGGCAGAGCTGGCAAAATTCAGGTTTTCACAGCAATTTCTGTTGTCCTCCCTGAGTTTCATTGTGAGAGTTGGTGCAGGCTGAGCTCTCCCCAAAATGCACATTTTTGCTCTGCCTGAAATGGGTGGGTTTGAGTGGGGAAATATTTATATTTGCTATCCAAATTATTGCTGCTGTGCTGAGCTGGGTGACCTTGATCTTAACTTGCAGAAAAGAGAAGAGCCCTTAAAGATTCTGTAAAGAAAGAGTCCTGAGGATGCCAAAGGTTTGTGTGCAGCCTGCAGCCCCATCCCAGCAATCTCTGCACCAGCTCCTGCCCAGCTCTCTCAGACTCTGCCCTGGGGAGCACCAGGATGGGCAGAGGGCTGGGGCAGCTCTGCTGGGAGGAAAGGCTGGGGGAGCTGGGATTGTTCAGCTGGAGAGGAGAAGCTTTGGGGTGACCTCAGTGTGGCCTCACAGGCCTGAAGGAGCCAACAGGATGGGGAGAGAATTTTACAAGGGTTTGGAGGGATAGGACAAGGTGGAATGGCTTCAACTGAGAGAGCAGGCTTGCAGCAGATATTGGGAATAAATCCTTCCCTGGGAGGGTGGGCAGGCCCTGGTACAGGTGCCCAGAGCAGCTGTGGCTCCCCCTGCATCCCTGGCAGTGCCCAAGGCCAGGCTGGACAGGGCTGGGAGCACCTGGGACAGTGGAAGGTGTCCCTGCCATGTCATGGGGTGGAATGGGATGAGATTTAAGGTCCCTTCCAACCCAAACCATTTTGTGACTCTGACAGTTCACACTGATTCCTAAGCTGCTGAGATTTAATCAGGGAGAGGAGGATGAGGTATTGCACAAAATGTTGTGAAGAGCAGCCTCAGTCCTGGGCAGTGTGAACAGTCCCTGTCCCTCCTGGAGGGGCAGGGCTGAGCCCTGGGGGTGTCCAGCTGTCTGTCCTGCCCACCCAGGCTCTGGTACCTGCAGGTGGCACGAGGTGCCCTGTCCCTGCCTCCTTCATAGCCTCATCATCCTGGGGCTCCTCTCCCAGTGCCATGACCATCTCCATTTCCTGTCCCTGCTCCCTTGCAGACATGACCTGACCCTCCCAGACATCTGTGCCCCACCATGCAGGGCCCTGGCACAGCCCCTGCAGTCACCAGGCACTTCAGCTCCTCTGCTCAGCCCAGAGCCTGTGCTGTGCTCTCACTGCCTTGTTTTTACAATTCAAACCCTTTTAGAATTCAATCCCCTCTGTCTAGACTGTGACAAGGAGCAAGTGACAGTCCTGTTCTGAGGGGCCAAGGCTCTTCTCCCTCCACTCAGCCAAAAAAAAGCTTTTGCTGTCACCTGCCCTCCTCCTCAGAATAGCTTATTTCTCTCCTAGGGCCAAAATGTGTTTGTTTGCTTTCATGTTGACCTGGTTTCCACGGGAGCTCTGTTAAAAGTGGCTCTTGGCCAAGGTGTCATTTAAGTACCTGGGAGAGCAGATGTGAGTTGTTAATTCTATAGGGAGCAGGGAGAGAAATAGGTGAGTGAAACAAGCCCCTGTTAAGGATCTTCTGAGTAGGCTGCAGTTCTCACCATGTTAATGTTAATTGCAGTTGACAGGAGGGCTCTGGAGAGTTTCTGGAGGAGATTGGGGAGAAGTTTTTCAGAGGAGCTGAATGACTTCTTTGTCTTTGTTCAAGGTCAGGAATGCTGGAAGCTGGAGTGGACAGAATTATTTCTCAGGTGGTGGATCCAAAACTAAACCACATCTTCAGGCCTCAGATAGAGAGGGCAATTCATGAATTTTTGGCTGCACAAAAGAAAGAGGAAAATGTGCCAGCTCCTCCTCCAGAGCCTGAGAATAAAGATCCTCCTGCTCCATCTCAAGATGCCTCCTAAAGGTCTGGTATCTGTGCACTCAGTGCTGACATTCCTTATGCCTCATCTCTGTATTTGTGCAGTGCAAGATAGAGGAGGGCCTGGCAGGGGGGACACTTTGATCAGCAGCCTGTTGTTATTGTCACACAGCCTCTGCCACTCCAATGCCTCTAAAAATAGCTGGGGCTAAGACATAGGGGTGATGTAAATCAGCTATCAAGGAACACTGTGCACTCTGCCAGAGCTGGGTTTATATGAGCTCAAAAGGCTTTTTATTCAAAAAAAAAGAAAAAGCATATCCAGCAGTATTAACATGGAAGTGGCTGGACTGCCTTCAAAACTGTATCAAATGGATAAAAAATATATATCATGTACTGAAATACAGTGGGAATAGAGTGGTGACAAGTTATTGTGGCTTAGCATTGAAAGTTTTGGGTATCTCTGCTTCAGAACAACACTGGAGTGTTGAATTGTCACTGACCAAAATAGTCCTGCTGGAGTAAGGGCAGCATCTCTGGGAGTGAAAAACTGTTCACTCAAAAACTGATTTAAACAGAACAACCTGACTCTTCCAGCTGCAAGGACTGAGAGCGCCTTTGTGGCAAACGGGTTCATTCTGGCTTTTGTGATTAAAATAACTCCAGGGGCCTCAGGGGGCCATAACTGCTCCTCTGTCTTAGCACAAGGTGTGCCCATCCTTGCTAAGGTTGATTTGGATATTGAGGAACCACTGCCTTGGTGGGAAATTTCAATCTGCAGCTTTGCTGGGGGACTTAAAACCATGCTGCATGAAAAGAAGTTAATTATCAGTTGTTCCATCTGCCAGGGCTTTCTGAGAGCAAAAATGCTCCATAAATTCTACAGCTGATTTATTTAGGAGGAATAAGAACCTACAGTGGCTGTTCTAATGCTTGGAATTAGCAGAGCAACCAGCATGGGGGTTTAAGTGTCTGTACTATCACCCTGAGTTATTTGCTTGTGACTTGCAGCTTTAATGCCTTGAATTTTTGCATTTGTCTGGTTCAAGTAGTTTAAAAGTCCATTATAACCCACAGTTAATAATATATCCTAATCTCTCCTAACGCACTGCCTTGTGAAGGTGCTTTTACATCCTCTAAAATCTCTTTTTTTTTCCTTGCAGGGAGATCCTGCTGCAGTTGCAACATGCCCTGTTAGTCTGGCAATGGATTCCTTGTTCCCTTTGGTGCAGGGTTGCTGTCTGCCAAAGATGATTAACCTTTATTAGGCCTGTGGGAAATGGGCACTGAAATGGGGAAATTCAGGTGCACCTGGAGTTCTGCCTGTGGAGGGACAGCCCGAGTGTGGAGAGATTTTTGCTGTGAGCTGCAGCATGTGTTCATTAGTCATGCCTTTGGGCAAGGGGGTGGGAAGGGAAAAGGGAGTTGTCTGCAGTCTGGAGGGAGTGGGGAAGAGGTGCTGCAAGGAGCACAAAGAAAGGAAGGAGGGTTTGGGGGTGGGGTGTTTTTTGGGGACCAAGTAGAGCTGTCAGATTTGCTTTGATAGAAGCCTTGTGTGCCTCTGCTGAGTTGCAGAGAGCAGCAGGTGCCAGCACAGGTGGAACTCACTGCACTGCCTGCTTTGGGAAAGGAATTTCCTGTTCAAAACTGGAGCTGAAGCTTCAGGATCCGTTATCCGGATCAGTTCTGTTGGGCACAGGAGCACGTTTACAGTTGGCTGTGCCTGTAGCTGATGTCACTCCTGTTTCCCAGGGAACTCTGGGGAGCAAAGGGCACACCAGAGTAGGGGATCAGGTGGAAATTTGTCTTTTTCTGCTTGGAAGACTTTTCTTTCTCAGGTGCCTGGTGGAAACTGTCCTATGCTTTCAGCTTGAATGCATGCAGTGTCCTCTGGATGACAGTCAAATGGAGAATGTGATAAACTGTTCTGCCAGCAAATGTCCACACCTTTTTGCAATAAAACACCTCAAAAAGCATCTCTGAGGCTTGGCTTCTTCAGCAGTTTTTTAAGGAGAAACTATTTAAAGAAATCCAGGAGTCCTGATGGCTGGAACCCTGAGGAAAGTGTGACCTTACACATTTTAGGGGTTAATCCAGGTTTAACAACTTGGGCTTGTTTCTTGCTATGAGATAAGATGATTTTAGTATCCTTTCCACAGAAGGTGTCCCAAAAAATGTAAAATATTGTGAGGATTGTGTGAGTAATGGGTTCTCTCGTGGATGTTGGTTTGGGGGTTAAGGACTGCTCTAAATGTGTAATAAATGCTTTCCCTTAGGGCTTTAAGGGCAGCTCTTGACAGAAAAGGACCTTTTACCTCCTGGTAGGGTTCTCAAGCGCTTCTTAGGAACTGAAACATTTAGTCAGGGGGAAAAATGGTTCCAGAGTTTAGAAAGAGCAATGAAAAGGATTCTGACTGTGCTTAGGCACATCCTGGATGACAGTAGCAGCAGTCAGCGAGCAGGACAGGAGCTCAGGGGTTTTTTGTAGCAAGTCAAGCTGGATTTACTGCAGTGAGGAGGGAACCTGAACATTTCCTACCTGGCAGCTGCTTTATGAGATAAGTGAAGGAGAATAGACTCAGGGTAGTTTTTAAAAGGCTTTTCCATTCTTCTGTCTGTGTTAACCCTGAGCTCTGCCACTGCTGTGCCTTTGGTGGGGCCCAGCCTGTGCACAGCTCCTGTGGCTCTGGGAACCTTCAGATGACAACAGAAGCACCTGAAGAGTTGGGGCAGCCAGTTTGGGATCACAGGCTTTAATGTTGGGGTTCTGAAATCCTTGCTTTGCACCAGAGCCTTGGAAGCAGCCCTGACACAATGGGACAGTGTCAAAAGCCACCAAGTCCTTCTGATGAAGGACTTGTGCAGTGCCTTTGATGAAATGCTGCCAGTCACACAGCCAGAATCAGGATCCAGCCTTAAAACCTCAGTGATGAAAGAGAAATCTCCACGGCAGAACAGAAGCACAAAGCTGTACCCAGTGCAGAAGTGGAATTGTCCCTGCAGGAGGATGTTGGACTGAAGCTGGGGAATGAGTCAGGTTTTGCTGTGCTGGGTGTGTTAAACACAGCCTGAGGAGTTTGGGGATGAAGGATTCAAGGAATTCTGATTCAAGGAATCAGAAGCTCTCATTAAACCGAGATATTTGCACAAGCATCACTGCAGAACATTCCTTATTTTCCCACTCTGCCCTTCTTCCATCAAACCCTGCAGCCATACAGCAGCTCTGACCTCTCTATGTCCCAAATGCTGTCCTGTTAGAAAACCTCAACAGCAGAATTCCATTGCCTTTCCCCCATTATTCCATGTAATGCAAATCAAACACACAAAGCAATCCATTTTTACAAACATATTTCAGCCCAAGATAAACTTAATTCCAAGTACTGAACAGGAGTTAAATGATGAATAATGTGTTTATAACATATTTTTAAGTCAAACTGATTCTTCCTTTGAATTAATAAGCATTTTCTGATTTTTTTTTTTAACTTATGCAAATGTTATATAAAATAAAGGAATGATTCCTGAGGCACTTGCTGTGTAACTGTTCTGCCATAACTCCAGAAATGCTTTTCAGTGAAACCTGGGGCAGGTTAGCCACAGAGCCAGGCAGAACCCACAGCTGCTGATCACCTTATCAAGGTCACAGTTCCACCTGAGGGGATTCTGGATTCCTCAAACAAAGACAGTTTTTGAGTGGGTCACAGACTCAAGCAGACTTCACCAGAAGGAGCAGAACCAAACTGCCATCCCCTGTGTCACCTTTAAGGTCCCTTCCAGCCCAAGCCCTTCTAAAATTCCATAATTATCTATTTGCCCAGCTCTGGGTTCAAACTCACAGAGAACTGGGGCGGTTTAACTCTTTCACAGATATTTTGTGGTTTATACTACAGTGGAAAAAAAAACTTTAGCAGTTTCCCTGAAGAGAGCTGGGTTTGGCACTGGGGTCTCTCATCCCCAGGCAGGAATTGCTGCTCCCTCCCTCCCTTCCCAACGCAGCTGTTCGGAATTCGGCCGTAAGAGGGAGATCGACTCTCGCTTCATTGCTCAGTTCCTCCCTGCAAATCCCGAGCAGAGCCAGGATTCTCGCTGCCTCCTGAGAGAATCAGCCCAGCAAGGTGTGGACACAGCTTTGTTCCCAAAGTGTTTCCACGAGCTCTGGCTGTGCCTGGTCAGTGCAAATCACACAGCAAACACATTTCTCAAGAGGTTTAGCAAAGGAACAAATACCAGGATTAGGGGAGAGAAGTGAACGGCCCCAGTGACCAGGGACAAAATCCCAGCTTTAGGATGTGAAGCTGTAAATCCTGGCCTACCCAAATCTGTATTTCACAGGTGTGAACAAGGCTGAGGCCCCAGCTCGTTGTGCCATGAGATCGTATCAGAACCATTGGTGCAGTTCCTGCATTTTTGTGATTCAGGTGCTGAGCCCACAACAGAGCAGAGCTGTGGGCTCAGCCCCAGGAACATGACTGGGCAGTGACCAGCCCAGTCTAGACACCATCCTAGCCCTGCTCAGAGAAATGTGCTGCCTCAGCCATCGGGCTGGGAGCTGGCTCCTGCAATCCCCTGCAGCACCGGGACAAACCAAAATGCAACAAGTCCAGCCCACCTGAACAGGCTGAAGGACCTCATGTGTCACCAATTCCATCTTCCTGACTCACAGAATTCACTGCCTTTTGTGCTGTGTCTTTCAAATCCCTTCTCACTCAAGAAAAAAAGAGAAAAAATCCCCAAAGGCCTTCAGGTGTTGGCCCTACAAAGAATTCACATGAGAAGAGATGGCTGCAGTTTGCTGCATTGGGGCCTTTGAGAATTCCAAGCAACCTCATACATTAAATATACACATTTTGGAAGGGATTTCTGACAGAAATAAAAAAAACATTGCCATAAGTTTCACATTTCAGCCCTGCAAAAGGGAGATGAAACCACCACAGTTCAGAGAACACTCACAAAATTGACATTTTCTACAAGGGGGCAGCACAAGCGCAGCAAAAAAAGAAAACTTGATGGGAACTCTTTCCCCAGAGCCTTCCCTGTGAGACACCAGGATATCAAACACACACCTCTCTGCCAGCATTTAGTCCTTCCTCCAGGCAGTTCTGCCCAACTTCTGCCATCCCAGTAAAACCAGGACTGCTTGGACCAAGAAAAGCCTCAGGGATCACCAGCACCAGCCTGAGCTCCACACCTTGACCCCTGGCTTCTCCAACCATGCTATGCACACAACACCTTGGAAAAAGCACATCACTAACACAAATCTTATCAAGAAACCCCAAATAAAATCCAGTTGAACCTTACCTTGCTCTGGAGAACTCTGTGCTCCTCTCTGCTAGGCTCTGGCACACTCTGTGCCCACCCTGGGCTCAGGGGAGCAGTTAATCTCATCTCATCTCACCCTAGAAACACCTGAGCCACTGCCTTGCCTCCCAACCCAGCCCAAATCGACTCCCAGGGGAAATAAAAAACTGCTTCACCTGCAAAAAGGGATGGCTGATTACCTCTGACCCTGCCAGAACCTCTGCTTCCTACAGGAGAGCCTGAACACAGGATCTTGTGCAAAAACCCACCTAAACACAGACAGAATTTCATGTAAAAACCCACCTGGACACAGCCAGGATCTTGTGCAAAAACCCACCTAAACACAGACAGAATTTCATGTAAAAACCCACCTGGACACAGCCAGAATTGTCACTGTTAGGTCAGATGTGACATATATATGTGCTTAGGGTCTAAGAAGAAAAAAGTTTTTTATTCTGCGTGTTCTCCAGCTTATATACTTTTAACAAAGTGTTATCTTAAGTAATTAATTACATTACAATAACTTACTATATTCATTGGTGCAAAGCAATTAGTGTCAATATAATTGGCGAAAGTTTTACAGAAATTTAATCAGGCACGTATACACATTTACTTATGCACGTAGTCCAGCTTACAAATGTTTTCATGTATCTTTCTAATCTGTTTCTATGCTGGTGGCCTTGTATTCTTCCTTACTATAAATACACTCAAAAATCACCAATTGTTATTTCTTCTGTTAACTCAGCTTTGCTTGCAAGCCAGCTGTCAAACCCCTCCACACAGAATCTCGTGCAAAAACCCACCTGGACACAGCCAGGATCTCACATAAAAACCCACCTGGACACAGCCAGGATCTCACGTAAAAACCCACCTGGACACAGACAAGATCTTGTGTAAAAACACACCTGGAGACAGCCAGGATCTCGTGTAAAAAAACATCTGAACACAGCCAGAATCTTGTGCAAAAACCAACCTGGACACAGCCAGGATCTCATGCAAAAACACCTGGACACTGCCAGAATCTCGTGCAAAAACCAACCTGAACACAGCCAGAATCTTGTGCAAAAACTAACCTGGACACAGCCAGGATCTCGTGCAATAACCCATCTTTCCCAAAACGCTTTGGAAAAGTGGGATTTGGCAGCTGCCGGCCCCGCAGGCGACACCTGACATTTCCCCCAGGCTGACACTGCTCCCAGAACATCCCACCCTGCTCCCAGAACACCCCACCCGCTCCCTCCAAGGATGTCACACATATTCCAGGGCTGGGGGTGCCCAGCAGCCACCCCCGGTGGGTTCTTTTGGGGACAAATCCCCTTTTTCACCCATTTTCGGTAGCGGGAGGGCAGCAGGGCGGGTACCGGGATGCGGCTCCATCCCTGCCGGCTGACAGGAGCCCTCCCAGCCCCCGAGGCTGCCGGGGAGCCCCAGGGGCTGCAGGGCAGGGCAGGGGTTGCTGTGACAACAGCACGGCCCATCCGAGCCCCCCTTGTCCCCCAGCCCCAGCCGCCACTGCCGACGTGCGGGGCTGCAGCAGCGCCCGGCTCTGCAGGGACAGCGAGACAGGAGGAGGGAGCTGTGTCAGAAAACACGACCCCAGGCAGGATTTGAGATATGAGACTGATGAGTTTTGGGGGGGGTTTTGAGACAGGAAATCGTGGTTTTTAGATCAAGCCCGAATTCCATCCCCAAGCGATGCGGTTTTGTTGTTTGGTGTCGCTCTCGTTGTGGGGCTGAAATGGGGTTGGTGACCCCAAAACGCAGCTCACCCACAGGCTGCAGGGCTCTCTGGGCAGGATGTAAAATGTTTATGTGGTTATGAGACTCACTGGATCTCAAAAGAAGTTTTCTGTGCTGTAAGAAAACAGTCTCCTTCACACAAAGGAAAAAAGTGAAGTTTGGTGGGTAAACTTCACCATGGTCCCTGTCCAATTAAGCCATTTGTCACAGTTTTTGCACCAAGGCAGGGTTTGCTCTCAGGGTTTCACGGGTGTGCACATCCTTCCCAAAGAGGGAGCTGCCTGAAGTGAGTTACAGTGGGAATTTGGGCAGAAAAACCAAGGAAGAAGGTGAAGGAAGTTCTGCCACGTGTGCAGGCACCATCTCGATGGCAGGGGACCCTTAGGGACAGGGGCTGGCAGGTCTGCACCACCACACAGCCCTGGAAGCCTGCATGGAAAAGTATAAAGAGGCAATTGATTGTTTGGACAATGCTGCATGCAGGAGAAATTCAGGGAAGCAGCCATTTGGGTGTGGTTTAGATTAAATATTAGGTTCCTTTGCACTTTGTCCATCCCCACTGAACAGACACCTGAGAGAAGTGCCCTCTATCCCAAAGGCAGGGAAATCTTCCAAGCTCATATTAAAGAAATGTGGTCCTGGGGGATTTCCTGAGCAGGATTATTCCAGGTCTAAGGACAAATCTGCTTTCTGCTTTGATTTTCAGTCATCTCACCATGAGAAGCGTTTGTGGGATGATTTGCTGTCCTGACCGCTGCTCCTGCCAGATCAGATCAAGAGATTCCATCTGTCCTTCTCAAACTCAGCTCCTTCTGCCATTGCCTAAAAGCAAAATCTCTCCCAGCAGCAGAGTTTTACTCTGGAGGCTTCAGGATCTCTGAGAAGCAGTAGGAGAGATGACAGAGCTGCCTTTGAATCGAGCTGTGATGAATAATTTGTAATTTTGGTAGATGTAATATGTATGACATCCCTTACCTCTGTGAGAGCTTTTTGACTTCTCTGCAGAGAGTGAAATCAAAGGGAAAGTGAAGAAACTGAGCTGAAGGCAGAGCTCAGGCACCAGCCTGCAGGACACAGAGGCACTGGGAGTTACTGGGAGTGATCCATGCAGAATATTCCAGCCAAACCAGCAGTTCAGAATTCTGCAGGCACCAACTGAGGGCAGTTGCAATGTGAGAGCCCATCCAAGGGAAATAAAGGCATGGAAATAATGTTCTTGGGGAATGGGAAAAGGCTCCAAAAGAAACGAGTTTATGAGATATTGGCTCATAATAGGAATTAAATTGACCTCACTGAAAAGCAGCTGATGCACAGCAAAGAATTGGTCGAAATCTTTATGGCTTTAATCAGAAATTTTAAAAAACTGGAGAGTCTTTAGAGAGTTTCAGCAGAGGGCAGAGAATCTGACTGGGCACAGATACTCTAAACAAGGATCTTCAGGAAAGGGTTTGATGAGTGTGAGGAGGAAGAGACAGAAAATTATATTTAAACTGCAAATTCAGCAACAGCACTGCTGGTACAGGGTGGATTCTTGGGGTGTCCTGTTCTTATGGGTCCCTTCTAACTCAGGATATTCCACTGTGATTCTACAATTCCCTCTGCTCACATCCAGCACTTCCCACTCTGCAGAAAGGCACCAATTAACTCTGCTCACTCTGTATCAACCTGAAGATCTGGATTTTACTCACACAAAAAATCAGAGGGCAAGCCTAAGTGACAGTAAACTTCCAGAAGCTCTTAAAAGTTCTGGGAGTTCTGAGCCTTTTATTTAAAATTCTGGGAATTCTGAGCCTTTTATTAAAAGTTCTGGGAATTCTTAGCCTTTTATTAAAAATTCTGGGAATTCTGAGCCTTTTATTAGGTGAACCAGCAAATCTGCAGGAAAAAATTGCTTTGGGATTTGCTGTTCAATCTTACTTTTCCACATTTCTTAGAGCTCTGAAGGTGTTCAAGGGCTCAGCCTGCACTGCAGGCAGGGGATGCATTTGTGGAACATTCCCTGCCTCTTCTGCAGGATCTGGGAGTCCTCCCCATCAGCCACGCTCTCCTTCCCAGCACAAGATGGAAATGAGCACAAAAGAAGAACAAAAATCCAACTAATGGGACTTTCAACCAAGAGAAATAAAATGATGACAGGGATTCTGACAGCTCAGTGCTTGGTAACACCTTCACCTCTCCCAGATGTCAGAGGAGAAGCTATTTTTACCAAAAAGAGACGTAGAAATGGGAGCTTATTTGGACACCTGCAGCAGAAATTGATTTAAAGTGATTTCAGCTTTGAAAATGGGGTTTGGAGGCGACTCACTGGGCTTTGTTTTTCTGCAAAGGGGGCCAGACCACCTGAGATTCTTGGTGCAGGATCAGTCTCTCCACTCTAATGCCTGTCAGTCATATTTAAATATGTGCAATACTTAACATTTCCACTCTGTGGACCTAGGCATTATATAGGTTTAAATTTAGGCTTTGCCAGTGGATGAAAGTGGTGCTTCCTCCTTTTGGGCATATCAAGGCTGCCTTTTAATTTTTTTTTTTTTTCCAAGAGTTTTTTTTTTTTTTTTTTTTGTTCCTTTTAGAGCAGAGCAAACCACAACATAATTGTCCTGTCCCACTCCCACCCCAGCCAAGTTCCATCTCCCACCAGCACTGGCAGTGGGTTTATCCATCCCTCACTCCATCATTCCCGCTCCAGGCTGTGGCTGAACCCTCTGCTCTCCCCGTGCTGAGCTCACCAAGCCCATCCAGGCAGGAGCTCCATGTGCCAGGAGCACTTGATCCATTGAAATATTAAATTTCATGCTGCAGCCTCCAGTTACGTGACCCAGAATGTCTGACCTGATGTCAGAGGGGCCTGGGGCTCTGCAGATATTTCCCCAGGGCACCCTGCCCTCTTTCCACCACAGGAATCCGATCCAGGCACAGGAAGGAGCAGGAATTTTCAGCTGTCCCATCCCCTGTGCCACATGACTCTGATGTAAGGTGCTGCTCACCCACTCCCTTTCTCCTCTCTGCCTCTCTAGGTACTAATCCTGCACTGATTTCTACAAATAGCTAGAGAAGGAAGATGTATTTTCCATTTTCCAGCTTTTCCAGCCAACACCCCACAGGGGCCCCACACTTGCAAGGTGCTGAGCAGCTCTGTCACCCACAGAAATGCAGGCAGGAAGCATTTTGCAGAATTTCACCACTTTTGTGGGATTTACTTCAGCCTTCATGGAAATCTTGACCTGAGCATCCACCCTACAAAGAACTGCACGTGAAAGAGGGACATAATTCCTGACACCAAAACTCACAGGAGCTGATCCCTCCTCCCCTGTCTGGTATCCTTGAGGAAAATTTAGCCATTTTCTAAATAGCTACAAAAGGTGAAGTTCAGAGCTTCCCCAGCACCAGGAGAGGCAGGAAAATGCCTTTCAAGTTTATTTTCTTGCCATCAACTCTTTTCAAGCAAGGGGTGGTTTTTAAAGACCAAAGGGTCTTGGAAATGAAGCATCTGATTATAGGATTATTGCTGCTATTATTTAAAGAGCAGCATATTAAAATACTTAGGGTTGTTTTTAGGCTTTAACAACTCAGAGGTGGAAAAACCCTCTCAGAGTTCTTGCAGATGCTGAAATAGGCCTGGCTTGTGCAAAATGTCACCCTGTATGAGCCTTTGCCCCTAAATGACCCAAATTTCACAGCTGCCTGCTCTGTCTCCACTGCCTCATCTCCAAGTGGCTGCTACTGGGCTGTGGATGCAGATATTCCAAACGTTCACATGATGCTGATGGAAAAGTGATTTTTTTTTGCCTTTTGACAGTGTGGGTGTGAGTGCACCCAGCCAGCAGTTGTTTCACCTGGCTCATCCTTTGTCCACAGGGCGCCCAGAAACTGCTCCATCAGGCCAGAAGTGACCAGAGAGAAAGCACAGAGTCACCTCTGGGGATGGGTCAGGATCTCCTCTGTTTCCATCCCGGCTCCAGCTGGGATCCCATGCTTCATCTGGGGTAACACTTGTGGGCTCCCTACATCATCACCCCAGTTTAGGAAAAGCAGCAACAATCTACCCACCTCCCCAAACTGAGAACTCTGTGAGAACCAAGGTTAGAAGGATGTTCTGAAGACTAAATCCAGTCCAATTTTATGAAAATTAAGGTTAGAAGGATGTCCTGAAGACTAAATCTAGCCCAACTTTGTGAGAATAAGGTTAGAGGGATGTTCTGAAGATGAAATCCAGCCCCAACACTCACCCCAAACCCATCACAGTTGCTTACAACTGAATGGCACAATGGAGATAAGGAGAGCCAGGGAGTCATTTGGGAAGGGCAGACAATGAGCTCGTCAATCAGAGCTGCTTCCAAGGCACACATCTAAATAAATGCAAATCAAGCCACTGCTGTGACACCCCCACCAAGGGGGGCTGCAGCACTCAGGGCTAAGAACAGCCCCAGCACAGACTGCCCGTTAGAAAACAAAACACAGCCCTGAAAAGCCCCCAGAGAAAGCAACAGTTTGTGCATTTTTCAGGGCTCTGAGAAACGCTGTACCTTGGAGCCAGCCTTTTGTCCCAGGGAGGCTTTTCCCTTTCAGCCCTGCCTCTCTCAGTGCTGCTTTATCATCGCTGCTCTCTGCTCAGCACCGCCCAGCTGCTGCAAGAATGGCCGGGCTGTGCCTCCAGCTGAAGCCTCCTGACATCAAAAGGCTCCCGTTGACTTCAAGGAACGCTTAACCAGCCCTCCATAAATCACCGAAGTCACTGATTAAACAGGCAGCCCCTCTGAATAGGGCAGGCACTGGCAGCACCCCCTGGGATTTGCTTGCTCTGCTCCCTGCATGCTCAGGGGCACGTCCACCCCTGCCTCATCTCATCACCCCCTTGCCTGGGCACTGCCAAAGGAGGGCAGAACTCCTCACAGGGTGGGTCTTTTTGGGGTGCTGTGTCCTCTTTGCTGTGTTTTCTGGGAGTTGAGCATCCCCAAGGGGGCAGAGATCACCCCTAAGGATGATCCCCTCTGGGGAAGGGCTGGTGTCTGTGCTCACTGGGGGTTTTATGGGTGGTTCAGGGCGCTGGCAGAGCATCTGTTGTCAGACCTGCTCCTCCCTCTCTTGAGAAGTTGTTTGCCTCATCAAGAGCCCGTTTGCTTGTTTAGAAAAGGAGATTATAATATTTATTTCCCAGCAGAGATGCAAAGCCTCGTCAATCGTTACTTAAGCAACTGAGGGCTTTTATTTGGATGAGGCTAAATAGGTGTAAAATTATAGGGGGGATTAGAGACAGATTAAGGGGTGCCTGTTAGTCAGAAATGACTCCTGGTGGGCTGGGAATATTTCCAAGAGGCTAAACATAACTTACAGCAGCAGAACAGAGCAAGCATCTTGTGCTACCCTGTGCTTGGAGGCAGCAGTGCTTTGAGAACCTTCTCCTGCCCTGCTGGCACACCTGATGACAGCTCGGGTGACCACCGTCACTGTCCCTGCAAGTGAGAGCTCACTGTGGCACTTTGGCTGAAGGGTTTCACTCAAAGCGAGTGGGGATGAGAGTCAGAGCCAGCTCGGGCAGGTGTGGCCCCACCCTGAACCATCACTGCCAGCAGCTGCCCTGCCCGCGGCTCCTCATCTCAGAGCCACCCCCTGCACTCCTCACAGCGCTGGCTTCTTTAAAACCAAAGTTATCATCCTGGAAAATGGTGTCACATCCCCTCTGTGTGTGCTGCAGCCCCTTAAAGGGATGGAGTGCAAGGGCAGGTTACCAACAGCACTTTATCGCTGTTATTGATAACAGTTTATCGACAGCACTTTATCAGTGTTATCAGTAACAGTTTATCAATAACAGTCTATTAGTATTACCAATAACAATTTATCAATAGCACTTTATCATTGTTATAATAACACTTTATCAATAACTCTTTATTAGTGTTATCAATAACATTTATCAATAACACTTTATCAATGTTATCAATAACACTTAATCAGTGCTATTGATAACAGTTTATCAACAGGACTTTATCAGTGTTATCAATGACATTTATCAATAACATTTTATCAGTGTTACAAATAACAATTCATAAATCGAATTTTATGTGCATTTTATCAGTTTTATCAATAACATTGTATCAATAGCACTTTTATAATATTATCAATAACAGTTTATCAATAACACTCTATCAGTGTTATCAATAAGTTTATCAATAACCCTTTTTCCTCCCTTCACTCCTCTCAGAACTCTCTGCTCCTGTAGGGGGAGGAAATTCCACCTTTTACCATCACAAAGCCCCACGTGTGCCTTTTCTCCTGGACCTCACACATACTGAGGGTGGCAACAAATCAGAAAGTGCAAAGGCTGTGAACACTACCAGGAATGATATTTCTTAAAAAAATAAATAAAATCTCAGCATTTTATTTCTCTCCCCTCAACCTGCTTGAAAATTGTGCAACACAACATTTCAGCCCATATGATACACAAGCTGCAGTTTCAAATTGCAAGGCAGCACTGGATTACCTCTGGACTGGATGCTAAAAAGGAGGATTTGCTTATTTCTTTTTTTAAATAATAGAGCAAAATGTGATACTTTCAAATATTTCTGAGGTCCTGGGATTTCTGGTTGCGTAACAAGCAAAAACTTCTCTTGAGTCATTATCCCCTCCCCTTGGTAAGTTCTCATTTGTTTTCACACATCTGACATATCAGCTTCCTACATCAGTGGGTAGGAAGGTCGTACCTGCTTTAAAATCCTTTATAATGCTGCTTCTCCTTCTCTCAAATAATTTTTTATATTTAAAAAAACTCTTTCAGGTAATCACTCAGCCCACAGATCTGAAGAGAATCGCTGTCTCCTGACAATGACATATTGCCTGTATTTTAGGAAATCTAAAAAAAAGATCAGGGAGTATATTTATTGAGCTGATCTGTACCTGGAATCCTCCTCTCAATACTGCAAAGGCACAGGGGGCCTGTGTGGAACAGAAACCTCCCAATACAAAGTGAGATTCTGAATAAAGGGCAAATTTTTTCCCAGTTTTTAGAAGAAACTGAATTGTGGCACTCCAAGTGTCACACCCAAAGGTTCTCCATGCAGCTGTTTGCCTTTGGGATGAGGTTCAGGACAAGATGGGTGCTGCAGGCTCTGGGTGAAAGGAGGAGTCCACAGAGGGAAGCAAAAATCAGAGAGATCCCAAAGGCACAAGCAGAAGCAGCACTGGGAATATCTGCCCTCCTCCTCCTCTCATTTCTGATGTTCTTGAATAAAAATATAACAAGGGGGCTTCTTGGTCAGTCTGAGAGAGAAATGGATGGAAAAATACAAGAAGATTGGGAATGAGATGCATTTTAAGGTCTCTTCCCACGTGGACCATTCAGTGATTTCTAAGTGGCAGGAGAGGAGCCCCCAGGGCACTGCAGCACCTGCTGCTCCCTCTCTGCCCTGGCGACACAGAGCAGCACATCCCATTGTCTCTGGGACCACAGGAAGGTTCATCCCCCACTCAGCACATCCCAAGCTGCTCCTCCTGCTCCACACTGGCCTTGGAAGCTGCCAGCAAAATGGGAAACCCGTGCTGAAACACAAACCAGTGCCACCCAGTAAGAGAAAATGAACAGTTTCCCCAAGGAGCTGCCTCAGAGGGGACCTGGCTTTGTGTGGGTAATTGGGAGCAGCAAATGGCAAACCACAGTTCATCCCCTCACATCCATCCCAGGATGGACCCAGCGTTTCCACAGGCTCACATCAACCCCCCTGGGCACTTGGCAGGGGTTAAGAGGCAACTGCAGCAGCCCTGAGCCCTTTGGGAAGCAGGGCTGGATCACTATGTACCAAGGGAACTGTGCCACCCATTGCCAGCTAATCCTGCTCCAAGAGCCCTACAAGGAAGAACCCCTATGGATAATGAGAAACTTAAACCAAACACGAGGCTCTTTTCTAAAAGAGCCATTTATCCTCAGAGGGGAAGCAGGAAAACACACATGGCACCACTCAGAGCTGCGTGCTGCCTGCCTGGTACTGCGAGTTCTATTTTCACATTTTTATAATTATCACATAATGCATAATGTGACACAAACCAGGAGACGTCAGCTCTGTGCAGAGCCAAAGTGAGCACAGGCAGGCACTGCATGGTCCCCACAGGGCAGCCAAGCCCTGTGCTGCTCCTGCTGGCCCCATCCCAGGAACAGCAGGCACGTCCCCGTGCCCCAGGTCACCCCCTGGAGCAGCACAGAGCTGCTCCTGCCCTCACAGGAGTGCAGCCCCACATTTCCCTTCACAGAGAAAAGCAAGGCACAATTCCTCCCAAGAATATTTCTGGGATTCGCATTCTCTGAACCTCAGAGAAAGAAACCACAATTCTTATAATTTGCTGTGCCTGTGTTTGTGCAAAAGTAGAATGCATTGTGGAGATTGTTTACCCACAGTGATGGTGTTTTGTTTACCCACAGTGATGGTGTTTTGTTTCCTTGGCCTCTCAGGGCCAGGTGTGTGTGTGTGTCAGGGTTGTAGGGTGACAGTCACAAGTTCTGAGCAGTTGTGTGCAGGGTTGAGTGCTTGGCAGGTTCAGTTTTAGATGTATAGGATAATATAGTATAATTAAGTAATTAATTAGCCTTCTGATATCAATGGAGTCCTCCTCATCATTCCTCCTTTCTCAGGGTTCACAGAGCTACAATACAGGAGAACCCCTCACGCTGCAATCCAGGGTATTTGAATGAGGTGGCAGAGCTGCAGTGGGTCTCAGCCTCTCCTGGACATTCCCCAGCCTGCAGAGTCAGCATTTCAGGCCAGGCAGGTGTGCTGTGAATTGAGAGAGTCCAAACAAAGCCCTGAGGTGCCCTGGCCAGCACCGTGTCCTCAGGGCACCCTGGCAGGACACCCACACTCTGCTCCTGCCTGTGCCCAGCCTTGTGAAATCCCCAAAATTCTTCCTGGAGACCGGGGATAAGTGAAACTTGTCACCATTCAGGGCTTTGAGCTCCCTCTCCTGAGGGTCCCTGCCCAGGGCACCCCTCTGGCTCTGTGCTCCCCATTCAGGATCTTCTCCAGATGCTCTCCAGTCCCTGCCAGCTCTGGCACTGCCCCTGGCACCCCCTTTGCTCTGTGCAGCACAGGCCAGCAGCTCCCTCTGGGATCAGTGGCTGCCCTGGGCCAGGGCACAAAAGGATGGCTGCCTAAAGGATGCTCCAGCACCCTTTTCTTATCTTGGAAATTGCAGATTTAAAGAGAAACCTCAGAAGTGGTGATTTGGACACAAGGGGTGAGAGGCCACTGCAGCAATGGATGGGAAAATAAAAGAAGATTGGGAATGAGATGAGTTTTAAGGTCTCTTCCAACCTATGGCATGGAATTCCCATGGCACTGGGACATCATAGGTGCTGGGAGATTTGGCCTGGGCTCCTGACAGAGATGGAGGCTCCAGCTCCATGGAGCACCTGGGCTGGTCCTTCCCAGGCTGATGAGGGATCCCTGCCTTGGCCCCAGCACCTTGGCACGGGCATATTCCTGTCACCAGAGCCACTCACACACACACAGAGCTGTGCATTTCCTCATTAAAGGCCTCATATAAACTTTTCATCCCCACACTCTTTGCCAACCCTTGCTCTGCCATCAGGACCAGCTGGCTGAACCTCACTGTGGAAGAGCAGAAGGGTCCACTTGAGTTTAACCATGGCTGGCACAAGGCAGCAGCTTGGAGAGATTTCTGCAGCAGGTCCTGCTGAGAAGAACAGAAATTATCCCAAGGACAGCTTCCTCCTGTGTGGAAATTCCTTCATTTCCACAGAACTGAAAGGGTTTGTGCTCCCTCCCCACACTGACCTGTGAGCCACAGATAATTGTACAGTGCTGAGGAGCAAGGATGACCAAGAGGGGGAATAAAACATCTTTTTGTCCCTCCTGTAGGAAAGTATTGTCCCAGTAACCAGCTGGACTGAGGGGGGGCTCTTCCAGAGGAACTGGCTCTGCTGTTCCTAGACTAAATGGATTGCTGGGCTTCTCCAGCCAGTGCTGGTTTACAGACAAGCTGTACAAAGTAAATACCTCCCCTCCAAGGCCATAGCCCTCCTGTGGCAGCTCTCAGCTCGGAGCAGATGTCCCTGCCTGGGCTGCAGAGCCCCCGAGGAGCAGGGCCAGGTGTCCCCAGCTGTGCTGTGCAGCCCCTCGGGCAGCTGGAGGGGACTGGGGGTGTCAGACAGAGCAAATTCCTCACTGAGGAGATGGGAATACAACCACCACTCCATCGGGGCTGCCTCAGTCACTTGGTGAAGCCGAGGAGCTGCAGTGTAACCTCAGGGAAGTGGGGGAAGTGTTTTTAAGTTAAGTTTTTAAGAGGCAGAGTTGAGCAGCACAGTGGGTCTGTGCTGAAGAAATCTGCTCTGAGAGGGAGTGTCCTTTATCAGACAGAGAGGAAAATGTGATTTCTTATTAAAGAGGGAAAAGAAAAGGGATGCAGCAGTGCTAAGGTTTCTTCAAAGCCTGACACAGGAAAAAGCCCAAGGTTGAGTAAGGACTCTCCTCTGAGATAGCTCAGCTGGGCAGGCATGAGGAAGATGATGAAGCTGCACCCAGAGCTGCTCTGCCAGCTCCTCCAGCAGTGACCATGGAGAGCTGGGCACTGTCCAGAGGTGCACCAGCCCCTCACCTCAGGGCATCCAGGATTCCACATGATGCCAAGTGAGGGCTGAATTGTAGGGAAATCTCTCCTGACTGGGATAAAAAGGAGGCCAGTTCATCCCCAGGACACGCACAAAGGGGAGAAGCCAGCAGCCTGTGCACTCCTTTCCTGCTTTTGCAGCGTCAGGCAAAATTGGAGCTTGAACCCAGCAGCAATGAAATTTCCTTTCACAAAAAAACCTCTGCCTGCATCTGGTGGCTGAGAGCCCTGCCAAGGCTTTAACCCTGCGCTGTTAACAGAGAGAGATATTGATGAGTGTCCCTCTGGCGAGGGAAACCAAATGGTGGTTTTAACCTCAGTGGATTCTTTGCAGCTTTTCAATTCCTGAGCGGGGCTGCAGCTCCAGACGGGGGTGTAATTGAGATGCATTCTGCTCTGCCTCTGAAACTTTCCCAGGCACACATGTGCACACACACAGACTGTGCATTCAGCTATAAATACATTCCGTACCTGCACTGGCATTAAGCTGCTGCTCAGGGGCTGTCTGGACATTTCCCTGCCAGCTCTGCAGTCACAGCACTCAGCACTGCCAGCCCAACGTGACAAATGGAGCAAACACTGCCAGCCAGCTGGGAACCACAAAAAGCAGGAGAGGGTCTTTTAAGGACCAGTCCCGTGGAAAGGCAAGGATCTGGGGGGTTTTCATCCCAAAAGGGGTGGTGGATCTCTTTAACTCTCCTACAAACAAGAGCAGCAACTTACTTATGAGCCACCCACCCTCCTCTTCATCCTGACCCAGCCACCACCTGTGCCCAGCAGGGCAAAAAATCCCCCCAAAAATCCTCCAACTTCCTCTATTACATTAACCTTGACCAAAGGCCAAATTCCATGAGAAGAGGCTGCTCCCATTCATAGCAATCTCATGGGGTGAAGGAAGTGTGTCCTTGAAGGGTTTCAGTGTCATAAGGACCTGAAGCTGCACCACTGACCTGAGCACACCTTAGCTCTGAGAGGCTGAGATGCCCTCCAGATACAGCTCCTGAAACTCTGACCAAGTGTAGGTTTCAAGGCACAAAACTCACTAAAAAATGGGGATTCCCTGCAAGCAGAGTTTGCTCTCAGACCAGAGACTGCAATGGAAACCTTTTAACAAAATATTTAAGAACAGCTTCAGTCTTTCTTTTAGCCTGGGAGTGTAAATGGGTTCCATTATAATGAGAGGCACCTTCCTAGAAACCTATAGGCTAAGAAAAATCATGTTCTCCTCTTATGAAACACAAGATGTGCCAGGGGTTATTTCCATCTCAAAGAGATGATCCCTCAGTGAATCCTAAAGCACTTCATGAGAACTAAACCCCTCTACCAACAGCATCCACCTCTGTCCAGCTGCAGCAGGGAGAATTAATACACAGAAAAGGAAAATGAGGCACAAAATTAATACACAGAAAAGAAAAAAAATCTTATGATAGGTGTCTGGAAACATAATCCTGTAACCAGACCTGTGTAGCAACCTGATCACATGTGATTGGCAGGATAAATTATATTCTTTCCTGACAAAAGGGGGAAAATCATTCTGAAGGGGACCAAAGGTTTTTGGATACAGAAATAAACAGTTTAAAACTTACCATTCACAAAACCTCACAAATCTAAACAGAAAAGCTGATCAAAAGACTGTAGAAACAAACTGACAAATAAAGAGAAATTTTTCAGCTTTGTGCCACAATGTCCAAAATGTTAATCCAAATTTTTAAATGTTTACTTGAAGCATTCTTCAGAGCTCCTCAAAACGTTGCTGTCTATCTGAAGCCCATCATTTTCTTTCTTTTGCATTGTCCTCCCTCACACCCCCTTGCTGGATGAATTGCTGGGGTTGCTTTGCCTCTGGCACACAGTGGAGTCTCACACAGCCAAATGCCTCCAGAACTGAGCCCAGCTCAGTTTGAAGGTGTTTTATCTGGACATTCAGCCCCCAACCCACTGGCTCTTCAAAGAGGAGAGAAACTGAAGGCTGACCTGGCTAATTCAGAGAGGAAATAGCTCGCGCTGCAGCAGCCAGTGAAGCGACCACTTTGATTACCTTGATGGGCAATAATGGGATTTGGCCCAGGTGTTATTTTTCCACCAAGCATTTCAGGGAAAGCCAAGGAAAGCAGAATTATATAAAC
The DNA here is from genome assembly GCF_027579445.1 of Ammospiza nelsoni. Lineage (NCBI taxonomy): Eukaryota > Metazoa > Chordata > Aves > Passeriformes > Passerellidae > Ammospiza > Ammospiza nelsoni. Next base: position 16,944,697 of record NC_080648.1, read on the forward strand.
TTGAGACCACTCTCAGGTCACCAGGCACCTTCCCCTTCCAGGTCCTCAAATTCTGGGCAGCTTCAGGCACCTCCTGTGCATGTGCTCTGCTGGCCTCACTTCAGAGAGCTGCACCAGGGAAGGGAGGAAAAGTTCTGCCATAGGAAATACCAGGAGAACAAAAAAAGAGTTTTTTTGCAAAAATCACCTCAGTATTCAGGGATTTACTTAGCCCCTAACTCTGTTTTGCCCAAGCAGTGCACCTGTTGCTTTTGTGTTTTCAAGTCACAGAGACAAAATTTTCCAAACTGTAACTTCAGGGAGGTCAGGATGCTGTTTTCCTTCCTAAATTTCCAACAGGTTCTCTACTCAGGGAAGTTCAGGCTGCCACAGCTACTCTGGATCTCACAGCAGTGGCTCTCCAAGAACTCAGGTCTGTGTGCTCCAAAAACGCAAACCTGCCCCACTGTTGATTTCCCTTGACCTCGAGCACACAACTGTGGGACGCAGCAGAGCAATTCAGACCACGTACCACAGAGGGCAATAATCCTCCTACCCATTCATTAGGTGCATTTGTTACTGGAAATGATGTTAAAGTGATTCAAGTGGCTGAAATAACAAAAGAAAACCTCTGGAATCAAGAGGCACTTGCCCAACCCTCCCTTGTGCAGATGCCCTGCGGTCTGGCAGGGGTCAGGACCGTGGTGAAATGCCCCTTCCCAGAGAAACAGCCAAATGTCATCACCAGATCCTGCAGGCAGTGGGAGAAGGGACAGTCTGGCTTGAAGCGAACCTTGGAAACCTGAGAAGATTGCACGGGATTAGCCAGTGGGTAACACAAAACCCCAAAGCCACAATTAGCAGCCCAGCAGCAGCAGCCACGCTGCCCAAGCTGCTCTCGGCCATCCCAGCTCTGCATTTGTGGGAAAAGCCAAGAGGAGAGGGCCTGATCCCTCCTGCCCTGAGGCACCTCCTGTCTGGGAAAGGAATCCAGGTTTTCAGTGCTGCCATGGCTTGGGAAAAGTGTCAGGAATGTCACGGGGTAGGAGAGGGTCGGACACACACAGCTAAAAAGTCTCAGTGGAGGGAAGGGAACCAGCCCACACCTGGATTCCTGGATATTAAACAGCCTTTTAGGCATGTGAGTTATTAGGGATCACCCTCACTTGATGCACAAGAGATGCTTTGAAATGGTTACAGCCTTGAAATGGTTACAGCCTCGAAATGAAATGGTTACAGCCTTTTTATTCACAGCAACTCCCTGTGAGCTGCCTTTTCTTCTCCCTGGGCAGGAGTTTACACCGAGGTTTTATTTGGCTGCAGGGCAAACACGATGCTTTGCAGGGAAGCACTGTCAGACAGACCCCTCTGCTAGACGAGTAATTAGGAGAACAAACAGCTCCTTCTTAACCTGCAGGGGAGGCTGCCAAGCCCTCTCTCTGCTATTTTGGGCTGCCTGGCTCAGAAAGGGTTACGTGCAATCTAAAAGGGTGGCTTGTCCTCCTCGGGCTGCTTGGGAAGCTGAGCAGATTGCAGCTGGAGCAGAGCTGGCCCGGGGACCCTCCCTGCAGGATCCTGGAACAGGGAATTCTCTGGGAACAGCAGGAATTCTCTGCCCTCCCAGAGGGAACCAGGAAAGGCAGGATTGGGCTGGTTTGGAAGCGTCAGGTGCTCCCCAAAACTCCAAATCAGGCAGTTCCTGCCCTGGAGTCCCTGCAGAATAAATGCAAGGTGCTGCTGCAGGCAAAGATAAATGTGCAGACCTGGTTTAGAGGATAAATATCTGTGAGGTAGAGGGCAGTTGTGATGCCAGACCTGGGTGCAGGGGTGGGAGCATGGGGCAGTCCTGGCAGCAGGAGCAGCAGCTCTCCAGGGCTCTGTGTGCTCTGTCTGCCTCTGAGTGCAACTAATTCCCAGCTGTGATGTCAAAATTGTAGTTTTGACTACGTGCAGCATTTTAGATTTGCTGTGAAATCTCTGTATTTTCCACTTTGTTTCCTAAATCCACATGGAACATCCCTCATGCTTTAGTTTTAACTGCAGTTTTTCTCTGTCTCATTCAAACAAGCATTGCTTTTATCCCACCTGAGAATAAGCACTGTAGGTCACAATTTAATGAATTTGTTACGGTTCAGTGCTAAGACAAAAATATAAAAATATATTTATAAACCATATCAATAAATCCAAGGACAGCCAAAACCTGCACACAAGATGTCCTATCCTTCATTTACAAACAAATCAAGCTTCACAAAGCAAGAGGATTTTAGTAAAGTATCAAGAACTAATTAGGAGTGGTGTCAATGTAGAGAAGAGCAGTTCTTAAGAACTAATGTGCAGTTTGCTGTCAGGGGAACTCTCAAAACTTGGCTGCTCACTTTTATTGGACAGTGAGGGCAAGGTGCTGCTGTTCAAAAGGACATCCTAGATCCAGCAGGAAAGAGAATAAATCCCAGAGCAGCCATTCATTTTAAGTTTTCCCCAGAGCTGTGTGACTCCTCTAATCACATGTTCTCATGTACACATGTAAATTCTCCATTTTTGGGCCCTTTTTACCCTCTCCAGGAATACCTGGAGGCAGAAAGCTGGACACTGAGAGGGAGAGGGTGAAAAAAGAGGGTTCATCTCAGGGGAGCTTCACAGGTTTGACACCTGATACACAAGCAGGAGGCTCTGCTGGGAGTCCCAGTCTGCCTTACTTGCAGAGAAAATCAAGATTTTCTCTTCCCATGGCATCTGAGGCTTCTCCTGGAATGTCCCTGTCTGAGTCCTCTGTGCAGAACAAGTAGGAAAGATGTGAGCAGGGGCAGGATCACCTTTAAATTAAAGGGGTGACAGAAATAGAACAGGACAAAGAGGGGAGGGAAGTGAGGGAGAGCAGTGGCATTTTGTTATACTTGATGTCTTCTGATCCTGCTCTTGATCAGGACAAAACTCATGTCCAGCCTTGGAAAGAGGTCGGTGTCAAAATAAAACATGAAACAAAGCTCTTGGCATTTTCTTAATGAAATGCACAGGCCCTATTCCTAGAAATAAAAGGGGAGATCCCTTCTCTTTCTCTGTGTGAGAGTGGGGGGAAATCCCTTCACACTTTCAAGATGTAGTTTGCAAATTCGCTCTCTCTGACAAGCTCTGGATGAGAAAATTTTACCAATAATCTCTCTGTGGTGTCCAGAAGGAAATGAAGAAGTGGGAGGACAAAACAAATCCTTGTGTTGAGACCATGGAGAGGC